>NC_041214.2:90405601-90436721 GCF_002837175.3 Physeter macrocephalus | reverse complement strand
CACACACACACACACACACACACACACACACCCTACCTCACCCTATGTGTGAAGACCGGACTGTCTCTTCTGTGGAAGGACTGTAAGAAAGCAAGGCTGTGCTCCTCTGCAGTTGCTTTCTGTCTGGTGAACGGGCATGCACACACTAGCCCTGCCACACCTTTTATGAAGCAGCTCATCAAAAAATACTAATTTTCTCACTGAAAGGTCCAGAGCACAACTCACCACAGGGTGGAGATAAGTATTTGCAGGAGTGAGAAGCTGCTGTGGAAGTGAAGGACAAACTAAAAGGCTCTTCTGCTGAAAAATCAAAGGCTGGGAGCATGGTACAAGTTAAGAAGGGGAAAAAACTTCCTTCTTAACTTGTACCAAGCACATCTCCTTTCACACCTTCCTGGAAGGAAAAGGCCGTTTCAACTCCAAACCAACTTTGACTTCCTTGTAAACCAGATTAATTTGGGGTCTTAAAATTCCTATCAATACCCTAGTCACCATGGTTTTAAATTAGAAAGGCACCTGCTCGCTGGATAATCTGCCAAGCACTGGAGAGCCACAGGTGTCAATCAGGTGATGCCACTTTCCAGAAATATTGCCAGGAATCCAGTGAGGAATGGCAGGGAATGTCACCCCCCCTGGTTTCAGCACTGAGGGTGAGTGTTGGGGAACCCAGGAGCATGTACGTTGTGTCCACAATCAAAGGGTCCCTCCCTTATTCTGCGCGTTCTGGAAAGACAGGGATGTTACCACTTTCAGGAGAAGGAAAAAGGAGGTCGTGTAGAAGGAAAGCAAAAGAAGGGTAAGTATAAAAGAAAGACAATGACAAGGAAGTAAAGGAGAGAAAAATGATGATGATGATGATGATAAAGGTAGAATTGGTAGCCAGTACCTGCCAGGCCCTCTTCTAAGTGCCCTGCATGTGTTAACTCATTTAATTTTTACCGCAATTCTATGGGGTATGTACCATTTCTATTCCTACTTCACAAACAAGGAAACTGAGGCCCAAAGGGGTTAAATGTCAGTAACTTGCCTCTGGTCACACACCTAGAAGTTTAGAGCTAGGTAGAGGAAGGTGAGGACGGAAGAGGGAGAGAGGTTTATGGTGTCAACTTATATTCAGCTTTTTTCTGAAACAAAGATCTTCTGCCTGACCTAGTCAGTGAGTCAGTCAAAATATTTATCAAGTAAATACTTATCAAGTACCAAGTGTCAGGCACTCTTCCAGGCGTGGGGCGAGATAAACAAGGCAGAGTCCCTGCCCTCAGGAAGCTGAAATTCAAGGGGGAGGGAGACAGTGATTCGGGATCTCGCAGACAACTGGCTGCAGCCCCAGCACCCCCTCTCCCTCAGGATTCCGGGGTGCTTGGCCCTCCCCGGGCTGCAGGCTGGGCACTGTGGCAGCTCTGGTGGCACACTCCTTGGTTGTCATGGGTGTCGGTAGGGCTGAGATTCTCAGTCCTCATCAGGGATGCCAGCAGGCTTGCCTTGCCTCCGTGTGCCCCTCCTGCCCCTCTACTCCCTAGACTTGACCCCTTTCCCTCTTGCAGGTCAGCCAGGATGGCAAAGCGCTGCTGGATGTGCTGCAGCGTCCCCTGAGTCCTGGGAACTCCGAGTCCCTCACGGCCACAGCCAATTACTCCAAGGCAGTGCACCAGGTGCTGGACGTGGTGCATGAGGTGCTGCACCACCAGCGGCGGCTCGAGAGCATCTGGCAGCACCGCAAGGTGCGGCTCCACCAGCGGCTGCAGCTCTGCGTCTTCCAGCAGGACGTCCAGCAGGTAACAGACTGCTTCCCTGAGCCTGGCATCTGTCTCAGGCAGGCAGGCAGGCAGGTGGCACAAGTCCCTGACCTAGGTGATCAGGCCTGGGAACGCCTGATTTATGGAGGGAGGAGGGCAGTTCAGCCCCCAGCTTCACCCCTCCACACCATCCGGACTTGTTAATTGATGCTTCTCACTGAAGCAGCTTTACAGACAGGCCTTCTCACCCTCTGGTGTTGTGAAGGGAGGCTCAATCTGAGAGACAGCAGTTCCTTGCAGTCACGACATTGTTTTCTCTGGGGGAAGCTTGACCGTCCCTCAGGCATGAGCTGTCTGGACAGCTCCGGGTCCTAGGGGGTTATGTGAGTGCTGTCAGAGCTGGACCCACAGTGTGCCCACTTCTCAATCAGGGGTGCAGGTGGCCTGCTAGAGTTGGGGTGTGGTGGGGTACAGGGCCTTTAGGGGATTCTTTGGCGAGCTTGGATTTGGGAAACCAGATTTAAAACAAGGGCTGTTGATAATTGTATGTTCTGTGATTAGAGGTTACTCCTGGCTTAATCTGTTTTTTTGCGTTATTATAAGAGTCATAGCATTTTTCTTTACCACAAATAATAAAGAAATTGTTGTTTCTAACTATAAAAGGACAGCCTTGCCACAAATGCCCTTTTGGATGAAATGACACATTCTTTTTTCCTCATACTTCTCTGTCTGTCTCTTTGGGGACCCCTGGGAGCTTTTCTTTGAGGACTGATAGCTGGGGGAGGAGGAGCTTATTGGGAGCTGGAGATGGAAGTTAAGGTTTAGCATCATCTCCCTGCTGGTTCACTGTGAGACGCAGGGGTGGGAGCGCTCGTGTTCTCAGACTTTCCTGTGGCCACCTCATAATTTCAAGATTATACATCTAAAATAACATTTCACTCTCCTTCCACACCTCCTGCGGTATTGACCAGGTATAATCGAAAAGTGTGTCGAAATATACATGGAAAATTGAGAGCCAACTGGACATGTCTTTGGAGCATCGGTTCCCCTCACAGCTGTTGTTGGGGAGCCCTTGTACTTGGTATCCTGTGATGGAGACAGGTTGGAAGGAGAGCGGGGCATCCTATCAGGGGTCGTGACGCCCTCTGGGTGTGGGGTCACCACCGTGCAGTCAGTCCCAGGAGTAGACAGGCCTTCAGGAGTGTCCCCCATTCTTGGGCTGCCCTAACTCCTTTGTAGGCCCTGTCCCCTGGCTGGGGCAGTGATGAATCATCAGAGGTGACACTTCAGCCTCAGGAGAGATGGGCACTGCTTATGTGGTGGCCCCAGCTCTGAAACCCTTGTGGGGCTTGCTGGGGATGGAGAAGCAGATGCATCAGTTGTCTGCTCCTGCCATCTGGAATTGTTCAGATCAACGTATCATCTCTGAGCACAGGAGAGCACAGGATTGGTCTGTGATTGGGACAGAGTTAGGTGCCAGCCTCCAGAGGCACACAGAAGGTGTTACCACTTCAGTGAACTTTGAGTGACTTTTGGAGATTTCTGGGCCATGGATTGTTCAGCTTCCTTGGTGTGGTCTTTGTCTCCCTGCTGTTTTCATGGCTGTTGTACTAGGATGGGCGCTGGAGAGGGGCAGAGGCGCTGTGAGGAGGGTGGGTGAAAGGTTTCCCCAGCAGGGGGGCGGCATCCAGACTCGGACTCTCGGAACGGCTGTTATCAGACTTTTCTGTGGCCATCGTGACATCTACACTAAAGCTGGGGAAAAGTATAATAAAACAACACCGGTGGCTGTACTACGTCATGCTCTAAAAATGAGAGCATTTCTGGAATGGAGGCCCTATCAATTCATCTCTACAAGATGAATCACATTGTTGGCACCCAACAAAAGCAAGTAGAAGATTAGGAGGTGGATGTAAAGGGGTTTGGATTTTTCACGAGGACTGAATTCCCCAGGATGACTGATTCCATTGTTCTTTTCGGGACATGTGAATGTGACTTCTGGGGACACGACATCATTCACTCATTGTCCAGCTAACTCTCACTCACCAAATATCTGACACTGGGACAGATGCACGAAGAAAAATGTGAAAACCAAGGGCTACGAAACCTGGTGTGGGTTTCAAATGCTTTCTGACACCCAAGCGAGCATTGATGGCTGACTGGTGTCTGAGTTGGCACTTCAGAGAGTGCTGAATATAACGCACTCAGTGGTTCCAGTGATGGACTCGGACTCTGGTCTCCCGACTCCCAGCCATACAGGAGCCTGTCCTGGTTTTCAGAATCAGACTGGACAAGCAGTTTCCCTGCTCTGTGCTCCCACGATTTTATTTAATAATACACAAACACACGCAAACAATAATGTTAACTCAAAGGTCAAAGTGCTATTGGAATTTTATAAATTTATCATTTTTTATTTTGCATGCTTCATCTCTTCTTTTCCAGTATCTCCTTGAGAGTAGAAGCCATGGCTGCTGCTGTCTGGCATGATGCTGGGATTCTCTTTATATTTGCTGACTTGAGTTGAAATTATTATTGGAGGCCCCCAGTTTCTGCTTCTGTGAATTGAACACCATCTAACCCTCCATCCCAACCCATCCAGTAGTTGCCAGTGAGTAGCTGCAGTCTGTTTGCAGGAATTGTGATGTGAAAGTCTGAAGGTCCCAGGTATTTCCTAACAGCCCAGGCAGAGGAGTCGGGGACATAACATCAGTGCTACAAAGTATCCTGGTACTCATCAGCTATTCAGCAAGCATGGGTCTGGGCAGTGGGCCCAGCACTGCACTAGGTTCTGGCAAGATGCCTGGTTAGGTAGAAAGGCAACAAGACATACACACTTGAAAATAGAAAGGTCCGTGCTACCCGGGCCTGCCAGGCAGTGTGCAGGGCAATAGAGTGTTGATGGGACACTTACAGGCAGAGGTGTGAGAAGTCAGAGTTGGTGTCTTGAAGGAGGAGAGAATTGATTGAACCATGTAGTCTGGATCCAAGACTCTTGAGCACATTTGGGGTCTAGAGATGTTTACTCTGCAGCCTAAGTGGGAAGCTTGTGAGCGAGCATCGGTGGCTAGGGCGACACAGCATGAATAAGAGCATGGACTCTGGAGCCAGATGGCCTGAGTTTAAGTCCTGCTCTGACAAGTCTTAGCCATGGGACCTTGGGCAAGTGGCTTCATTGCTGGTACTTCAGTTTCCTCACCCCTAAAATAGAAACCATCACATGCCTATCTCATTGGACTGAAGGAGGTGCAAGCACAGCACCTGCCTAGCATGTAGTAGATCCTTCAGCAGTATTGTCTCGGTTTAGTCACATCCTCTTTGAGTGGTACTCGGGTGTCTCCTGAGTCTGATGAGTTCCATTTCATTCAGTGATAAAATCTCAGAATTGCCGGGGACCTGGAAGAGCATTCAGTCTCACCTATTATAGGGTCAAGAAAATTGAGGCCCAGAGATGTAAAGCAACTTGGCCATAACCACACAGCTAGTTAATGGTAGTGCCAGGACCAGAAGCTAAGTCTTCTGGCTCCCAGTCCAGGTGTCCTACAGAAAAACCACACTAGAGAAGAGCCAGGCAGACAGCGATGGAGAACAGAAGAGAGACAGGAGGGACACACACATACTAACGTAGAGAGGGGAAAGACAGACCACATACACACACCCTGAAACAGGGAGAGAGAAGGAGAGACAGAGACAGACAGCGGAGGATGGGAAAGAAAGGGAGAGAGATTTAAAGACAGAGAGCAGAGAAACAGATATACCTGGGCTGGGAGAAGAAAGAGAAAGAGGAAGGTGGGGAGAGAGACAGAAGAGAAAGAGACAGGGACTCCTGCTAGTGGAGAGACGGGGGAGAGCCAGCCAGCCTCTCCCCACCCGACTCCTTGTCCCATTGCCATTTCTGGGGGTGGTCTTTCCCCAAATAGGAATACCTTGCCCAAAGCAGAGTAAAGCAGAGAGGTTGAAACCAAAGATAGACACCAGTGAATAAGAGATTCCATTTAAATATCTGCAACCAGAATTGGCCTGACACATCATCCCTGTGCTAGCTCTCCCTTGGTTCCCAAAAAGTGTCCTCTTAACATTCTCTTCCCCTCTGGGCTTTTTTTTAGAACACCGCTGAGCCTCTGTGTTGGATGGATGTGTTGGATGGATGTCACTCTGTCTGTCCATCTCTTCTGCCCTCTCCTGGTCTTCAAAGGTGGTTTTAATTTTAATTTTAATTTTTAATTTTTTTGTGGTACGCGGGCATTTCACTGTTGTGGCCTCTCCCATTGCGGAGCACAGGCTCCGGACGCGCAGGCTCAGCGGCCATGGCTCACGGGCCCAGCCGCTCCGCGGCACGTGGGATCTTCCCGGACCGGGGCACGAACCCGTGTCCCCTGCATCGGCAGGCGGACTCTCAACCACTGCGCCACCAGGGAAGCCCCGCCTCTGGGCTTTGAGGCAATGGAAATAAGTCTCTAAGGATCAAACTGGAACTTGGGTCCATTAAGCTACAGAAAGGCATAGATAGAGTGCATCTACCATAGTATTGCTAGTGGAATAATTTTCAGTCCTGTTGTTTTTCCAGTTTAGACTGGAACAGTACTAAGCAACAGCCATGAGAGTGCTCTATGACAGCATCAGCTGACCTCCACCTTCTGTCTGTTCTTCTCTCCTAACCCTGTGGCTTCCCACAAGAATAAAGGACTCCTTTCAAGCCCAGATAGACCTGACTTTGTTGAGAAGAACGAGGAGTAGCTAGTCTTGATCTTTCTAGTAGATGCAAACTCCATTCCATTTTTTCATAGCCCGAACAACGGTTGTGAGTATCTCTTCAGGCCATCTGTTCTGCCTCTCTTCCTTCTTCTCCCTCCGTGTGGTGCAAGAATAAATTGGTAAAGTGTTTTGGAACACTTGTGTGCAAGGCCCTGTACTAGGAGTTGGAGGTCTCTGGCCCAAGAGAAGACATATATACCCGAGGATGTATGAGTGGCACGTGGCTATCTGGGTTCAGGGCCAAAGAAGCAAGACAACAATAGGCTGGTGGAGTCAGAGCAGAGAAAGTTCCCTGTGGGTGGAATGGCATTTGCACTGGTGCTTGGAGCTCAGGCAGAGGACACGGGGATGGTATTCCTGGGGAAGGCCAGGAAGTGGAGAGCTAAGTTATAGCCAGGGGACAGGAAGAGGAAATCTAACTGAGTGCCTACCCTTGGCAGCGATAGGAGGGAGGTCAGGCTGGAAGGGTTAGGAGTGGTCTTGGTGGGGTGGGTGGGACATTACCCATTTGAGGCTCCAGTGCCTTTCCTTAAAAGCAATGTGTTTTGCTTTTAAGCAGTCCAAAGGTGAGCGAGGGAGGGGCAGTGATGTCAGAATTTTCTGGCTCAGTGATTTTCCATTCTGAATGAGTGTATTAATATTAAAGTCCATACTTCTTGTACTACGAATGAATCTCACCTGTTTCTATCAGGTTTTTCTGGAGCCTCCTGTGGAAAATTATAGCTTTTACTGTGTCAGCTCTTGCCTGCCAAAGAACGTGTAAAAAGGATTTGAGAGTAATTTTTTAAAACTCCAGATAGTCAATCTTTTACTAGCTGTAGTGACTAAAGCCCCTTAATCATACTAAACCAGTTTGGGCATTGTATAATCCAATTAACAGCTTTGCATAATAAAAGGTGAGCACTTTGGGTTACAAACAGCATGCTTAGTTAGAAAAAAGTGACTGGAATGATGATGGGTCTAGAAAAGAACTCTTCTTATAAGAAGGAAGGATTAAAGCATCTAAGAAGGAAAATGCTCACTCAGGGCATAGTCCCACATAGATGAGGGAACATACACAAGGGGGAGCCATCATGAAAAATCTGAAATGCTGACTAGTTAGTTACTTGGTGGGTATGTTGGGGAGGAGATTCAAACATCAGAGGGATGGTTGGATTCCAACCCTGAGATTTGGTTCCTGGGATTAAATGTGTCTATAAAAGTTTTATTGTTCATAGCTCAGGATTCATCATCTTTATGAGCAATTGAGCATCTAATCACTTCACTTATCTTAATTAATCTTCCAACACAATGAAGCAGGTGATACTTTGGTCCTCATCTTATCAATACTAATGAGGAAATTGAGGCTAAGAAAGGTTAAGTAAACTTACACAAGGTCACACGGCTAGTGGCAGAGGAAGGCTATAAACCCAAATCCACTGAATCTCTAGGTCCATGCTCTTAGCCTCTCTGCTATGCCCTGGGCACTATGTTAGGTGGTGAGAATGCAGAGAGACACGGATCCTGCCCTTGAGGGGTTTATAAGTTAGTGCAGGGCTCAAAGGGCCCTGATAGATTGCTTGGTCCCAAGAGATCAGACTTGCCGTATAGCCGCTGACAGCTGAGATTCATCCCTAAACTCCCTGTCCAGGACGACCCACACAGGCAGTCATACTCACACGCAAACACTCTTTTCCACTTGCTCCATCATTTAAAAATGGCTCTCTACAGTTATTTATCTCTAACACAAATGTCCCTAAGACAGGCACTACCCATTCTCACTTGTTTTTCATAACCATAATTATGTTAACTCAGTGTTGCTGATGCTTGTCTCTGTAGCATATATCTTGAATAATGTCCATTTGCCCATGGTCGTATTTAGCAGTATTAAAGTTCTCAATTAAGTTTTGCTGGTGATAATCCAATCATTCGAATACATTCAAGTAGATAATAGGTGATTCTTTGGGCAGGGTGAGTGTCCAGAAAGTGAGCAGGGTTGAGGCTTGGCTGAATTGGGTGAGGAAGGGAAGGGAGAAAGAGAGGGCTCTGCTGGTCAGGGTTGCTTTCTGATTGGAGTGAGGATGGGGAAACTTTCTCATCTGCCTCTTTGGTGTCACTGATCTTAGAAGGGGTGCTCCATCCCTCTCCCCATAGTAGGAGGCTGGTACTAAAGAGTCTGTTCCAGTCTTCTCCCTGTATCCTCCAGCTAGAATTGGCAGGGCTGGGAAATGGGCTTCAGAGGTCTGCTCCTGATTTGCTCAGACCCTCCCGCCTGGAATTTCACGGACCCTTCGCACTCTGTACCTCACTCCCATTCCTCTCTGCCCTGCTTTCTGCCTTCTCTTCCCTTCCCCACACGTTATAACTAGTGGGGAACTATTGAAAGATTTTGACCAGAGAAAACAGGTGATCAGAGAGAAGGTCTGAGGTCATTTAGTGCCAGAGGAGGACTGTGTTGGAGTGGGAAGATCCTAGGGCCATGGTCATGGGCTAAGGTGATGGGACAAGGGTAGATTTGAGAGCATTTATGAAAAAAAATCACTGGAAATTGCCATCCATTTTGTTAGAAGACAAGGGAGGTGTCAAGTGTGAATATGGGACTGTATTTTTAAAAGTGTGGCTCTTGGACCTGTTGAAGAACCCAACTCAGGTCCAGTTGTCCAATGCACAGCAAAGCCAATCTACCGACACCGAGTTGTAGTGAAGGAAAGTACAGAGTTTATTGTAGGGCGACAAGCAAGGAGAATAGGAAACTCGTGCTCAAAAGACCCAAACTCCTTGATAATTTTCAGGAAAGGGCTTTTATAGGCAACATTAGGGGTGAGAGTCACAGGGTGTGTGATCAGCTCATGGACATTCTTCTGATTGGTTGGTGGTGAGGTAACAGGGTGATGTTTCAGGAATCTTAATCATCAACCTTCTGGTTCCAGCCACTCTGTGGTCTGCTGCTTGTGGTCAGCATGTAGTCACCATCCTCCACTGGATGGCGGTTGTAGTTTCTGCGGAGCAACTCAAAGATATGCACCAGATTGTTATCTACATCCCTTCAGGAGGAGCTGGGAGTCCTGTGGCTCTATTGTTCTAATCACTAACTTCATGAGCTTCCTCTTTGGAACTTGGGGAAGGCCAAACCCAAACGGGGGACTTGGAGGGGCTTTTGTATCCAGGAAGACCTCACAAGGTCCTGCTCCATTTCAGTTCCCCCTTTTCTTTGATGCTCCTCAATCCTGAGGGGAACAGGGGCAGGACAAGAAAAGGAATACAGTTTTGGATAAAGAGGTTAATCATAAACTCGGCAGGGGAACTCGTTTTAGGGGGACTCAGTTTCAGACCCCTGGCATTAAGATCATCTGGGCAGAGTAGGGTCTTGTTAAGAACAGATTATCTGACCCTACTGTATACTTTTTGATTCAGAATCTGTGGGTAAGGTGGTGCCTAGGTTTTCGAATGAACCCCAGGTGATTCTGAAGCGGTCTAAAGTTTGAGAACTTCTGACTTGAGAGATTCAGTCCTTAGTGATGAAAAGTGTGGTGACACCACAAACAGGAATCAAAGGCACCACGTGAGGAGATGCTTTCAGCGAGATGTCAAAGACAAAGACAATTTCCAGTCACCTCAGCCTGTTGGGAAGGGACAAGTGTGGGCTGCCTGGGAGTGGAGGGGTCCAAGGGAGGGAGGTGGCTGGTTTCTTAGCCGGCTTCCACCCAGCATCACATTTGTCAGGACAAAGGACTGCGGTTCTCAGGGGGAAGAGAGTCTGTACACCTGCTAATGAGTTTCATCTGAGCCCTCTCAGAAAAATGATGGCTTTTCCTGCCATAGCAAGACATTTATTTTGATCATACTTGTTCCAAAGAGGGGACAGAAAATGAATTGGTGGTAATTGGCCGTTTCAAGTGGTACCCGCATGCTCTCCAGTCTCAGCCGACGGGGAATGGGGTGGTGCCGGCAGAGAATGAGCTGCTCCCCTTCAGAACTAGTGCTCAGTGTGCTGTGCAAGGAGACAGAAACAGTGATTTGATGGCTGTCCTGGGCGCTCACACGCGTCACGCGCACTTGAGCTTTTAACAGAACAAAATGCGTGTGGACACCGATGGCATGCCAACTCTCCTTCCCGACCTCAGAATATCGGCTTCTACAGAGTCGGGGCTGGGCGCTGGGAGGTAACAGCTGAGGGGGGCCGTTCTTCAGTTTACTTAACACAACAAAACGCCTTGCCCGTTTTATCATGGATCAAATTATGACACAAACTTAATAACATATTTCAAATAAGATGATGGATCAGAGAGAGCCAGGGAGGGAATCAGAGAGTTGGGATTCTGATTTCACAACTATTTGCCAAACAGCTCCCTTTCCTTTAATGGTTTTTGACCTTTATCACACAGGAAGTTCTCACATCAGGTTGAGTTCATTCGCTCATTTATTCAGCAGATGCTCTTTGAGAACATAGCAGTGAACCAAACAGAGCCCCTGCCCGTGTGGAGCTTACATTCAGGAGGGAGAGAACACCATCTCAAACAAACAAATATGTCATAGGTGCTAGAATGACAGCAGGTGAGCTGAATGAATAAGCCATGGAGTGTGTTTAAGAAGAGATTCCAAGCATGTGAAATGGGACCTACAAAGTCCTGGGGACCAGAATGAGCTGCTTGCATTCATGAAAATAGGAGAATGGCCAGAGTACCTGGTGAATAGGGAGGAGGGAAAAGGAGTAAACAGTTTGAAGAAACGGGCTGGGTCCATATCACATCAGGCCTTATAAGCTATGGAGAGAATTTGGATTTTCTAAGTGTGATAGGAAACAGTTGTAGAGTTTCGATAAGAGGAATGTCATGACTTGATTCTTGTTGAAAGAAATGTTATATTTAAAGATGTGGCTACTGTGTGGAGGGAGTGTCAAGAGTAAAAGGTGGAAGACCACCTAGAGGGCTGATCGGATGAATGAGGAAAGATGGTGGCTGGGGCCAGGGTGGTTTTGATGGAAATCAGTGTACAGGAAAGAGTAAGGAAGACAGGCTTGCAGCTAAGCAGTTGGGTGAATTGTGGTGCTTTTGCTGACACAAGGAAAACTGGGAGAGGAGGGGAGTGGGGCAGAAGGGAATAAAGAGTTCTGTTTTAGATATGTTAAGCTTGAGGTGCCCATTATAAACCAAACTGGACAGGAAGAGTAGGCAGCTGGGTACATGAGTCTCAATCTCAGGAGAGAATTAGGGCTGGAACTGTGAATATGGAAATTACCAGCACATAGATGATATTTAAAGCCATGGAACTGGGTGAGATCATCTAGGGAGTAAGAGAAGAGAAAGAAGAGGTCCGGGGATGAGCCCTCAGGCATTCCAAAATTTAGAGCCTGGGAAGACTAGGAGGATTCAGAAAAGTAGACAACAGTGGAGATCAGTGAGCTGGGGGAATTCTCAGTGAGATGGCGTCTCAGGAGCTAAGGAAGAGGTGTTTCCAGAAAAGGAAGGCTCTTCCTCTTAAGTGGGGCTGAGCAAGGTGGGTCTCTCTGCAGGGTGGGAAGGCCGTAGTGGTCCAGGGAGGTCAGAGTGGAGTGGGCTGAGGATGGCTTTGGTGGGAGGGCACCCCAGCACTGGGAGTCCTCAAGGAAGGGTGGTCCAGAGCAGAGCGAGGAGGGAGTCCCTGTGCAGGCGCAGCCTGGTGCAGGTGTCGGAGCCCAAGCAAGGTGAGCAGAGCAGAGAAGGGTGGCCTGGCGTAGGTGCCAGGTGCATAGGTGCAGACAATGAGCAGGTCAAGGAGGTCATCCACGAGGGGCAGGGGCTGTGCAGTGTCACAGCCTGGGCAGATGGAGGAAGGCATCCATGCAGGGAGGGCAGCCCAGCTTAGAGGATTGGAATCCAAACAGGCTGAGGAGGTGTCCACACAGGGGGCTACCCAGAGGAAGTTTACTAGGAGGTGGTCTTGGAATCAACCCCTGAGAAAGGGAAGGGAAGAAGGAGGATTAGACAGAGAGTGAAGTTGAGCTGCAGTGTCATCTCAAGGGAATCCTCAGCCAGCCCTACCGGGCGTTCTGAAGGTTGTCTCAGGTTGGGGAGTGAAAACTGGGTCTTTATACTCTGGAGTCTGTCACTGGGCACAGGTCAATGTAAGAAGGGGCTTTGGGCAAAGCCACTCTCTTCAGCCAAGGGTAATAATCCCCAAAGGGGACTGACACTCGAGGCTGTCTGCCTGCTGGTGACACTCTCAGCAGGGTGGTAAAAAGTCCTTTGTGGCACATCACAGCATCTGCCACCTCCATGGTCTCAAACTACCTCCTTCAAATACTTATTAATCGCAAAAGAATAAGAGTGACTTTCTAGAAGAAGGCTGGAAGACACCACCCTGACCCAGTGATCAAAGTTAACATCATGAGTTATGGGGGAAATTCAAATTATATCCCACCTGATAGAATGCAGTGGGAAGAACAGGAATCATTTCTGTGTTATTCCTGATTCCAATCATGAGGAAACATCAGACAAACCCAAACTGAGGGACATTTTGTAAAGTAATAGACCTGTAACTATTAAAAGTGTCAAAGGCAGGAAAGTCAAGGGAAGCCTGAGGAACTCTTCCAGATTAAAGGGACAACTAAGCATGACACATGCTTCTGGCCTGCATCCTTTTCCTCTAAAAGTCAGTGTTGGGACACATGGGAAAGCTTGAATCAGATTTGGGAATCAGATGGTAGCATTGCTGCCAGGACCATTTGGGTTTGAATCCTGACTCCACTATTTAGTAGCTGTGTGAGCTCAGGCAAGTTAACCACTCTGAGACTCATTTTCTTCATCCAAACATGGGGATAATAACTCTCACCATCCCAGGGTTGTGGTGAGATAGCATAGATGAGATGGTGAGCGTGTGCCCTGGCCTAGTGCTGGACAAAGAGTGACTCCTCCATAGCCTTTTCTTCTGAGGAGGGGAACTGATGTTAGAAGAATCCAAAAAATCAGAGTCCTGGGACAGAAAGCAGCTAGGCCCTTGATTTTCTCCCATTAACTCAGTTGTATTCATGGCCACTGTTCAGAAAATATCAATAGTTCTCTTCAAAAGGACTTTTCTCTTCTCCTTAGCAGCTAGAAAGGACTGTCTCCTCCCCTGAAAAGTACTCTGTCTTGATTGTATGCTGGTTGGAATAAACACAATTAGATGAGGAAGAAAGGGGGTGATTAGGGAATTATGCGTAATGGCTGTTAGATTGGCTCCCAGATCCGGTTCAGAATGTGAGTATCTCTCTTGGAAAAGGCTGTTCTGGGAAAGGACTAATTCCGGTTGAAAAGTTGGGGCATGAGAAAGGAGAAAGAGCTTTACACGTTGCTTGCAAGACTGCCTGCCTGCCTTCGTGGGGAGAAGTCCCAGGCTGACCAGGGCTGTTGTTTCCAGTGATGGGGCAAAGATCAGGCCTCCTGCTGAATGCGCTGGCACAGCTTCTCCCAAGACAGTAGGCAGCCGTATTTGCACTTGACAACTCATGGCTATAAACATTCATTGAGTATCTTCTGAGTGTGCGGTGCTGATGGGGACACTGGGGGCAGGCGAGGGATGAAAGGGCAGGATACAGTGGTGAAAACCCCATACTTCTTCGGGAGCTACCTACCTGCCAAGTGGGGCAGTGGAGAGAGGGTGGATACACACAAAGGGAGAACTTTGAATGCAGGCTGTGAGAGGTACTAAGAGTTACCTATCTAGGGAGTACGGAGCTGGAGACATTCACCCCAAAGTTGTGTGTTGAGGCAATGAGTTTTGAGTTGAGTTGAGTTCAACATATCTCTCGCAAACCCCTCTGTGCTGAGTACCATGCTGTGTCCAGGGATCACAGGGAGGTCAGAGTCTAGTGGGAGAGACCAGCCTGTGGGCAATAATTATGGTTTGAACAGAACAGAGAAGAGTGACACCACCCCAGCCTGAGTGGATTGTTAAAGAGAAAAGGCTTTCCAAAACTAGAGTTTGAGATGGCACTTTAAAGATGAGTAAGAAGGAGCCTGGGAAGTGGATATAGGGAGAAAAAAGAGATGGACATTTCAAGTGAAGTGAAAAATAGCAAGAACAAAACTCAGGAGGTGAGAAGCAGTTTTGGGGGGTGTTGAGAGGTGGGGCAGGAACTCATTGGAGGTGGGGTTGGGAGGGGTGGACCTGTCGCAGAGGACTTTGCATGTCAGGTTAAGGGGCCCCTCAAAAACTATACCCCAGTGAAATGCCTTCAAAAATGCAAGGTTTAACTCCATGTAAGCCTAATTTATGTTCTTCAGGTGGATTTTGTGTCCCTAACTTTTTTTTTATCTTTAGGATCTGGCTATATTAGAAATTCATAATTTATTTTTAAGCCTTAGTGTATAAAATTACTCCTTTGAAATTAAAGGCACATCTTGCCAGAATGAGATTGACAACTATCACTGGGTGCTACTTCCCACTCAATTTCAGAGGCACACCTGTCATTTATCAAAACCAGAGCGTGAGTATGAAAATTGAAAGAAAACTTAACAAAAAAAATCTGTCATCTTTGTGCTATCCCTTGTGACTCACTTGCTTCTGTACCAGTGACAAGTTCCTCTTCCTGGGGGTCAGGCTTCCACCTGCCTCTGCATCACCCCCAGGCCCCATCACCAAATCCTGGCTGTTCTCTCCCCTAAATATTACTGAAACCTGACTCTCCATGGACACTGCCACTGGCCTCACCTGAGCTACCATTGCCTCTTGTCAGGATTTCCGCAGGAACCTCCTGTTTTCCTACCTCTGTTCCTGTCTTCCAACAACTGATTCTCCACAAGGCAGTCAGAGCAATAATTTTTAAATGCAGACCTGATGGTGTCTTTCTCCTCCTTCAGCCCTTCAGTGGCTCTTAGGCTAACACTGAAGTCAGACTCGGCACACCAGGGCTCAGCTCTACCTGGTGCCTGCCGCCTCGGGGTGCATTTCCTACTTACACCTACTCAAACCATGCTGATCTTTTCAATTCCTAATTTGGTTAAGTCCTACTGTCTCTCAGGCCTCACTTCTTCAGAGTGGGCTTCGCTGCTGGCCGTTGGCACTTTTCACCCTTGCAATTAGTGATGAATTGTGTGATTTCTTATCTAGTGCTCGTTACCCACCTAGACTGAGTTCCTGGAGTCAGGGCCGAGCCTGCCTTGTTTAATCCTGCACGCTGGGCTGTCCTAGTGCCTGGCGCTAGGCCACCATAAGGCTAATAATAAATATCTATTTGAATATGTGAATAGTCGTAGCCCACACGTGCTTCTCTGCATCCTTAAGACTCTTCCTTCAGACAAAAACAAAAGGAAAAAACCTCCTATTGTTGGAAACACTTAAATACCAATTCAAAGCCATCAATAGGTATGATTAACTATCATCCTGTACTATCCTAACTACAACTGATAATTGACTATTTTAAATAAGATCTTGTAGATGAGAGAAATTACATAGGGACTAGCTAATACGGGGTACCTTGATGGGTGCTTACATTTTGATAGGGTCCAGGGTAAGGGTAGAAACTCAATTTATTCTTCAACCAGTGATGTTCAGATTCTGGGACTCCCCAGACTTCCGATGCTGCACATTAATTTACAGTGTGTCACGTAATTGTCAGGCACCGCTGGTGTCTGTTCAGAAGCACATTTCTCTGCTGTGCAGTCCATGTAGGAAGCTGGATTGTATTCCCAGGTTTGGGAGCCATGAAATCAAAGGTCAAGAGAGCATATGGCCTAAATATTTGTACCAGGCCATGCTGGCTCTAAAAGAACTCTCTGAAACAAAATTGTCAGAAATCAACATTTTGAACAGTGCATCATATACTGATTCCGTTTCTCTGTCCTCAGATGCTTTTTCCGTCTCTATATATTACTAAAGTAATCTTGTTCACATCCTAAATCATTTGCTTTTGTTTTGTTAAATTGATTTTCCTGCAGTCTCTGACCCCGCATTGAGGTTGCATGTGTTTTCCCCACAGCTCCAGTTCTAATGGCAGAAGCTGTACTAAATGGAGGCAATGTAACATCACAGAGCAAAGTTATGTTTAAACTAAGTAAAAGCCTCTCAAATATGAAATAGATTTTTAAGTGATTATTTTAGAGCTGATTAAGTAAACTAAGTGTCACTAACTGAGAACTAATTGACATTTTAAAGAAAGCAAAATAAACAGTAAACAAATTGCTTTTTAAAAAAAGTTTAAAAGTTGTGAAAGCACTCCCAGGGAGTATAAAAGCTAACATTTGTGAACTAGTAGATGAAAAACATTTCTCTCTAACCAATTTGCTTTAGAATATTATTTAGAATATTTATTAAAGCTAGAGATTAAAAATGAAAAGGAATAAAATAAAATTCATGAAAAAAAGTGCCAGACAAGCAAGTCACACTTAACTGCTCAAAACAAATTTTTTTAAAAAAATTGTAACCTGAAAATGCGTCATAAATTCCAAAGCACTCATGAAAAGCTATAAGACTGCTCCTTTGTATATAAAAATTATCTCCAAGCTTCAATTCATTCTCAAAAGGGGATTAATAAAAGTTTAAATATGCATAAAAATTATAAAACTACGCTACCCATGGTACACAATATATGAGAAACTTTGTGACTAGAAATGTTTGTCTTTGACCTTGCATGCTGACACCCATCATCCCTGTCCGGTATAGAATGGGATCAAATTGTGGCAAATCAAGTAAAAATACACTCTCTTGACTTTTGTTGCTGAAATATCACCATAAGTAACTCAAGAGAAAAGTAGGCTCTTCTTTATTCTAAGAAAAGAATATCTAAACTTCCTTTCAGTGCTGCCTTTCAGAGTTTGCAAAAGGTAAAAATTCAGTTCATTTACTATTGCAATTTCTTTTTACAGATGTGCCTCCAGAATATTAAAAAAAATATTGCCAGAATTTGTTAGTGTTTAAAATCTTTTTAAAATTGAAGTATAGTTGATTTCAGGTGTACAGCAAAGTGATTCAGTTATATATATATTTTTTCAGATTATTTTCCATTACTGGTTATTACAAGATATTGAATATAGTTCCATGTGTTATATAGTAAATCCTTGATGCTAAAGTGCTTAAAATCTTTACACTAATGTTTAGATAAAGTCATTTTTGCAAAAGCCTTCTTTTTTCCTTCATTTTAGTGGACGATTACCTGACCTGGCTTTGTACCGTGCATTTTTGTTAAGCCTCATTTTTATATTCATATGTGCATTTCTCTAACCAATACCATCTTGGTATGGCTTTATGATACTGCCACCTAAGACTTTGAAAGCTTCCATACTTTGTACAATTGCAGGCATAAATTTATCTCAAATGTCAGAGGAAGTGAAGCCAAAGGCTAAATTCCGTAGAAACAGAACTCTTACGTCTGCAGTCCAGGCAATGATTTGGTCTCTCTGCTTGCCGCAGGGCAATCTATAGAAAAAAACAGAATGAAAATGCCCCTTTAAACAGGGCTAGTTCATCTAAATCATTTTCCCAAAAGTCATTCTACAATCTGAGAAAGCTAGTACCTCATTAATCAAATGTTTAGTTGACGTTTACTATAGTAGGAATAGAGTGGACTTAGTTGAGTCTTGGCAGGATCTGCAACAGGTGTGTCTGTGCTGTAATTCTGATTCAGTTGTGGCCATCTGATTTAGTGAGTGCCAACTCCTCAGGGCCCAAATGAACTGCTTCCCTTCTCCCTGGGAGGCACACATTTTTGTTGGGTTATGTGGGCAAATGCAAAATGGGCTAAAGGCTTTGATCCTCCCTACATTTCAAGGCTTTTACTAAGAGCTTTCCACTCCCCCATCAAGTACCCCTCAGGACAACATATTTTCCCACCTTCTAAGCATCCCCTCACTCATCCCTCTACTGCCCCAGCCACCTCTTTTCTAGCTTCTCACAACTCCGAGGAAAATGTCATGAGGCCAAATCACTAGACCTTAAGCCTGGAGAACATGGAGTCTCTACTGCTACCCAAGAGCATCATAGATACTAAAGACCTTACTTTATTTTGTTGGTTGGTGGGTTGGTTGTTGTTGACTGGAGGAGAAAGGTGGAAAGAAGCCAGAGAGGGCAGTTGTCCTGGTGATCAGCTCTCTTGAGCGTAGCTCCAGTTAGGGACTGACTACTCTGGACTTTACTCCCAAGATTAGGAAGGGAGTCCCAGGAGAACAATGAGGTAGGATCCCCATGACTTGATGCCACTGCCATGAGCATTTTTATGGTGGAGTGAGTGCCAAGGAACTGCCCTGACCTGACACTGCCTAATTTCCTGCAAATGTGTCTGACTTTGTATGGTTGGAGTCAAAGTAGTGAGAGAGTTAAAAACTGTGCCTGGCGGTCTGTGTAACTTGTTTAAAATAATGGGCTAATTAAGGCTGAGAAAACTGAGAAAGTGATGAGGGGGTATTCTGGAGATCAAAGAGGAAGAGCTGAACTTAGTTAAGGGTGGGATTGTCGTATTGCCCATGACAGTAATGAAATCCCTGTGTCCACTGTGGATTGAGCATTTACACCTGGACTGCTGCTTTCTGATTGGGACGGGGACTCTAATAGCCTAGCAGTCACACATGTTGTCACGTGTCTTTTGCCAAGAAGTCATTGTTTCTGTCTTCCTTCTCTGACTAGGTGTTAGACTGGATTGAAAACCACGGCGAGGCCTTTCTCAGCAAGCACACAGGGGTCGGGAAGTCTTTGCATCGAGCCCGGGCCCTGCAGAAGAGGCACGATGACTTTGAAGAGGTGGCTCAGGTGAGATGCTGTGTATGGTTGTATGTGTGTGTGGAGCAGTGAGGGAGACCAGGCCTGTGGCTTTGGTGTTTGGTGGGGCACGTTGGGTGGATAGCCCATGGCTTCTGGGCTGCCTTCTCGCCTGATGCAAGGAGACCCTTGTCTGCTCTAGGATCACTAGGTGAGTGGTAAATTAGTATTTTGTCAACTGTGATCAGTTGCAGTAGAATGAGTAAGGCAGGGAAGGGCCAGCTGGGAAAGGTATCACTAAGGGATGGAGAGGTGGATGCTGCCGGAGTAGTGAGGGTGACAAAGCTAGAGTTTGCCACATCACGGCTTTAGCCAGGGCTGGCTCTGATTCCGTTACATAGGCAGCCCTCAGTGGGGGAGTCCTGCTGGGCATTGTCCAGAGCCCCAACCTCACCCGGGGAGGCGACCAGCCCCAGACAGATATGAGCTATGGGTGTGAAAGGAGAGGGCCTGCCAAGAGCCAAAGGAATCTGCTGGCGGACAAGAAGTAGTGGGAGCGGACCAGGGCTGCTCCCCATCCCTAGGGGAGCTGCAAGGGATGCTGGAGGGTGAGAGGCCTGACGGAGCCAAAGAGACCGTGTCAGCAGAGACCTGAACCTGCGGAGGCAGGTGGATGAGACCCAACCTATGGGATAAAGAAAACCTCATAGGGAATCTCTGTGCACTGTTGGTTGGAATGTAAAATGGTGCAGCCACTGTTTAAAACAGTATGGCAGTTCCTCAAAAAATTAAGCATAGAATTACCATATGATTTAGCAATCCTACTTCTGAGTATATACGCAAAAGAATTAAAAGCAAGGATGCGAAAAGATATTTGTACACCCATGTTCAAGCAGCATTTTTCACAGTAACCAAAAGGTGGAAGCAACCTAAGTGTCCATTGACAGATGAATAGATAAACCAAATATGATATATACATATAATGGAATATTATTTGGTCTTAAAAAGTAAGGAAGTATATGACACATGCTACAGCATGGATGAACCTTGAAGATACTATGCTATGTGAAATGTCAGTCACAAAAGGACAAATATCATATGAGTCCACTTACATGAAGTACCTAAAATTGTCAAATTTATGGAGATAGAAGGTAGAAGGGTGGTTGCCAAGTGCTGATGGGGAGTTATTATTTAGTGGGTGCAGAGTTTCAGTTTTGCAAGGTAGAGATTTTTGGAGATGGATGGTGGTGATGGTTGCACAACAGTGTGACTCAGTGCCCCCGAACTTTTAAGTTTTCTGTTACATTTATTTTACCACGACCACAAGTACCACCACCACAAGAACAAAAACCAGCCTCATAGCCACACAAAGGATCTTTTACAGCATGAGCTGGACTATGCCAATATGATACAGACACAGGCCCAATGTGCCTCTGGTGGACAAGATGTATTACAGATCCAAAATATCTGGGTGGCCAGGCATTCTGGTGCCTGTCCAGTCTGTTAGGGGGCAAAGGATGGAAGAGGATCGTCCAGCCTTCCTGCCTGCTGAGAGTGGGCATTGTGGTACCTAGGACCATGTTGGAATAGAACCATCCCATAGCTTTGGGGCCCCTGCCTTTTGGCTGTCCTGTGGTTCAGCCCTCCTCACTTGGGGAGGACATCCCCAGAGCCACCCACCACCCTGATCCAGCCCACTCCTCCTTGCTCTCTTACTGCTGTGGCCTCATAGGCAATGCCAGCTGTGGTCACAGGCCCATGAGGGGGCTGTCATTTTTGTGTGTTGTTACAACCAAACAAGCCTCGTGGCCTCCCCAACCTCAACCTCATTTCTCCCAGTTGCTCCTCCACCTTCTCGCTGGTGCCTGATATGCCCTTCCCATGGGACAATGCCTTTCAGTTAGTGCCAGAGACACATTAACTTAAATTCATACTAAAGAAAGAATGGACACAGTTTTGAGAGCTTATGGGCCTATTAGGTGTTTTATCTCCCACCAACCCTGAACAATAGACAGTATCAGCCTTGTTGTATAGAAGATGACGCTAAGGATCAGAAAGCCCTTCAGTGCCTTTGTCATCTAGTTTCTCGGTGGTTCTGTGGGGATTTCAACCCAGGTGTGAATCCAGACTCGTGTTCTTGCCCTAACCCCATGCTGTCCCTCCTTACTGAGGTGGAGGAATTGGGTGTAAAATTCTTTGCCAGTGTCTTCATGGAAAGTACAGGACACAGAGCAAGAATGGGGTAGGGGAGGCTTCCCCTGGCACAGGCATTATTTTCCCTGGTCCTGCCAATGAGTAATCTTTTGATATAATCCACTTGTCTCTGCCTCTGCTTCCTGATAAGACTGTGTCTTTATGAGAGAGAAGAGAGAGTGTACCTTCCAAAAGGCTCCTGCATTTAGGAGGATGCAGACCACAAAGGGAACACCTCAGTGAAGGGCCATGAGATCACTGCATCATTCTCCTGCAAATAGGCGTCTAGAGATGGGTCTCGTAGTCTGGAGATGAATCCTGTCTTGTTCCCTCATCCCTATTCTGGGGAAGGGTGTGGGCAGTGGAGCTGCCTAGCATCCTGGAATTGGTAGTCCACATAGGAAAACCACCTCCAACCATGGCCAAGGGTGGTCAGCAGCCACCTGCCTCAGCCCTGCTTTTTTCTGTGCAGTGTGACCATTACGCTCAGGTACTGAGAAAGGGGGCAACCCAGGCAGGAAAGGGCGCTCTTTTTCTTGCTTCTCTCCTCACTAGGTGAGGGCCACTGGGAGGAGAGAAGTGAATTTAGTCAGGAATTGGATAATTCTTGAGTTAGTCAGAGATCAGTGACACACAGTGAAAGAATTAGAAACCTGTTCCTGGTTGTTGTGGGCTGCTGCTTAGGAGATACGGTCAGGAAGGGCATCACACATGGGGTGAAGTAGGAGACGGGGGGCCGCTGGTCAGCAGCACTACACAGGGTCATGATTCAGTGAAGGAGCCTCTTTCAGCTTTGTGATTTTATGATTCTTCGACCTGAGGCTGGTATGACAAGGGAACTCTGAGCTCCCATTCTCTGCATTCAGATTTTAAAAATTGTCTTGAGTCAAAGTAGGAAGAGAGCTGTTTCATCTGTCACCGCTGGACATGTGCCCTTCTGCAGGGAAGAGTAGAGAAATGGCTACCTGTGGGGAGGGGTCCAGGGGCAGCATAAAGGCCCTGAACGAACACCTCTCTACTCTTGGGATAGTGGGGGCACCTTTGATTCTCACCATTGGTTACTCTTTGGAGTAAAGACATTTAAGGCAGTCATTAAAATAAATACAAATGATACCTGTGAAGAATGAATGTAGCAATTCATTATCTGTCATTAAACTTTAACTTAAATCTTGTGTTGAGTAGCTCTTGAACACGTTTTCAATTCTTCAACTATCATTTGAAGGAAATGAATAAATATTTATGATCCTCCCTTCATCCTGCAGATGGCACTCTTTGAATAGCCTACGTAGAAGCCGAGCTGCGTGAGGAAAGGAGCCTCAGTCATGACAGCCTGACAGGCAGGTGGTGAGGAGCCAGGGCCAGGGGATGCACCAAGGGGCTGTCTCTACAGGTCTTTCTAGTCTAAGCTGCTGAGATTGTCCATGCTCAAATAGAAGAGCTGGGGACCAGTGGGAACCCCTCCTGCTCCAGATAGATACTTGACTCGAGTTGCCTATAAATTCATCAAATGACTCAGGCCATAGCATAAATCAGATATTTTAAAAACACGTATTACTTATATATACATATATACATATATATATAATATATATATAGTGTGTGTGTGTATGTTGCGTGTTAGCTGTCATTGGGAGTATGAACAGGCATAGGGATGGAATTGCTACCCCTAAGAGCATAGCTTTCAGGGGATAGATGCATCCATATCTGCCCAAGAGGTAGAGTGGGCAGTGGTACTGACATTTTGTCCTGAGATATTTTCTGTGACTCAGTAGGGGAGTACTCAAGTGCCTGTGGTTTAGAGAGCAGCTGTGCCTGCTGTTATTGGTCTGCTTTATGACCTCATCTGAAATGCCAGACTCTCTGTAAGCTAGTTTAGTCAAAATAGCAAGCATTTACATTCAAATATATATTATTTAAAATCTCAAAGCACCAAGTCACATTTAAGCAGCTAAGCATCAGTGTAACATTTTTGAAAGAACAGACCATCCGAAGAAAGGTTTAAAGAAATACAAAAACACGGGCACAATTAAGTACTTCATTCAGTAATCTCTAGTTAGTTATTTCTCTAGCTGACTCTTGCTTTTTCTTCAAACTTGAATAGAATACATTAAAAGAAAAAAAAACTCATTCTGAGCCTTGGGGACAAAATAGGCAAAAATGGAAGGGAAACATTTTAGTGGACCCATCAGTGACCTTGCCCATTAAAGATATTCAAAGTCTAATCAGCTAACCTACCAGAGTACGAAGGGTGACTAGAATAGGGTAATCCATAGAGATGGAAAGCCTCTGCCCACAGAGTTGGACAGTTCATTCAGTTTCCATTTCCCATCAAGTCTCTGTGTTGGGCACCATGGAAAATGAAAGAGATGCAGTTTCTGTCTTGAGGAACTCACAGTCTAATGAAAAACATGCAGCCAGAGTATTCTAAACCTCTAGGAAGTCCCACAATAAGAGAGGAGACATAATCTTTACTCTTTTAAGGTTTTCAAGGAGTGCATCTAGTGAAACCAAGATAAACCCTTAGTTCATTTGGTGATCCAAAAAAAACACCTGACTTGCAGTAGTGTAGTGACCTTTGGAGTAAGTTACATCTTTCTTTTCACGCCTGAGATGGTGACCAAGTATAGCAGCTGC
Source organism: Physeter macrocephalus (assembly GCF_002837175.3). NCBI lineage: Eukaryota > Metazoa > Chordata > Mammalia > Artiodactyla > Physeteridae > Physeter > Physeter macrocephalus. The sequence continues at coordinate 90,412,779 of NC_041214.2, read as the reverse complement.
AAATGCAAGCAGAAGGGAGAGGGGGGAGAGATTAAACAGGTACTTTTCCACACTCCAGTTTCTTTTTTCATATTCTATTTTTTATTTTTTTTAACATCTTTATTGGAGTATAATTGCTTTACAATGGTGTGCTGGTTGCTGCTGTATAACAGAGTGAATCAGCTATACATATACATACATCCCCATATCGCCTCCCTCTTGTGTCTTCTACCCTCCCCAGTTTCTTAGAGATGATGAAAGGTTCTTAGGCAGGATGAAAAAAGATAGAAAGCCAGGAAAATGTTGATAAATTAATGTCATGAAGTGGGCAAGTGGAAGAATGTGAAATGGCAGAGAAATGAAGGACAGTCTTACCCTTTGGATCTTTCCTGGCACTATTCCCGTTGGGGTGGACTCAGGACATTCCTTCCACAAAGCACTAGGGAGAAGTTACTGGCATGAGCTGATGGGAGGGGTCTTGTGACCACTGTCAGGAAGAAGAAAGATGTTTTATATGGTGGTTAATTCCCAAACAAGGGTTTTGAAGGTCACGTTGTATACACTTGATGTGGAAAATTGAGAAGGGGTCAGAGCCAATATCCAAGATATTATAGAAAGCCTGCCAAGAACTTCTTATCAAGATTATGAATTGTCCCCCCGCTTTTGTTGCTTCCTGTGTGGAACAAGTGGCAAACTCAGAAGAAACTGGGACTGTATTCCTAACGACTTTAAAGTTCTGGGTAGCACACTGAAAGATTCGAAAGCACAAGTGGTGTATTTACCTCTTGTTCCGTGTGATGGTAGTGACTGTGGAAAAGAAGGGAGGCTGAGAAACAAATGGCTACTTGTGTAGACGGTGTTTTAAAAAGTCTTCTGGACTATATCCTACGGAGCCAGGATGATGGACGTCTGGCAAGGGGCAGAGTGCATCTTGTAAAGATTGGGAAGGATGTGCTTTGGCAGGAAACCTTGTTGATCTGTCTAGAAGGATTTAAGCGAATTTTGAAGTAGAAGGAGAAAATTACCCCAGTAAAGCCAAAAGCAGACATGTGAGGCCCACGGGTGACACAGAAAGAAGCATCTTCTGAAGGAAATGCCCTTAGGTCAACTTAGGTTAAAGAAAAATACCAAGAATACAGATTGCAAACAATATTTATAGCCTTATCTATATATCAACAAAAGGCATGTGTAACAAGTAAGGTACTTAAACTTTAACACAAGAAGATAAATATAAATATTCCTGAGATTTTAGGGTATTGAGCTCGTAAGTAAAAAATGGCAATTGAAGATGATTGTCTGTTCAAAGGACTCGTTTAATAAGAGGGGTGAGGATATATAAGAAAGGTTCTCATCTATATGAGATCTACAAACCTGAGGGTAGTAAACAATATGGAGACATAATAGAGATTAAAGGAAAGCAAACAAAAAGCCATGATTGTGACTGGAGAGGACCATAATATCCTCCATCAGATGGAGGATATGGGAAATTCTGATATAATTTCAGTTCTGACTCAAGGAAAACTATGGTGGTTATCAGAGCCCTCAAATTTCCTGGCATCTCCTGTAAATTCTGTGACACCATAAATAAAACATCAATAAGTAGATGAGAGCAAAGTGTTCTGCAATGTAGAGAGCGGATCATTGTAGAAAAGCTCAAAAGAGTATAGGTTATGTCTAGACTCTCTCGAGAACCTTGACTTTTAGATAAAAGGGTATAGACATTGCTCTTAGAACAAAGGAGAATAGTAAAGACTTCTGAGTGATGATGCAAATTAAAATGTAATCTCTAAGCCAGAGAAATAAGGATTTCTCTATATACTGTTTAGATCACATATAGAATACTGTGTCTAATTCTAGAAAATGTATTTTCAAAAGGATATTGACAAACTATGCTGTAATTGTTGGAAGGCTGCCAAGATAGTGAAGTTGAAGTAACTGGATATGTCCAATTCAGAGTAAATAATTTTTTTTATGGAAGGGGAGGTAGGTTTGATAGTTGAAAGGTTCCTATAGAAGAGATAGGGTGGAAAGTACAGTGAAGCTAATTTTAGTTTAATTCACGTATCATTTGTAACACACGGTTGCTTTTTTATGAGCTGTCCAAAACCAGAATGAAATATCTTGTGATGTAGTGTGCTTCTCATCATGGGAGGTTTTCCAGCAGAGGCAACCCTTTTTTCCCTAGGATATGTAAAAAGCTAAAAACAAACAAATAAATAAAAAGAAACCAAGGCTACCTTTTCTGGACCCTGTTTCTCCTCCCCTTGAAAGCCCAAGTTCTTGAGAGAACAGTTTATATTTGCATCTGCCCTTACTTCCTTACCTCCTAGATTTTTGACCTCTGCCATTAGGCTTCTATTCTCTCTGGCCAACAGAGGTTAATCTTACCAAAGTCTCCACCTGAATGTTTCTTTTTGTTTGTTAAATCCAAAGGATATTTTTCAGATATTAATTGGTCTTCCTGAAGCGTTTGACCCTGTCAACCACTTCCTCCTTTTTAAATTCACTTGTCCTCAGCCTGCCATGACATCTGGCTCTCTTGGTTTCTTTGTGTCTTTCTGACTGGTCCTTCTTAGACTTTTCTCCTTTTTCCCCAGGATTTGTTCCCCAGACCTTGTCTTCTCATTTTATGATTTTATACTGCATGATTTTATACTCTTTGCCACCCTCAGCTGCCCCCCTACTCTGATGGCTTCCAAATCTGTGTCTCATCTCTGATCTTACCCCTGTGCTTCCTGCTCGAAAACACACTGGCTTTCTGGACACTTCCACTTTGACTTTCCAGAGGGTTCTCAAACCCAATGTGTCCAAAATTTATTTGATCATCTCCTTCCCCTTCCAGGTGTGCTCTTCCCCCTGTATTCCCCGTGCTGGTGAAGAGCACCAACCACCTGCTTGAGCCAGAAACTTGGGAATCATTCTTAACTCTCACCCCTCATGAGCCCTTCACAAAGTCCTACTGATTCTATGTCTTTAATATGTCCCTTTCCTCCCATCTTCATTGCCACTGCCCTAGAGCAGAGTCGCATTATCTCTTGATTGGATTAGTGCAATATCCTCCTGTTTTCCCTGACTCTAGTCATGGTCTCCTTAAATCCATGCCCAAATTGCTACCAGAGTGGTTTTCCTAAAATGCACATCTCATCATGCTACTCCATTTGTTATGGAACTCATAGGTGTTGTCCCATTGGGATAAAGGTCACACTCTTGATATTATAAACCTTTAATGACCTGGCTGCTGACTTCTCTGGTTTTACCTTTTATCCCTCCTGTGCTCCCTCTACCCCACTCGATAGTCCTGTCTCCCAGAGTTTACCTGAACATGTCATGCTCTCAAGTCTCAGTGCTGTCTCCTCTTTAATCCTTCCCAACTCTTTAAGTTTGACTACCTCGACCAACTTCTGTGCATCTTTGAACACTCATCTCAAGTATCGCCTCTTCAGGAAGCCTTCAGCGGCCTCCATGGCTTGGATTGAATACCCCTTTTCTAAGGCATCCACTTTTTCTGGTTACATCGCCATCATGGTAGTTATCATGCAGTGTCATAATCAATTTTATGATGGCCTCACTCCCCAGCTATGACCTTCCTTAGAGCAGGAATTTTATTTTGTTAGCCTTTTTATCCCAATGCCTAGCATGGTGAGCCTAACATGCAATTGGTGCTTGAAAAGTAAAGGAATGAATGGTATTCATTCCTTTGTTGGGTGGATATCAGGCCAGGTGATGTCTAAGGTCCTTTCCAACTCTAAGAATGATAAATGGAAGAGAGGTAGATTAGATGAATATTCATAAAAACACAGGCCCCAGGAACATATAACCTGGGACCTAACTGAGAGCCATCTTCACAGAATTAGTAGGATTGCCCTGAGCTGGAGTTAGCATGGACAGCCCCAGTCCAGGATCTGGCACTTGGGAAGAAGCATCTTTGGAGCCAAATTTTGATTGAGTTCTTTGGACTCTTCCATATTTTTTTTAACTGAAAACAAAAAAAAACCTAAAACATGATTTCAGATGAAATTATTTCCTGTGAATTGGTTTCATAGGAAACCAATTTTGACAAGAGGGCATGGTAATCCTTACTCAGTTCATTTCCCCAGCCTCACTAAGTTTCCATGATTTTCCGGCTGAGATAGTTATCATCGCCCTGTGCCTGACCGCTAGGGAGGCTTTAACCCTCTCCCTCTGTTAGTTGAAATGTGACGAAGTTCTTTTTCCCTTTCAAAAATTCTCCCGTGTTGGAGATGAATAAGATTGGTTCTTTTCAAGGGGATCTTAAAGGCAACAACAAAAGAAAAGGTAAATTAGACAAAAGAAGTATACCGATTTTATGTTAAGTATATTGATTTGAGTCCAAGGCAACTCTAGTCATACTTCTGATTCAGTCAGTCGTGTTCACTGATAGACATGTTTTCCTTCTCCCTGTTGAGGAGATCCTAATAACAACAGCAGTAATGATAATAACAATAACACTTACTGAATACTTTCTATGTGCCAGACACTGTTTGCTTCATTCTTATAACATCCCATGAGTTAGGTATTGATATTCCCACTTACAGATAAGGAGTCGGAGGCAAAGAGGTGAAATAATAGCTCAAGGTGGCAAAGCTAGTAAGGGGTGGAACTGGGATTCAAACCCAGTAGTCTGGCTCCAGAGCCCAGGCTCTCAACTCCTTTGCCACAGAGTCTCTTGATTCACAAAAGCTTTGGATGTCTCTGGGATTGGGCCTGGCAGTGTCCTCAGTTTCACCCCAGAACCAGTTCCTAATCCTCTTTCTATATGTGGATCCAGGTAGCCCCTCAGGCAACTATGTGTTAGCACTGTGGCCACAGGACTGCTGAGTGACAGTCTTTCCCTCCTTGTGCCTAATAATTCCCTTGGACTCCAGGGTCACCTTTATGACCCTCTATGACATCTTCTTCATCTAAAAGCTCTGTGTGACCTCAGGGCTCTGGGAATCCTATGACTGCCTCTCATCTTTCTCTACCCATCCTCTGCCTTATATGAAACACGTGTACCCACTATTGGTGACAGCTGGCTCTGTTCTCTGCTGGCGCTTGTCCTGTTTAACAATTAACTTGGCCAGTATCTAGCCTGAGTCTTCATTTCCATTTTCTAGCACAAAGTGGACTATACTTGGCCCAGCCCAGAATATTATTTTGTCTTTCTTTTTTTTTTTTAAATTAATGTATTTATTTTTGGCTGCATTGGGTCTTGGTTGCTGCACATGGGCTTTGTCTAGCTGTGGTGAGCAGGGGCTGCTCTTCATTGTGGTGCATGGGCTTCTCATTGCGGTGGCTCCTCTTGTTGCGGAGCACGGGCTCTAGGCGCGCGGGCTTCAGTAGTTGTGGCTCACGGGCTCTAGAGCACGGGCTCAGTAGTTGTGGCACACAGGCTTAGTTGCTCTGCGGCATGTGGGCTCTTCCCAGACCAGGGATCGAATCTGGGTCCCCTGCATTGGCAGGCGGATTCTTAACCACTGCTCCACCAGGGAAGTCCTATTTTGTCTCTTTCTTTTTACCTTTTGCTAAGGTCAGGCTATCATTAATGAAACCTCCTTGTTTCCAGAACACATCTCCCTTGATAGCTCCACAAGCCTGTTTGAGACATCCCTCTCAGTTCCAATTTCCCTCTATTTGGACATATGATACAGTGAAGAAAAGTGTAGCATTTGCAGTCAATCTGTTCTTTCCTTTTGTTGGCCTTGGGCCCAGTGACAGTCAATTTCCCTGACCCTCAGTGTCCTCTCTAAAATAGAGACGGTGACACCTCCCCCACAGAGTGATGTGAGGGTTAGAAATAACATGTAGAATGTGCCTAATAGAGAATTTGTTTCATGGGAGGTGCCTGGTGAATGGTGACCTCAGTGGCAGTAGTGGTGACCTTGGGAGTGGTGGTGATGGGATACCTCTAAGCCTCACTCTCTTCCAGGATAGGTTATCAAGTACCATGCTGTCATCTCCCAAGCCTCAGCATGGTGTGGTCTGCCTAACTATGTTGGAAAGAGTAGGCTTGTCCTTTGAGATGGGCCAGGTGCCAAGTGGAAAGATCAGCTACAGGAACTAAGCTTGGCCCTTGGGTTAAGCATGTGGAAGAGGGGTCCATCCAATTTGACCAGTCAGGACCAAGGAAAGGCAATAGAGTAATGGTGCATCCTGCCTTGGGGTGGTAGGTAGGGGATACCCACTACTGGGCATCCAAGAGCCAATGTATTCAGAGATGCAAGGAAGAGGATCAGTGGTTTACATTGAGAAGACTCTTAACAGATAGCAGGCTTCAGTTACTGGACTGCAAATCAGAGGCAGGGTTCCAGGTAAGGAAGGGATAGGGATAAAAGTCTAATTATCAAATGTGGGCACCAGGGCAGGGCTGGATTAGCTGCCAGTGGGACCTGATATGAAGGACTAGTCTGTTGGTAAGACGTGTGATTCCATTCCTGTCATGAGACTGAAGCTGAACTTGCCCTAAGGCCTCAGAAAAGGGGAAGGAAGGGGAGAGAGTCTGGGCACTGAGTGAGAGCACTCTCCCTTCTAAAGGATTCTCTGATTCAGTGGGCCTGCTCACAGGGGTCCCAAGAATGTGGCCACTAGTTTCACAAGGTGTCAACCTATTTACCTTGCACAGTGAAAATAACACACTGGTGGGAAGAATAAAGTTGCTGACTCTCAGAGAGCACTGACATGGTTTAGAAAGGAAATAAGGAAAGCTGTTCCAGAGGAAAGCTTCCTCATCTGCTGGTACTGATTCTGAAAGCAAACCATGTATTACCATGTCTTCCAAGAATTAATTTCAACACGGGTCAACCTGCTCAGATTAAGAGAAACCAGATTGACTTCCTTTCTCTTCCGTCTTCCTTTCATTTCTGTGACACTGTGCCCGCAGGGTGGGCCCTGGAAGCCAGCACTGTCTAAGCTGAAAGTAAGAGGGAGCAAGTGATGGATTTGCATTTGGGGGGGACGTATGCAAATTCCACAATGAAAATATTTCTCCTGGATAAAAACATTTTGAAAAGTATTTGGGGCTTCCCTGGTGGCGCAGTGGTTGCGCGTCCGCCTGCCGATGCAGGGGAACCGGGTTCGCGCCCCGGGCTGGGAGGATCCCACGTGCCCCGGAGCCTGCGCGTCCGGAGCCTGTGCTCCGCAACGGGAGAGGCCACAACAGAGGGAGGCCCGCATACCACAAAAAAAAAAAAAAAAAAAAA
>NC_041214.2:90247066-90405349 GCF_002837175.3 Physeter macrocephalus | reverse complement strand
AAGTATTTGGGGCTTCCCTGGTGGCGCAGTGGTTGCGCGTCCGCCTGCCGATGCAGGGGAACCGGGTTCGCGCCCCGGGCTGGGAGGATCCCACGTGCCCCGGAGCCTGCGCGTCCGGAGCCTGTGCTCCGCAACGGGAGAGGCCACAACAGAGGGAGGCCCGCATACCACAAAAAAAAAAAAAAAAAAAAAAAAAAGTATTTGCAGGGTTTTAAACCTGTGCTGTAAACATGTAAGAATAAGCAATAATAATAAGTGCCATTTATTGAATACATATCTTTATAAGAAATAACTCATTTAATCCTTGAAACAACTCTGTGGAGGAGATTTTAATATTATCCTCAATTTCCAGATGAAAAATCAGGCCTAGAGAGTATCATTCAGGTGTAGGATGCAAACTTTGAACCCAGTCTGACCCCAGAGCCCATGCTTCTAGCTCACGTACCTTCAGAGTAATGGGGAAAACTGAGCTTATTCAACTCTCTTTTTGATTTTTTTTCCCAATGAAGTTTCTATTTTATTTTTATTTTTAAAAAAATTTCTAATTACAAAACTACACATTTTCATTATATATGTGCAGATGAGCAAAAAAGGAACAAAAATAATCCACCCGCTCAGTTTCTGTCTTAACAGTTGCTAATACTTTGGTGTTTATTCTTCCAGATATTTCTTTATTTATATGTATATGTATGTTGGTTGCCAGCTTTTCTCACTTAATGATATATCCATGGTAATAGATATATATCTCCAGTGGTTTTTGTTTTTGTTTTATTTTTCACTGGTGAAATATTAAGACTTTTTACTCTTTCCAGGTTCTAGTAACTTATAATTATAGGCCGTTAAAAGCAGGTACAGTTACAAGTGGGTAAAGAGAAGCAAAATAAGCATTGAAAACAGAGGGCTGGGTTTAAGCCAAGCATTCAGAATCTTTTCCCAAGAGAAAGCTTCAGAGAATGGCAATTTACAAGTGCCGTCCCAAGCCTTTCCAGTGCCCCATTGCAGGTGCATGTATATTAGAGGGATGTGAGGACCTTCTGAGCCCCTAAAGCTGGCTGAGATGATGTTGGAGATGGTGATGGTGGAGGTGGTAGGTGGGTGGGGAGTACTTCAAAACAGTAGCATTTGTAGCCTCTCTCCTCCTCCCCATTCCTTCTTCCTTTCTCTCCTTCTTCTTTTCCTCCTCCTCTTTCCTTCATTTCTGTCCCATCTTCTCTTGGGAGATCCTTTCCTGAAATAGGGGCTCTAGTCAGGGTCCAGGATGCAGTGCTTCGTTCTGGTCCAAGTGTGGTTTCAGGTGGGCTGTGCTTTCTAGGACCCCTAAGAGCTCCGTGAGGCGAGAACGCCTTTGCTGTGGCATTCGGGGTGATGGGCAAATCAGGAGTGTCTGCGCTGAAGGGTAAGGGCTTTTGAGAACTTGTGGGTGGAGGTGCCTTGGGGACAGGTGATGAATACCAGGAACCAACACCTAAGAGTCCTGAGTGAAAGGGCTTCAGGCTATATATTACACAAACCAAAAAATAAACATACACCACCAAAAAAGAACAGCCCACCAAGCAGATATGTGTCCTTTTTCTCTGCCAATAAGCAACTGGAGGTATTTCATGAACCAGTTTTGTTTGGAATAAATTTTTAACAGGAGAAAAGCCCACTGCCAAGGTATGACAGGAACAAAGCATCACATCTGAGTTATTCCACCTGCAAAGGCAGCCAGGTTTGGGGCAGAGAGAGCTGAGCTCTTGTGGTCTCCTGTGGGACCAGGTGACATCCAGGCGTCATCAGGATAGGTGTCTTTATTTGTCTTGGGATACACAAGGCAAATGCCCAGCCAGCCCAAGGCACTGCCCTTTGGGTTTCAGTAGAGACTAGTGCAGCTGTCCTACTATATTCTAGGAGCTGATAACATTAGATATTGGCAACCTCAGCTGTAATTACGCATCTCCACAGTGTTTCACCCTGTGGGCTATTTTGTATGTTATATCTGAACCTCAACAATGCCAAGTATGGTTTGAAATAGCTCTGGTGGACTTTAGTCCATCACATGTCTAGAATTTGAAAATAACTTAGAGGGAAGGGGGCAGTGAATAAGGCTAAAAAGGGAGCTCCAAATCCATGTGATAGACATGTTTCAGTTTTCTTCTTCAGGAGTCTTGGACTCTGCCTAAAATTATAGACTCTTTAGTGTCTCGGGAATTCACAAGGTCAGTCTCATTTGCTTAAAAAAATATAGCTAAGGAAGAGAGGGTTATTTGGATGCAAAACTTGGGTCTGACCCAACTGCTGTAGCTGTCACTCTGGTAAAAGTTTTACAAATTTATAAGGTTAGAAAGGTAGAGGTTTGAGTTTCACTCCAAGTAATTACATCCCATCATTGCTTCAGGTGGTCAGGTGATTTGGTACCAGATAACTCTGATAGATTCTGTCTATCAAAGAGAATAATTTTGATAATTTCCTAGATTCTCTCTTTCCTTACCCTATGCCTCATATGAAGGCCACTTCAGTAATTAAAGCCATAATCTTACCATCAATAAAATGAGAGTTACAGAGTCTTCCTCCCTTTTTCCTTGTGGGAGGCAACAAGATCCAGTAAGAGGAAGGATACAGGGATTGGAACACCTGGGTAGGAGGCCCAGAGCCACTCCATCTGTATGTACAAGTCACCTAACCTCACCAAACTTCCTTTCTACATGTACAAAGTGGGAATAATGTTTATTCCATCATAGTTGAAGCAAGCATTAAATGAGATAATGTACTTAAAAGCACTATAAGTCTAGAGCACAGAGCAGATGGAAATTATCATTATTATTCCAGGGATATAGAGACAGTGGATGAGATCATGTCTGGAACATGCTTAGAAAAGAGGAGCTAAAGATATAGAAAAGATTGATGCTGTTGCCCCATACCGGGTGTTTCCCAAGAGAGAGAATGTGCTGACCAGTCTCGGAGTTTAACTGAACTCTTCAGACTTCTGACACTGTTTGAGGGCCAGATTCCCATGCATAGTAGGATTAGCCGGGAAACTTTCCACATTCTAAAGCTAAAGCTAGTGATTTAATGAGCCTTGTTCTGATGTTTATGTAAGTGTAGATCAGTGAGACTTTGGGGTCAGAGGTGGATTTTGGAAATGGAAATGGAAACAGCATGATGCTTTGTACGTAGAGCACTCTGGCCACTTATCTTACATGCCCTTCTGCCCAGAGAGAACAGGGAAGCCCTGCTCACAGCTCATACCCAGCCTTTCCAGAGAGCCCCGGGGGCCTACAGTGACTCTTCCAGCTACTTTCTTTGGGGTTCTTTGAAAGTATCCATGCACCGCCAGACCCCGCCTCCTAGCCAGCTTGCTCCTGCTTACTGTGTCTCCATTCACATAACCCCATTGCTTAATTTCCCCTTTGTCGTGTTGAGGGTGGGTTTGTGCTGAATAACTCATGATTCTTGCCGAGGTTTTCATGACTATGAGGGTTATGGGTGTCTAACGTGATCATGGAAGACACTTCTTGGCCTGTAAAAGTTAGGAACGTTCAAGCGCTCCAGATAACGAGGTGAATGATGGGATGTGAGCGTGAACCTCATGACCCTTCCCTGTCTCATGGTCCAACCTCCAGCTATTTGGATTCTGCCCGTTCCCTTGGGGCCCATTTGTGGGGAGTCTTTGATCTCCCGCAGCATCTCTGCTCCAAGGAAATGCTCCAGTGGCTGAGTCTCTCCACTCCATCACCTAAAGAAAGGAAGCAGGAAGCAGATGTTGTTCCCACTTTGAAAATGGGGATCCTGAGGTCTCAGAGGGCCCTGGGTCTTGGCGGACAGTCTGTGGTAAACAGTCCTTGGTGGATATATGGTGTCTCTTCCATCCTAGAGCAAATCTCTGAATCTGGCCCTGTTTGAGAAGGGTGTGCAAGTGGTCCCATTCTTTGTGTAGCTCTCTTTCCTCTGTCTCTTCTGCCCCCCTCACACCCCTCCCCACCACTGTTCTGTACTACATGACCACTGTCTGGGGCTTATCCCACAGTGAGGGCTAGAGCTGAGCTCTCTGACTCCTGCACTGTGCTTCTCTCAGCAGAGGTGGGCTGTTCTTCCTGAAGAGCCAAGAGCCACTTTTGCTTTACATCCCCAGCAAACTTTCCATCACCAACCCGGACTTGAAAGAGGAAACCCCAGGACTGTGCCTCTCTTAGTTCCTCGCCAAGACCCCTCACATCTTCCCAACTCCCCAATCTGGATCTTTGCCCAAGCCATTCCCTTGCCTGGCAGATTCCTCCTCTTTGCCTTCACATTTTAGACTTTTTAAAGTCTAAAATGGCTGAAAAATGTGCCTCCTTCTCCAGGCCTGTCCATCTTACCCGATCACTCGTTACCCAGTGTGCCCTCAGCATCACATCACCACTTTGTACTACTGTCACACCTCATTTCTTTCTCGTCCTTGGAGAATGAACTGTTCTACATAATTTAATTTCATAAAAAACCAAGACTTCACCCTAAGCACTTCATGCTGAAACTTTTCAGATTTCATCTTTATTTTTGGTAAACTTTTTGAAATACAGTTTAAACTTTCCATGCCTTTTATACAGACCGTTCTGAACACAATTCACCTTTTTTTTTTTTTTTGATGCCTCAGGATGCATGGCAATGTTCACTAATTTCAGTGAACGTGAGTAGAGAGACCTCCAAGGCCACTGCAGAGGCCTAGGTTTTCCTTTTCCATTACAGAGGGTCCCTCCCAATACTGTAGCCCTTCTAGGACTGACTTGCTTTGAGGGAGGCCTGATCAGGGAATATAGCCCCTAGAGCAGTATGTGTCACTTCCTGTGGGCCCCGGAGCAGCCCTGTGGCTAAAAGCCGTATTTCTCTTGGATGATGATGATGATCTTAATGGTATATCTGAGGAAGGTGAGATATAAGTGACCTAGACCTTCTAAAGCCACTGAAACCCCAGTCCCAGAATGTACCAGCAAGATGGGAAGACAGAGGATGATTCTTCTAGAAGTAGATCTCTCCTATTATTCCTTTGATCTTTGCATCACTCCATCTTCATTTTGCTGATTTTTATTTAAAGGGCCCTAAGCATGTCAATCAATCACATCAGCTTGTCAGTTTCATACAGATAAGTACCAAAGGACTGGCCCCTGCCTGTCACTCTTTGCTGCTGTCAGCTCCATGCCGTGGGCATGAGGGCTTTGATGTTTATATGATGGTGATAAAGAAGGCTTTCAACCAAACCCTATAGCACCATTCCAGATAGAGGCTCTTGGGAGTGTTGTCTGAGAGTCTGCCTCACTTTTAAGTATTTTCAAATTTGACATGTCTCTTATTTTTGACTGCTGAGGGAGACAACTCAGGGTCCCGGGTAGTTGATGTTGCATTGTGCACAGGGGAAATAATTTTCAGGATTTCATAGGTAATTATTTTTAAATGGATCTTTTTTGCATATATATGTCATATCAAAATCATGTTTCTTCAGAGCTATGATGAGCAGTGTCATAAAGTCCAAACTGAGAAAGGTGAAATCTCTGATTGAGGCTACAGAGAAATTTTGCATTTTTTTATGATTGAATATTTCGCAGTGGTTGGTCAAGCATTAGTGTCTTCGGGTTCCCAGAACTAGGAAATGCATCTCTCTCTAAGATAAATACATTTGTAATGAAAGTTTTTTGTATTTCTGGATGTACTCAGTTGACAGAAATATATTGGATCCTTACGTTTTCCCTTAAAATTTCTTTTATTTGGTATTTTTCAAATTTTGAAAGCGATTCCTATTTTTTGTAATAACAAGTGAAACATTGCAAAGATATGTGTAAATAAAAATGCTAATTATCCCTCTGCTCCAATTTCCCAACCCCTCCCTCCCAAGGCAATCACAGTTAGCTTGTACATTTTTCTTCTTACACATACAAAAAGAAGCAAACATATGTAAATATAAAAGTTTGTTTATTTTTGCATAATTTCTAAAGAATGCCCTGCATATAATTTTTATACTTTGAATGATTTTTCCTTTTTTTTGACTATAAAATTAATACATGTTCACCATAGAACATTTGGAAACAAGGAAATAGTGGAAAAGAAAAATCATCCCTAATATAACTTAAAGATAATTATATATAAACGATTAATATTTTTTTTGGCAAATTTCCATTCAGCACAGCAGAATGCAAAGAATGTTTTGCTTGGAGTCAAATAAATGTGAATTCCACATTGGCATCCACCATTTACTAGCTATGTGAGCTTACTCAAGTTCTTTCACCTTTCCAAGCCTCAGTTTTCTTATCTGTAACATGATACAATAACATAGTCTACCACTGTAATAATGTTTGTAAGTGGATCCAAAACTGGCAGCCATCATTATCAGTAGTAGTTTTTTCCAATAGATAGATAGATAGATAGATAGGAGTCAGAATCATACTCTGATTTATCCTGACTTGTTCATTTAATCTTACATCAGTAATACTTCCTCAGATCACTAAATAGTCTTCAAAACATAATTGTAACGACTGCCTCATGTGGTCGTACCACAGTGTAGTAAAGCATCCCCCTATTATTGAACATTTTGGTCTTAAGGAACATTACCATTCATTCAAAGCCTGTAGCCATTTTAGGGCAAAAGACTAGATTTCTCTCACCTTAGAATTTCAGCCAAGGCTGTGAGCCCAGTCCTTACATGAGTGGTTTCAACCTTAAATAATGGCTGCAATTATAAAAACATCTGCTGGGGGAGCTTTTAAGAACATATGCTGCCAGATACTCTCCTCACCCACACCCTTAGCCTCCCATTCTGGGGTAGGGCCTGAGCACTGCTTTTCTTCCCCAGATCCCTTTACCTACCCTAATCCTGTCCTCTGAGAACGACAGGATTAGATGATTTCTTAAGGCTTCTGCCATCTAAATGATTATCAGAAAAGCACTGTAAGCTGAGGAGGTTGTACGGTCTCCCTCACTGGGGCTTCCTCTATGGTTTTATGATCTAAACAGTGTTTCTCAACTGGAAGGCATTTTTGTCCTCCAGGGGACATCTGTCAACGTCTGGGGACATGTTTGGTTATGACATCTGGGGAAGGGGCTGCTACTGGCATCCTGTGGGTAGAGGCCAAGGATTCTGCTAAACATCCTGCAGTACACAGAACAGCCCCTGTGTTAGTTTCCTAGCGCTACTGTAACAAAGTACCACAAACTGGGTGGCTTAAAACAACGGAAGTGTATTGTCTCACAGACTTGGAGGCTAGAAGTCTGAGATCAAGGTGTTGGTAGGGTTAGTTGCTTCTGTGAGGGAGAATCTGTTCCCAGCCTCTCTCTCTGGACTTCTGGTGTTTGCTGGCAATCTTTGGCCTTCCTTTGTATCACTCCAGTCTTGGCCTTCATGTCACACGGCGCCCTGTCTGTGTCTGTATGTTTATGGGCCCATCTTTTTATAAGGGCACGAGTCATAGTGGATTAAAGCCCACTCAATTCCAGTCTGACGTCATCTTAACTAATTCCACCTACATCAACACTATTTCTAAAAATGGTCCCATTCTCAGGTACTTAAGGCTGCAACATATCTTTTTGGATGGACAGAACTCAACCCATAACAGCCCCCCAACATAGAATTATCCAGCCCCAAATGTTAATAGTGCTACAGTTAAGAAACCTTGTTCCATAGAATGTGTGGATGAAACCCAGGGAGGTTGGCTAAGGTAGGTACAGGGCAGATAGGAGGGGTTGGGGTCTGCAAAGTCAAAAGGGAGCAGGAACATCATCCATAAAGAGAGTCAGAGGCGGCAGGCTCCCTGTAGATCTATGTAGGACCCTCAGGGCTCTATGTGACCACAAGAGCGTGGAAGGGCTCGAGGAGCACTGTGCTAACCAGTGCGAGAGTAGAAGTGTGGGCCAGCCCCTCTGCTGTTCTCCCCATCACCTGATCCCCATTTCCCTGGGTCAGGCATACCTTTCCCTATCCATCCTTTTCAGGGTGGAACAGAAGAGAAAAATAAACCCACAAGCCCCAGGGTTTTCAGCAGTATTTTCAAGCCGACTGTCTTCTCTCTCTAAAGCCCTGCCTTCTCCCTCTCATGCCCACTGCCAGCCAAACACAGGATATGGAAAACAGGAGAACCAGCAACACTGCAAAGTTACTCTTCTGAGAGAGAACATCACTTTGGGTACATTCCCCCACCCCCAAATCTCTTGAATGGCCAAATCCTGCAACAGGTGGCCCTACTCATCTCTGTTCCATGGGGATGCTGTCTCACCAACTACTGTTTCTTTGGCTTTAAGAATTCCACATGAGGGCTTCCCTGGTGGCGCAGTGGTTAAGAGTCCGCCTGCCGATGCAGGGGACACGGGTTCGTGCCCCGGTCCGGGAAGATTCCCACATGCCTCGGAGCGGCTGGGCCCGTGAGCCATGGCCGCTGAGCCTGCGCGTCCGGAGCCTGTGCTCCGCAACGGAAGAGGCCACAACAGTGAGAGGCCCGCGTACCACAAAAAAACAAAACAAAACAAACAAAAAAAAGAATTCCGCATGAGAATGAACTTCTATAGGGCTAGGCGACTGGACAATCCACAAATCCATATCTGAACACTTTGGTCTGCCTTCTTCACTTCTAAAATATTTTTGTCCTCATTCTTCTGTTGTGGTGACGTGTTCCCCTTCATTTTTTTGCCAATTTGAGCTGAGGGGAAGGAGGGAAGAGGAAGAGTGGCCAGGGTGGAGACTGTATTATTAATTTCCAAGAGTGGGTTGTTTCCCAGCAGCAATATGGATGCCAGCTGGCTGCATCTGGGACTTGCTCAGTGGAAAGAGGATTAAATGCTTCCCTCTGCAGTCTTCAGAGCTTTGTGTCTGCACAGCACTCTCCTGGTTTTGATCTCCTAATTGCTCAGCTCCCTAGGACTCTTTCCTTAGCCCCAGCCTGTAACTCTGGGCCAACCTCTGGCCTCTAGGCCCCTTCCTATAAGCACCGTCTTCTTTATGTTCAGTCTAAGCATCAGGCCTGGCCCAGTCTCTGCCTTCAACTGCTCTCCATGCCCTGGAGGCATAGGTGGGGAGGGTCAAGGAGAAAGTCCTTCCTTGCTTTGTGTCTCAGTCCCCTAGGGGTGGCCACATTTTCCGGAATCTGGCTGGTCCTTTCTTGCAAGCTGGACCTGGTATTTTCTGTCAAATCATATTTTGTAACTTGTATTGGCAACCTCTAGGATTGACCTTGCCTTTTGATCCAGAAACAAAGTGTTACTTTTTATTATTATTATATGCTAATAGTTAATTCTCATTATCTCTTTTGTTGTCTTACCTGAGAGTGCCTAGATATTCAGCTTCCAGCCTGCAGCTGAGAGAAAATACACTGAAGTTCCTTTAAAGCATAGCATGTAAATGAAGAGGGTTAGTGAGGATTAGAAGGAAAGAAAATCAGTAAAGGAGAACACCCTAGCAAAGAACAACTGCTATTCTTTTCTCAGAATTCCTCAGCCTAGGTACATTCTTAAACAAATAAAAGTTAGACTGTAGGAAATAAAACTTTACTTAAAAAATGTGGAGTTCTGAAAAATACACCATTTATTGTTAATAGGAAAAGGTGTTGAAGCATTTTAGATATAGAGAGGAAAATGCTTTCCAGAAAGTAGAGATGTGTGTGAGAATGGGACAGGGTGGTGATTGTATATGTAAATGTGATAAAGCCAGCATTTAGGTTCCCAGAGATAATCTCAGCTCCCAGACTATTTGTGTTGGGAGGTATTGGCATCTACAGTAGTTATATTTGGTATCAGTCCCAATGAGTAGATTTGTAGCAGATTTGTACAGACAGTCTCCAATTTAAGGAGCATCTGATTAGGACTAGTCATTAGTTACTCCTTGTTTGGACATACAGATTGTCCTAATGGAGGCAACTATTGTTTGTTCCCTTATTCAGGACACCTAGGAAGATGTCCTTCCAGCAGATATAATATGGTGGGTTAACCCATCACTGATACCAAGTAGTTTCCTCCTTTCCATCTTATTGCTTCCCACCAAAGACCTCTTTGCCATTGTCAGAGTCCATCCCTTCTTTCCCTGCAAGAGCCAGCAGATGATGGAGAAATATGTGCCTGATGCTCCAGGATGAAAACTGAAAAGCATTTTCCTATATCACCCTAGTTATAAATTTTGGCTGATTGTACATGATGTGCTATATCAGTACTGTATTTTAAATATGCTGTGTGCTCAGCTGAATTTCTTTACTTTGTCCTGAGACTCTAACTCCCATTTACATGGAAAACACACTCCCACTGCTAAGAGTCTTACAAAGGAACTTTTGGATCACTACTTATCCTTAAATTCAGGACTAGCTACATTAGGAGATAAGGTAAACGTCCATTTCCAAGGCTTACTGCTGACAAGACGCTGGGCTGCAGAGTTTTGGGGTTGAGTGCCTATTGAGAGCAGAGCACTGTGCTGGCAGGTATATTGATGAGTAGCTGAGATAGAAAAGACGAGTAAGATAGGACTCTCTCCTCCAAGGAGAATTCAGTTCTCTCTGGAAGTCAACATGTACACACTGGAAGTTTGTTGCAAACAAGAATGGCAGTTGCAAATGAACAATTACAGTGTCATAATTTGAAAATCAAAGGCCTAAGAGTGAGTAAAGTAACAGAGGAGCAGAGGAGATGGAGATTTTACATTGAGTCTTAGAGAGATACATGGTTCAATGAAAAAAGAGCCTGGATGTTACAGTCAGAAACACAGCTTGCCATTTTCTAGCTCTTTAACATTCTCCAAACAAGTTACTTTACCTCTTCGAGCCTCATTTGTTTTCTCATTTGTAAAATGAAATCAATAATGCCTATCTTATGATTGGTTTCAAAGCTTAGAGGTAATGTATATAAAGAGCCTAACACAATGCCTAGCATACTGTACATACTTGGTAAATGGATACTGCCTTCTTTGACCCTTGGATTATTTAGAAGTGTGTAATTTAGTTTCCCACTCTTTGGAGTTTCCAGAGATATTTCTATTATTGACTTATAATTTAATTACTTTATGATCAGATAAAATACTTTTATGACTCCTATCCTTTTAAATGTGTTAGACTTGTTTTATGACCCAGAATATGATTAATCTTGGTAAATATTCTGTGAGCACTTGTAAAGAATGTGCATTCTGCTGTTGTTGGGTGGAGTGTTCTATAAATGTCAATTAGATCAAGTTGGTTGAGAGTGTTCAAATCTCCTATATCCTTACTAATTTCTTGCCTACTTTTCTATTAATTATTGAGAGGGGGCATTAAATCTCTGTCTGTAATTGTGGATTTGTCTCTTTCTTCTTGCAAGTTTATCAGTTTTTGCTTCACATATTTCAAAGCTTTGTTATTAGGTACATAAATGTTTAGGATTAATATATCCTCCTGATGAACTGACCCTTTTATAATTATGAAGTCACCTTCTTTTTCCCTGGTAATATTATTTGCTCTGAAATCTACTGTGTCGGATATTAATGTAGCCATCCAAGCTTATTTTGATTAGTGTTATCATATTATATTTTTTTCTACCCTTTTACTTTTAACCTAGTTGTGTCTTTACATTTAAAGTGCATTCCCTGTAGACAGTGTATACTTGGGACTTGCCTTTTTATCCAGTCTGAAAATCTCTGCCTTTTGATTGTGGTATTTAGACAATTTATTTAACGTGATTATTGATGTATTTAATGTCATCTTATTTATTTCTGTTTGTTTCATCTATACTTTGTTACATTTTCTCTTTTTCTTCCTCTTTTGGATTAACTGAATATTTTTTATGATTCCATTTTATCTCCTTTGCTGGCTAAATAGCTATCACTATTTAGTTACTTTAATGGTTGCTTCAGGGTTTATAGTATTTGTCTTTAATATATCATAGTTTACTTCAAGTAATATTATCCACTTCACATATAGTACAAGAACCTTACAGTTGTATACAGTTTACCCAGTGCAGGTTTGTACTGCTCAGGTCCACTTATACATAGATATTTTTCAATAGTAAATACTACAGTACTACACAGTCCATGGTTGGTTGAATCCATGGATGCAGGGGAACCTCAGATATGGAGGACGAATTAACCCCATGTTGTTCAAGGGTCAACTGTGTTTCTGTTTCTCCCTTCCTGGCCTTTGTGCCATTGTCATATGTTTTACTTGTGTATGTGCTATAAACCCACACTACAGTGTTACTATTTTTGTTTAACCATTCAATTATCTTTTAAAGAGTTTAAATAGTAAGAAAAAAATCTTATATAGTCACCCATATAAGAGCACTTCCAGTGTTCTTCATTCCTGCGTGTGGATCTATATTTCTGACTGTTACCATTTTCCTGCTTTCTGAAGGACTTCTTTTAACATGTCTTGTCATGCAAGTCTACTAGTGAAGAATTCTTTCAGCTTCTGTATGCCTTAAAGTGCCTTTATTTCACCTTTGTTTTTGAAAAATATTTGTGCTGGGCATAGAATTCTAGTTTGACAGGTTTTTTGTTTGGTTGGTGGGTTTTTTTGTTTGTTTTTCACTTTAAAGATGTTGCTCCACTGTTTTCTTGATTGCATTATTTCTGATGAGAAGTCTGTTATGATCCTTATCTTTGTTCCTTTGTGTACAATGTATCTTTTTTCCCTTGGTCACTTTTAAGAATTCATTTTCTTTTTCCACTTGATTTGATTTGTTTTTTATGTGCCTTGATGTAGTTTTCCTTGTGTTTCTTGTGTTAAGGGTTTGTTGAGTTTCTTGGATCTGTGGATTTATAGTTTTCATTAAGTTTGGAAACTTTTGGTTGTTATTTCTTCAAATATCTTTTCCACTTCCCTCCCCCTCCTTTAGGGATTTCAATTACATGAATATTAGTCTTCTGAAAGTTGTCCCACAGTTCACTGATGCTTTAGTTTTTTTTAATTCTTTTTTTTCCCTGAGCATTTATTTATGTGTTTGTTTATTTATTTGAAGTATGATTGATTTACAATATTGTGTTAGTTTCAGGTGTACAACATAGTGATTCAGTTCTCAGCATTTTAAGTAGTTTCTGTTGCTATGTTCTCAAGTTCAGTAATCTTTTCTTCTGCAACATCTAACCTCCTGTTAATACCATCCAGTATGTTTTTTATCTCTAAAAGTGTAAAGTCTTTTTTTTAATGTCTTCTGTTTCTCTACCTAACTTTTTGAACATATGAAATAGTTAAAATAACCATTTCTAAGTACCTGTCTATTAATTTTAACATCTATGCCAGTTCTGGGTCAGTTTTGATTGATTTTTGTTCGCCTCATAAGTTATGTTTTCCTGCTTCTTTGTATGCCTGGTAATTTTTTACTAGATACCAGACATTGTGAATTTTACCTGTCAGTTGCTGGATATTTCTGTATTCTTATAAATATTCTTAAACTTTGTTCTGGGACACAGTTAAGTTACTTGAAGATAGTTTAATCCTTTCAGGTCTTTCTTTTAAAATGTGTTAGGGAATGCAAACTGGTACAGCCACTATGGAGGACAGTATGGATGTTCCTTAAAAAATTGAAAATAGAGCTACCATATGATCTAGCAATCCCACTCCTGGGCATATATCTGGAGAAAACCATAATTCGAAAAGATACATGCACCCCAATATTCATTGCAGCACTATTTACAATAGCCAGGACGTGGAAACAACCTAAATGTCCATCAACAGAGGAATGGATAAAGAAGATGTGGTACATATATACAATGGAATATTACTCAGCCATAAAAAAGAACAAAATAATGCCATTTGCAGCAACATGGATGGACCTAGAGATTCTCATATCGAGTGTAGTAAGTCAGACAGAGAAAGACAAATATCATGATATTGCTTATATGTGGAATCTAAAAAAAGGCTACACATGAACTTATTTACAAAATAGAAATAGAGTTACAGATGTAAAAAATAAACTTTTGGTTACTGAGGGGTAAGGGGGAGGAGGGATAAATTGGAAGATTGGGACTGACACATACACACTACTATATATAGAATAGATAACTAATAAGGACCTACTGTATAGCCCAGGAAACTCTACTCAATACTCTGTAATGGCCTATATGGGAAAAGAAGCTAAAAAAGAGTGGATATGTGTATATGTATAATGGATTCACTTCACTGTACACCTGAAACTAACACAACATTGTAAATCAATTATACCCCAATAAAAATTTTTTTAAAAAGGTGTTAGGCAAGACCAGAGAAGTACTCAGTCTAGAGCTAATTATTTACCTTAGCTGAGGCAAGACTCATCTGAGTTCTCTACCCAATATCCTGTGAATCACAGCGTTTTCCAGTCTAACTGGTAGAAACAGGTACTATGCCTCACCCAGTGAGAGTACTGCATGCTGTTACATCCAATCCTTTCAAGTGGTTCTTTCTCCAGCCTTGGGTAGTCTCCTCACACACAGATGCATCCTCTCTAGATCTGCCCCAGATTGGGTAAGGAAGGAGTGTGAGAGAGATTTATTAGTCAACTATAAAGTACTACTCAAATGGCATTACCTTGATCTGCCTGGCATTCACTGATGTCAAGATCCAGAGATAAGTATATGCCTCCCTAATGCCTGTGCTTCTATGTCTGTCTGTCTGTCTGTCTCTTTTATTTTTTTAGTGTTTGTGTCCTTTTGCTGCTTTCCTGTTACTGCTCATTGGTCCCAACAATGCAACCTGGAAAAAAAATCATCAGGAGGGGAGTTCTATCCTGGCCCTCTGATAGTTACGTTCTTCAGTCCATACTGCCTCTTTTGAATTATAAGAGTAACTTTTGGCCTCATCCTTCCTCATCCCCAGAGCATAGGGCCAAGAGGGCTAACTTCATATTATCAAGGAGGCCAACTCTTAACACCGGAAATGTTTTTACTGACTGCCTCTCCCACACCTTGCCTGAAAAAGCCGGCCTCCTGTCCCTCTGCTTCAGCCTAAGAAGTCTGAAACCACAGCTGTATTGCTGGGATGCCCATGTTTTTAGTTATCCTAGAATGCTCTGTTTCAAAAAAGTAATGAGGGCTTCCCTGGTGGCGCAGTGGTTGAGAGTCCGCCTGCCGATGCAGGGGACACGGGTTTGTTCCCCGGTCCGGGAAGATCCCACATGCCGCGGAGCGGCTAGGCCCGTGAGCCATGGCCGCTGAGCCTGCGCATCTGGAGCCTGTGCTCCGCAACGGGAGAGGCCACAACAGTGAGAGGCCCGCGTACCCCCACAAAAAAAAAAAAAAAAAAAAAAAAAAGGAATGAGCGCAGGCTGCAAAAGGGGGAATGGAAGGTACAGGCATACCTCAGAGATATTGCGGGTTCAGTTCCAGGCTGCTGCAATAAAGTAAATACAGCAATAAAGCGAGCCACATGAATTTTTTGTTTCCCAGTGCATATAAAAGTTTTGTTTACACTATACTGTAGTCTATTAAGTGTGCCCAGAGCATTATGTCTAAAAAAACAATGTATATGCCTTAATTTAAAAATGCTTTATTGCTAAAAAATGCTAACCATAATCTGAGCCTTCAGCAAATCATAGTAGTAACATCAAAGATCACTGATCAAAGATCAACAAAGATAATGATAATGAAAGAATTTAAAATATTGCAAGAATTACCAAAATGTGACACAGAGACATGAAGTGAGCAAATGCTGTTGGAAAAACAGTGCTGACAGACTTGTTCAACGCAGGGTTGACACAAACCTTCAAGTTGTTAAAAAAAAAAAAAAAAAAAAGCAGTATCTGCAAAGCACAATAAAGTGAAGGTGAGATTTTATGCCTTTTGACATAAGGGCTTTTACCTGATGGACACGGGCATGGCAGGGGAGGGAAGAACAGGAAGTGCAGCCATCTGTATGGCCCAAATCTCTGACTCAGGGCTCTGGCTACCACAGGCCCTGCTGGAAAGCCCCAGGGGCTGAGGGATTGATATCCCTGCACTCATAACCCATTTTCGCAACATCAATTAGGAAATGTCAACAAGGGGCCAAACCCAAGACAGGGGGTAGGAGGCTGGAGAACCAAAGAATACCTAGGAACTGCACTCATAGTGAGGTTGGACTCTGGCTCTGGGGCAGAAACTGTTGTTAATTTGGTCAGAAGGTGAGCAGAAGCCTATTGTGATCCTTTCCCCAATTTGTGTCAATGACAAGCATCAGTGTATTGCTCTGTTAATACTTTAGTTGGTATTCTGTAAGCACATTCTTGTTTCAGGACTGTGCCAGGAGGTAGGATAAACCAAATGGGATTGAACATTGAACATGAATTCTAGCATGTGAGGTCTTATACCAAGTAGTTGATGAGGGCCAAGGATTGAATATTAGGATTGGTGGGGATTAATGTATTCTTTAATTATTCATCCATTCACTAAAATTTTATAGAGCACTTATTTGGTGCCAGGAACTAAGGGAAAGATGTGAAAGACTTTACCTGCCCCTAAGTGGATGAGAAAGGCAAACATTTGCATTAGAATATGGCAGGTACCAAGGAGGGAGTTGGCACAGGTCACTCTGGAGCTCAGAGGAGTGCGTCTAAGCCAACCTTGGGAGAGAAGTGTATCTCAGGGTACACCTCCTGAAAGAAGTGACACCTGGGGCTGGGCTGGATCTTAAAGGGTGAGTAAGAGTTGGTCGTGTATAAAAAGTGGGGGAAGGACACCCCAGGCAGAAGCACAGGGGAAGATGCAGTGCTGTGAGTTTCTGGAAGTGTAAGCAATTTGTTTCACAGGCTGTTTGTAGGGGAGTGATGTGAGTTGAAGCTGAAGGGAAAAAGCAAGTGTCAGGTGAAGAAGGGCCTTGCACGACACCCTGAGTTGTTTTACCCCGAAGTCAGTGGGAAGCCCCTGAACAGTTTAATGTGAAAGAGAGGTGTGACTGGATCTGAATTTAAGAGGCTCTTTCTGGTCGTGATGGGGAGGAGGGCTGGGTAGAGGGTGGAGCAGGGACCCCAGATTTTAGTGCTGACCCTGTTGCCCTACTCCCTGTCTCTCTTGTCCCTCTCTCTCTGTAAAATCTATTATCAAGCTCTTCCCTGCCTTATCCAATGTGATTTCCTGCCACTCTCCAATTTTAGTCAGGTTGGCTCAACTTATCCAGACATGACATGATCATTCCCATCTCTGAATCTTGTTCGTTCAACAGACATTTAGTAAGTGCCTATTGTGTACCAGCCATGGTATCTGGCATGAAGAACCAGAGATGAGTGAGACATGGGACCTTCCTTTAAGGGGTACACAGACCAGTACCTGGGGAGATACCCAGGGAAACACATCATTACCACGAGCATGAGAGCAGCTGTGGTATGGGATAAACAGAGCACAAAGAGAGACAGTCCTGTCCATGAGAAACCCCTCCTTCTCTGCTAAATCCTGCCCATCCTCAGGCTTCTGCCTTCATCTGTAGAGAGGCAGGGTAGTGTCTCTAGATACTATACCCCAGTCATACTTCTCTTCTACATACAGCTGTTCAGTGCTTTCCCACTACCTTGGACCAAAACACCTTAGCATGGCATGCAAGGCCCCTTTTCATCTGATAGGGCGTGCGAGGCCCCTTTTCATCTGATAGGGTAGTTTGATTTGGAGCTTGGGCTCTGAAGGCAGACAAGAAGATTTTAATCTTGTTTCTGTCACTTTTGAGAAATGTGACCTTAGCCAGAAATACTTTTTGCCTCAGTTTCTTTATCTGTAAAATGGGGCTGATGGCTGTATCGACTTCCTAGGGTTATTGTGAAGATTAAACGAGTTAATACACATGGTCCTTGGCATGTGAGAAGTATTCAGTCATTATTGGCTACTATTATTTGGTTTTCACTCATTTTCTTCTCAGCACCTATATCATGCCAAGAAACGTTAATCCCTAATTATTGTGCTGCTTGCCCCGTTTAATGTGTTGTCACTTTATTTCTCTCAAGGGTGATTTTATTCTCCTTTGAGGCAATATACATCGTATATGTATCTGTACTCCTGAGACACCTACAGTGTTGGGTATGTGTTAGGTTGACCAGCCATCCCGATTTTCCCAGGACTGAGAGGCTTTCCAGGACACGGGACTTTCAGTGCTAAAACCAGAAAAGTCCTGGGCAAACCGGGACAAGTTGTCCACCTTACATGCAGTGGAAACTTCATTTTTGCTTTTTATTTACCTCTTATTTGTCCCAAACTTAACTTGAAAGCAAGCTTGCTTTGGCTTGGCATAAATTTTTATTTATTGGCTAGAAACTACAAAGTCATAACCTTTTTTTGGGATTTCTTGAGATTCCCTAAAGTTTAAAGTGAAAGATTTGAAAGATCCTTGAAAAAACTCTCTCCCATCAGCTCTGGGTATATTTACTAGAAATTGCAGGCAACCCGCTAAGAGGCTTCCTTAACCTGGCCCACAGCCCCAGAGGGGCTCCTTCCTATCATTTCCCATCTCTCCCGGCATTTCCATCATGACTCTGATGTACTTCCTTCATTTGCTTTCCAGAATCAATATACTCTTACTAAACTCAGTGGCAAAGCCTCTTTCCTCTCACAAGTATCATCTGTTTTTCCATGAATCCCCCAAGTGGGGCCGAAGGATTTTTCTTCCTTTTCATCCCCACTCCCAGCCCCAGCCCCATCTCACCTGCTCTGGGGACAGTGTTTACCTTAGGCAGTTGCTTGTCAGATGGCATTCCTTAAAGATCCATTAGGGCCTCTCTTGGCATCCCTTGAGGCCATGACAAGTGTTCGCTGCAAGCCTGCTCATCCTCTGCAGTTCCATCAAGAAGCTGGGTCAACAGTCTTTGGGGTCTTCCACCTGGTGTATTAGTGTGCTAGGGCTGCCATAACAAAGTACCACACACTGGGTGACTTAAACAACAGAAATGTATCGCCTCACAGTTCTGGAGGCTAGAAGTCCAAGAACAAGGTGTCAGCAGGGTTGTTTTTTTTTTCTGAGGGATATGAGGGAGAATCTGTTCCATGCCTCTCTCTTACCTTCCAGCAGTTTGCTGGCACTCTTTGGCATTCCTTGGCTTGTAGACACATCCCCCGATCCCCGCCTTCAGCTTCACACGGTGTTCTCCCTGAGTGTGTGTCTGTCTCTTCACGTGGCATTCTTTTTTGAAAGACAGCAGTTATGTTGAATTAGGGGTCCACCCTACTTCACTATGACTTGATCTTAACTAATTACATCTGCAATAACTGATTCCAAATAAGGGGCCCATTCTGAGGCACTGGGGGTTAGGACTTCACCATGTGAATTTAGAGGGGACACAATTCAACCTTTAACACCCAGGTCTTCAGGTGAGTCTAAAGAACTCTATGGGGAGCGGAGGCCACTTCAGATATGGGCAAAGTAAAGCACCATACAGTCATTGCTCCAAAATCCATTCTAGTTCTCCACTCACTTTGCATTCGATCCTGACTGTTTCTGCCGCCGGATTTACACCGTCACCAGTAACCACTTGTTCACCATTCTGTAGGTCATTGTGCCGCTACAGGGATATTAAGAAATATAACGTACACCTGAGTCACCACCTCTAATCCAGGGTCTGTCTGGAGATCTTTTTTAAGGGAAGCCTAGTGAGGAAAGTTGTATCCATGGCATATATGTAATAACCGGAATATAGGTATTGCAGAGGCAGTGACTCCATCCTGACGGACAATAATTACAAGTTGGTTGCCTTTTAAACTGCTCTGGAGAATACACACAGGGGTTGGGGGGAGAGTGTGTGTGAGAGTGAGTGTGTGCATGTGTGCATGTGTGAATGTGTGTGTGCATGTGGTAGCTTAAGAGAAACAAAATCACCAGACTCATTCCCAACCTTCCTGCAAGCTTTAAACCTTCGCTGGGCGCACAGGGAATAGCCCGCATCTCCTCGCTCTGGCTGTGGCTGCTTCCTTCTGTCGGTTCCCTGAGTTGCTGACCCTTTCCCCTCCAAAGAGATAGCTCCATTCCAAAAGATAAACACCAGTAGTTACAAGGGACTTGGGGGAAAAGTCGAGCAAGTCTCCCAGTTATTATTTCCCTGGCGTTCTCGTATAGAAACCCAGCCGATTTCGTGGATGAGGTATTTCCAACTCTGGCAGTTACAGCCTGAGATGTGAGGGCAGTGATGGATCTCCGTAAGGGTAGGGGGTCAGGGCGCGCGGCCAAGGAATGGGGATTCTAGTGTGTCTCCTTGCTTCTTTCCAGGCACGGCCCACCTGGGAGAAATCCCAGGGACGCAGAAGGCACCTAGCTAGTGCCCGCTTGTTCCAAGCTGCCAGGCAGGCTGCTGGCTTGCCAAGAGGCGGCGGGTGAGCTGGGCGCTGAGCTCCCCCGTGCCAAATCAGGGAGCTCTGGGCTCGGCGCCCACGCCCTGCGCTCCAGCTCTGGGCAGCCCGGGGGTGGGGTGGGGGGTGCTGGGCGAAGGCGCGAAGCTCGGTTTGTGGCTGCAAGTTGACTTTCCCTCACTGTCGTTGCCGGCAGAATACTTACACCAATGCGGACAAGCTCCTAGAAGCTGCAGAGCAGCTGGCTCAGACAGGGGAATGTGACCCGGAGGAGATCTACAAGGCAGCTCGGCATCTGGAGGTGCGCATCCAAGACTTCGTGCGTAGGGTGGAGCAGCGGAAGCTTCTGCTGGACATGTCGGTCTCCTTCCACACTCACACCAAAGAGGTAAGGGCAGCAAGTGGAGGAGGGGTGTTGGCTGGGCTGCTGTGTTCCAGCAAAGGTCAGGGCAGTTTCAGAGCCCCCGAGGTCTGCCTGGGGTACTGGCTGGTCTGGGGATTACTAGCCTCCTAAGATTGATGATGTTAACAATTTGCCCCTGATAACCTGTATTGAGGTCTCTACCAATATGGGGCAAAATTTCCTCCGCATCTCTAGTGAGGAGGGGGCTTGGGAGGGCAGGTGGTTTGGGGAGTCTGTTAGAGCATTTAGTCTGCAGCTGGAGGAATTTGGGGATCCCTGGTATAGAAATAGTCGCCGTAAGAGGCAATATTAGAGGATCAGAGACTCCCTTCCCACCCCACACCCAATTTTTCTTGGTTGCTGTTTCCTGTCAAAAATTAGAGTCCTGCAGAACTTTGATCATCTTTGCTACCAGCAAGGAACATACAGAGTTTGCAAATCTGTTCTATGTTTTTATTTTATTATTTTTTTAAACAGAGGATTAAATCTTCCTAATGAGGTCTGCCACGGGGTGCTATCAAAGTGAAATGGTCCTCACCTTCCTCATCGTGGAGTGACAGCCAGTGAAGGAAGGGGGGACTGGGGTGCCTTCCATGCAGGAGGAAGCCAGCTGGACTTAAATCCGGTCCCCAAATCATTCACAAAGCGGAGACAGGAGAGGGGAGGATGGATCATGTTGCATTGTTGGCAGGGCAGAAGGGCCCATGGAGAGGAGGAGGGTTGTAAACGTGCGGTTGCTCTTCGGTTCTGATTAACACGGGGCACTCTGAGATTGAGTAAGTGGCCAGTGAGGAGGCACGTTTGGCGTATTCTGTAATAACACCCTTGGCAGATGAACTCATTATGTGTGTGCATGCTTGTGTTCCCCCCAGGAATTCATTTTAATGGAGTATTAATTAAAGTTGGATTGTACCCTAGTTAATTAAGTTGATTTTTGATATTTGAAATGCGTTAAGAAGCCTGGTTGTTACTCCTTCACAGGCTTTTCTGACACTTTGTGGGAATGAATGCAAATCATTGCAGTGCCTGTCAGAGATAAACATGAAAAGATAATGTTTTCTAAACTGCGATTCCCGGGGCAGATGAAGGGCTGGGGAGCCCCGTGAAGCTGGCTCTGCTTCCTCTCTGTGGGACCTACGACCACTCTCTGATGAATGTCTGTAAAGCCAAGGGGATTAGCTTTAATCCAGGTTTTCCTGCCTGGCTGTCTGCTTGCTTGTGGCTCACCCAGTTCTTAATAATGGTCTCAGACACCAAAGGCATGTGTATTCTCTTTTAATTATGAGCCTGTGGGTGAGAGAATGGAGCATGAATGAACAGAAGTCATGTTCCTTGTGAGGGCTGTGAGGGTATTGGGTGCCAAGGGAGGTGATGGATGAGGTTAGTTTCCATGGAAGTGCCACTCCTGAAAAGGTGACTGAGGCTCCCAGGAACCCTTTCTAGCGGCATCTCCCGCCTTCTGTACATGAAACCAGGAGGCTGGGATCCGGTCCAGATCCTGCTGCTATAGAACCCTGTGAGCTTGGGCAAATCACTGTGTCTCTGGCTTTGGGTTGCCTCATCTATAAAATTATGCTGTCAGACTCAATGGCCCTAAGGCCCCTGATGGTTCCAATGTGAATTCAAGATTCCTTTCTTTCTCTTTTCCTCCTCTTCTTCTGTATTTGATACTGATAATAATAATTAATAATAATAATAAATTATGCCTGAGGTGATACAGGTGATTTACCTAGCCTAACGATTTGGTTTATTGTAAGCACTCAATGTATATTAGGTAGTAGTTTTTTCTAATTGAGTACCTACTAGCTGTTAGACACATACATCATCTCGTGTAATCCTCATGAGAATCTCATGATACAGACTTTATTGAACATATTTTCAAATGGGGAAACTAAGGCCCAGAAAAGAACTTGTCTAAGGTTACAGAGCTGCCAGTGCAGCAGAGCCTGGACCCGTCTCCCTGACCTCTGCACTCATGCTCTTACCTGCTACCACACATTCTGTCCTCCTTTTTCCCTCTTGTACCTCCTCCTGTCTTCTGCTCTTCTTTCTTCTCCTTGCTCATCTTTTTCCTCGTTACCTTTTCAAACCCCAAAGCAGGGGCTTGATGGGGAGGGTAGCTCTTAGCTGAGAAAAGCAAAGTGTTCCCGGGGCTGGGAATGTGGCACACAGGAATAGTCGGGGATGCAGTTATTAACCATGGTTTTCCCAGAGAGCTTTCAAAGCTTGCTAAGCCTGAGGTCCTATTTAAACCTGAGACTTGTTTTCCCACCGTGGCTCAGTGTATACAACCACATTCCTATCAAATAGTACCAACGGGGGAAGCATGATCCTGGGAGCAGGTGAAGAAAGGGAGAGGGAACTAAAATGGATGGGCCCCTACAGTGTGCTTGACTATTCATCTGTCTAGTCGATAGCCATGAGAATTGTCATTTTTTTTATTCTGATTTTAAAGATCAGAGAAATTATTCATTTGCCCAGGGTCTTGTAGTGAGGATGTCGTAAATGTAGGGACTGATCCCAAATCTGACTCCAAAGCCCATGCTTTTTCTCATTTGCCTTTCATATAAAGGCCAGGAAACAGAGGCTTGGAGGACTTTTCTCCACCAGGGAATTCATTCAGACAGGAGGCTGTCAGGAAGTAGCATAGTCTCTTTTCTTCGGGACCTCAAAATATGAGAGAAATTAGGAGCAGTCCTGTCTAGGTGCAAAGGGATGTATGATTGTGAGGCTCTTTCTATGCAAGAGGTCTGCAACTCTCAGATCATACAGACTCTGACTTTTTTTTTCAGGATGGAAAGGAAAGCATCATTTTGAGTGGCTATTGTAGAGGGGATGCTCACGGGGGCCATCCCACAGGACTTTATGTCTGCATGTTTTCTCTCAGCTACCTCCCCATCCCCCAACTAGTCTGTCTGGGGCCCCTTTTAGGCGGAGTAGAGAATAAGACTTGTGTATGTATGTACACACTTAGGCATATGTGTTATACACACACCTGTTAAGTACAGCAAGATCTTAGATGCCAGGGAGGTCTGATTTCCAGATCTAGAACTTCACTGAGCATGCTGTGTGCCTTAGGGAAAATTACTTACTCTCTGTTACTTTGTGAGAATTATGATGATGACTATTACAAAATTGAGTAGTACAATACTAATACCCATTTTTTTCCTAGCAGAAAACTGCCCCCCAAGTTTATTCTTAGAGGATCTCTAATGCAGGGTTAATAAGGAACTTGAGGACTCCACTCAGGCATCATTTTTCCTTGAAATTCTTCGCTGGGGCTTCCAGCTTCCCACCCAGACGGGACAGGAGCACTGTGTGCATACCTCGTCAAGATGCTGGGATCTCACTGAGGTGACTGGAGCTTCCTCGTTAAATTGGAGGTGCTCACGTGGAGCGTACACATGTGGGTTTAGATGTGTAGATACAGATCCTACTGTACATCTCTACTGCTGTGTCAGATACATCGTGATGCTGGATAAATATTGAATAGGTTTACTTGACAATGAGAAGCTAGTCGTTTCTCCTAAAAAATAAAATAAAATAAAATAAAATAAAAAGGCGGGGTGGGGGGAGCCCATTCAATCACATGGTTCGTCTACTCCAGTTCTTTGACTGGAGCTCTACAGACAGTGAAAACAGAGGAGGGCAGGTGGGGAATCTGAACTGCCTGCGGGGCCTTTCCTCTAGAGCCTGCATGGCAGGCAGAAATGGATTATTAGGGCAAAAGTCAGCGTCCTTGGATGGGCTAAAGGAGAAGGAAGTCCTGTAGTTTGCTCTTTCCCTATTCGGTTTAATACCTCTCAGGACACGCCACCTCTCAAACCTTGCTAAGTGTGGGTCCTATCTGATCCGGGTCTGTTAACTCTTGACTCCATAGGCAAACTTCTGGCATTTGTACTCAAGGCAAGATTAGTAGCCGAGTTTACTAGTCTACAAGTCTGTGAGGGAATTTCAAGTTGCTATGGATGTTTTTCTCTCTTACAGTAAATAGAGTGAATGGAAGGATAATCTTCTGCTCAGTTTTGCTAAAGATGTACTCTAATTAGGATCAGAGAGGAAACCGAAGGAAGATAGGAAGAAGATATCCTCCCAGCTCATTTCTTCTGCAGATTGAAGAGTCTGCTTGAGTCTGTTTGCCTGCTTTGTGAATTCTTGGTCACTAAAGGAGTCTGGAGGGTTAAAGCCTTCTAACCACTTCATTGCAGTGTTATTAATAACCTTGAATAAATTAGAAACCATCTAAATACTCCATGTTAAATGACTCATTAAACAAATCATAGTAAATCTATAGAGTGAAATATTATACAGTTATTATAAATCACACTGTCAAAGATCATTAATGGCATGAGAGAGGGCTTGCGGTATAACATATAAAAAACTGTATATCCATCATGGCCTCAATTTTGATCACACACATGGAATAAAGACTAGAAAGCGGTATACAAAGAAGCTAAGAATGTTATGGGTGATTTAATTTTCCTTTGCATATTTTATTTTATAAGTTTTCTTCAATGATATTTTCAATTGAAAATCAGGAACAATCTCAGTAAATGTTATTTTATAAAAACAAAACTTCCCATCCCTACTTAGAGAGAAGAGCTACATAATAAACAGAAGAGACAAACATGTGCTTGGAACCTTCTTAAATATCCAGAACCTCAGCTATTAATACAAATTGTGCTGAACTTTCAAATATCTTCTTTTTGCCTGGGGACAAGAGGCCAGCTGGCTCTTTGCTGGTCTGGAGAGCTCGGGGAGGATATAGGGAGAAGCATTTACCCAAGTCCTCATTTTCTTTGTCCAGGGAAAAGGCATTTGTAGCAAGTGTCATCTGCTCTGCAGAGATTGTCCAGACAGAATTCTCTCTCCTTGCTGTGTTTCCATGGAAATGCTGCAGTTGCTGGGTTTTCCAAATATCCATTTTTAGATATTTTTGCAATCATAATATGAGAGTCAAATTAACTAAGGAACGTGGCCAAGATAATCAACCTCAGCTCTTTATTAGGTAGTTTAATTAAATGCCCATTGCCATTTGTTTATAACCCTGTGAAATCATTCTTTCATGCTATTTCCTGCTCAACTAGGTACACACACACATACCACAAGTGCCACAGACACTCACATATATACATGTTTCTCTACTCACCCACTGTAGAACCAAAACTAAATCAGTCTTCAAAAGACATAATGGCCTCAAGAACAAAACAGCTTCATCCTCTATTTCAGTTGCCAAACTGATATGGTGTTTATTTAAGAAATAAAAGCTGGTAGTCAATTCCAAAGAAAAATGATTCTTCAGAATGAGGGAGGGGCGGTTCATCCTGTGGAATTGGTGCTCCTTTCTGCATCTCTGGGGGTCAATCAGTTGTATCAGCACAATGGCTACCAGAGCCGTGCAAATGGTACAGCCAATCAGCAGGAGAAGGTGATGGTGTAAAATTACCTCTTTCCTTAACCAGTCATCCCTAAGCCTCATTGTTTCTACAAACCTCCTAGTTTCTCCCTTCCTTGTCCCTCCCTTCCTGCCCTTTTCAGTTGGCCTTTTCTCAGGCTCCCCACTATGCAAGCAGAATGGGGTCCATGTGCTGGCCCTTCCTGAACTCACTTGTTTCAGTCTTAGAGCTCACCTTATGTAGGGCATTGAAAGGCTGCCTTAACTCTCCCCCTGCCAAAGTTCTAGAAATTCTCAAATTAGGCTCATTCTTTTGGATGTAAGTATTTTTGGCCACAATTACATGTGTTCTTTGAGAGAAAGGGCACATAAAGCCATCTGAGTGTATATATCAGCATGGAACAAATAGTTATTGCCAAGCGGAGAGCAGAACCCTGAAAGAATGGTCCTTGTACAGGTGTGTTTGATCAAGAAGAGAGGGTCTGACAATCCTATTTTTATGTTGGCTCCATCTATAATTTTCCCTTTTTGTAATGTCCATGTCAGATTTGGGGATCAAAGTTATGCTTGTCTCATAAAACAGGTTGGGAAGTAAATATTATGTTTTCCTATTTGGTAGAAAAAAATAAAAAAGAAGAGAGTGTCTGGAAATGGGTGAAACAGGAGGTTCTTTCTGGGGAGCAGGTGGGTTGATGGCAAAGGTGCAGTGCTAATACGTTAGACTCTAGATAAGCAGAGGGTTAAGAGGATTATCCTAGGAGAGAGAAAGGAAATGGAAGACAGTAGGAAGAAACGTGGCAGCTGCTCCCAAGCTGCCTCACTCACTCCATGATTTCACCTTGTTCTGGCAATGCCTTATGATAGCTTGAAGTGTGAGATCATTCTGACTCAGTCTCATTGGCTCCTGATAATGAGTATAGCAATAATAGACGTGGCTCTCTGATTTGTATTCCTTTCGAAGCAGTCTAGGTATGCTCTTCAAGGATAAGTCAGATAGACACATACACAGAAGGAAACCTACAGGAAATTTAGACAATATAAAAGTTACAGCCCAAGGAATGGAATATGGATCCTTACTCATAGTTTAGTGACACTGACGTTTACGTTCGTTCACTTTATGCTTCAGAGGTGCTTACAACAAAATTATGAGCGTGCAATTTAAGCTTGTTGACACCAGGGGGCGACTGTGTGCATGTTTCTCAGGATTCCCTGTGGCTCCCTACTCAAGC
The DNA here is from genome assembly GCF_002837175.3 of Physeter macrocephalus. Classification (NCBI taxonomy): domain Eukaryota; kingdom Metazoa; phylum Chordata; class Mammalia; order Artiodactyla; family Physeteridae; genus Physeter; species Physeter macrocephalus. The sequence goes on along the minus strand of NC_041214.2, from coordinate 90,378,167 downwards.
TTTCCAGGTGGTAAATAGTAACTTGGTGGTGCAATTATCCTTGAACTCTTGCTAACTTTTGGTGTCTTGGTGTGAAAGCCGTGACTGCAGTTTTTCAGTTTAGAGAATCATTTCTATTACTACCCTCTTCTTTACCTCAGTTTCTGAAGAGAAACCATAGCATGTTAGATTTGGAAGGGATTTTAGAGATAAGTGAGAGAAATCACAAACACACACCTACACACACACACTAATGCATATGCACTTTAAGTATGAAGTAATTGAAGTAAAGTAGTTTTCCCATGAGTATAGAACTAGCCAGACAAGGGAAGAATCAAGAATTATCTCCAGTAAATATCAATTCCATTCAACAACTCCTTTCTCTCTGGGTTATTTTGTTTTGTTTTTACAGAAGGAAAAATAGAGAAAGATGTCACTAACCCTTTGTCTATGGTGCTGTAATTCCCTTCCCTTTCTCTGAGTCAAATTCCCTAGCAATTTTATTTGACATTTTATCCTCTTGAAGGTAGACTGGCCCCTTCCTTTCCTTATCAGGCTGCTGACCACTGGACTGAGCGGCATCTAATGTTGTACCTGATTGTTTATCTCTTAGGTGATTTTCCTTAGCAGTAGGTTTTAATCTACCTTAGACAAGAGTTTCTTTATAATATAGTAGACTATATGGCCAGAAATCTGAGCAATCAACTTCAATTCATTAATCAGAGAATTTTGGTGGGGAGGACACAGTTTTTAAATGATATTGACTCCTGAGGTCAGTGTATTATCGACGTACCCAATCTTTCTCTAGTCTTTTTGTTTGTAACACTGACACCTCATCTTTGGCAAGTTTGATCTTTGACTGTCCCTACAATTTAGCTGCATGACCACCAGGCGGAGGGAGTGTCATGAGTCATGGTGGATTTCCTCAGAAGGGAACGATGCTGACTTTCTTCCCTAGACCTACACCAGAGGTGTTCAAGTTTTTGTTCAAAAGGGGGGAAAAAGGAACTCCAAGCTGTGAAGCCATTAAAATAGCTTAAGGATGGTACTGAGAATAAAATTATCCTAAATAAAATACAATCCTCAAGATATCTGTAAGCCTCTGTCCTCTGTCTCTTATTCCTGTAACGGGAGTGCCAGCTCCATCCTGAGCAGTCTTCCATCTCAGTGCCTGTCCTCCGTTGACACACTGAGTTTATTTTTCTTAAGTGCCCTGCTTCCTGTCCACAATTTTAATCTCTCTCTCTTCACATAGTCTTTTCTTTTCTTGCTTTTTTTTTTTAAAGAAATATCTAGACTTTTCAGTCTCTAGGCTTTCTTTAGATATCCCAGGACAAAGCTGCAAAAACAGAAAAGAGGGGCCCAGCTCATCCTAGCATATTGAAAGATCAAATCCAGTATTGATCTTTTGCCAATTTCAAAATGAAGGAGTATTTCAAACTTTCCCTCTGTCTTCTAGTGGGAACTAGAGGTGGCTTGCATGAAAAATATCTTTTAAATATAACAATATCTAGCACTTGCATAGCACTTACTATACGCCAGGCACTGTTTCTAAGTGATATAATACATCTGTGTGCGGATGTCTGTGTGTGTGTGTACAAATAAATACATATGTATATATATTTATTGGTATATATATAAGTTATATAAATGTAGAGTGTTTATATATATCTGCATACACACACATATATCTCACTTATTTGTATGTATATGCACACAGATAACACACACATATATATCAACTTATTAGTAATCTTTACAACTCTGTGGGTGTAAGAACTATTACTGTTCCCATTTTATTGACAAGGGAAACTGAGGTGCAAAGATGGTAGGTTACTTACTCAAGGTTATATGGGAACTATGTGGTAGAACTGGGGTTTGAAACCCTTTCATTATTTCCTTCTTTCTTCCTTCTTTTCTTTGCTTTTTCTTTCTTTCTTTCTTTCTTTCTTTCTTTCTTTCTTTCTTTCTTCTTTTAATTGAAGTATAGTTGATTTACAGTGTTGTGTGGGGTCTGAAACTCTTAACCACTATGCTATATTGCCTCTCTATACAATAATTTTTCAGAGATTCTGTTATCTCATACCCAAGGACTTCAGCACATCTAGAAAATGGTTTTGCTCTAGGCAAAATGACAGCCAGAATGTCTGAAGTAATTTTAAGTTATAGTGACCAATATCCTGAACTTCCTAATTTCATACTGGTTTGAAATATATACATTCATACCTGTAGGAATATGTATCCCAGCTTAAATGGTCTGGAAAACTTGTTTTGTGTTTTACAACAAAAACTTATTTGTAAAGAAAATAAACTGAATTAATTACAACCAGACACAAGCTACTAAATGACAGGAACACTGAATAATAATAATTCGTATCCCTTATAGCTATCATCACAATGTTATAGGCTTATCGATAATGCTATTTGTTTATTTAAAGCATTGATAATAAGTAAATAATTTATTTCTCATAATCTTTGAAGTGAGCAGGGCAAATCTTATTCTTCCCATTTTGTAGATTAGGAAACTGGAGCTCAGAGAGGTTTTTGCCTGTCCAAAAAGAACATTCTTTATACCCCATTATTTGCTACCTCGAGGGCTTGTTAATCTTGTGAACTCAACCTCTTCTGCCATACTTAGGGCCTTTCCTCTCTAAAGAAAAAAGAATAACTTGTCCAAGATCTGAAGACTAATTTTGTCTCTCTTTATTGTCTCTTTTTTAATCCCTTGTTCCAAAGGCCATACCATGATTTATCATACTGAGAACCAACAAGATGAAATAGTATTCTTAAGGTGTTTTTTTTTTTTTTTTTTTTTTTTTGCGGTACATGGGCTTCTCACTGTTGTGGCCTCTCCCATTGCGGAGCACACACAGGCTCCGGATGCGCAGGCTCAGCGGCCATGGCTCACGGGCCCAGCCGCTCCGCGGCATGTGGGATCTTCCCAGACCGGGGCACGCACCCGTGTCCCCTGCATTGGCAGGCGGACTCTCAACCACTGCGCCACCAGGGAAGCCCTTAAGGTGAATATTTATCCATGTTTTTAACATGGGAGACTTACAGAATGTTAGAACCATAAGGTAACTAACCATTGTATTTTATGCTCTCCCCAGCCTATTTTATACACAAAGTCTTGGAGAGCAAAGGGTATAGTGATTTACTCAAAGGCACCACAAGTTATAGGAAGAGCAGAGGCCACAATCCACATCTTCTGGCTCCTTCTATGAATTTTTTCTCTCTACTGGCTTTTCTCCTGGTGGATCCATGAGCTTATCTTTCCTGCTAGTCAAGTGAAGATTCCTTGTTTCTAAGCAAACATCAGACTCATCTTTCCCTCTACAATTCATGAAAATGCTCAATGAGAGCAGTTAGAAGTGGAGCACTGTGGCAGGCTGCTGGAGATCTATTTTCAGTATGAGGAAGAGCTATTAATAAATGAGTTTTCAGTAATTCAATTCAACTCCTCATCATTTTCAGTACTTATTCCACTCAAAATGCTATACTTAGCTTTTTTAAAGTTGTCTGACCAGTAATGTCATCCTGACTGCATTTCATCATCTTGAATATCATGGGAGAAATGTCTCATAGTTACATTGAAATTAAGATAAGCTACGTCTTTAGCATTCAACTTTCTAACCAACCAAGCAATCCTGAAAAGAACAAAATAATTTAGCATAGCACATATTTTCTTAATTAATCTTCATTTGGTTCTGAGTGTCACATTCTTTCTTACATATTTGTAAAATCATGACACATTTCTAGGAATCAGCATCTAGCTACCTGGAAGAAGTATGCAGAGCCGTCCTTTATGAAAGATGAAATAGTATTTGTCCATCACCAGTTTCCTTTTCTTCCCAGTCACTCAAAAATGAGTGAGCTTCCTGCTCTAAGACCACAGTTTCCCTAAACCACTGGGAAGTAAGGCTGAGGGTGGTTCCTGTCCTTCAGGAATGCCAGCGCTAATGGAGTAAACTTAACAGAGATGCGTAGTGAATATAAATACAGAAATGTAAACTGACCCATAGGGGTGCTGATTAGAAGGACAGTCTGATACCGCACTGACTGGTTGAGGGTAGGTTGGGTGACCTCAGTTCCACACTCTTGCCCTTAACCCCAGCCCTGGCCTCTCCCATGTGCCCTGAGTGGAGTCTCTGCTCTCTCCCCCGCAGCTGTGGACATGGATGGAAGACCTTCAGAAGGAGATGCTGGAGGATGTCTGTGCAGACTCTGTGGATGCGGTCCAGGAACTGATCAAGCAGTTCCAGCAGCAGCAGACCGCTACTCTGGATGCCACACTCAACGTCATCAAGGAGGGCGAAGACCTTATCCAGCAGCTCAGGTCAGCGCCTCCCTCCCTGGGGGAGCCCAGCGAGGCCAGGTCAGCATGGGCGGTGCTTTCCAGTGGGAAATGCCTCGGACTAGACGCGAGATAAGTCACCATGTTCTGGTCTTGGCTCAGCCGCAGCCAACTTTGTGGTCTTGTGTGAGCTTTGGTTTCTGCATCTGTCAGATATAAAAATGCATGCACCATACCCAACTTGAACTTAGAGTGGAATAGTCAATGGAAAAGCTCTGATGTTTCAAAACATTATGTATCATTTGAAGACATTATTCAGTGATCAATAAGTAATATAAATACAACAAAAATTTAAATAAATAGTATCTTCATTAAGAATGATGGCATATTTGGTCATGTGGAGAAATAGCCATTATGGAATATAGTGTTATTTGGCATCTGTTCTCAGGCTGCCTCTGAATTCTAGTGCTCCAGTTGGTGAAATGTAACCCCAAACGGTTGCCTTTGGCCCTGTGAGAATGTAGGGAGTGTGTGATGTGTCCCACTCAGCTCTCCACTTACCCACATATGACCTTTCCACCATTCCTTGCTACCCAGGAAATAAAACCCCTTCTCTATTGCCCTAAACAAAAATAACTAAGAAGGAATCTTAGAAAATCCTACCTGATACCTTATATTCATTTAGAATCATCCACACCATTGCCTCCTTTCTATTGGCATCAGTGTCTAGTTTCCTGTCCCTGTCAAGGGCATCGGCTCCTCAGGTAAAGTGTCATGAGGCCTTGAGCAAGCCCTCAGCAACCAGCGCTATGCCCAGGTGCTGTGTAAATAGGATTTGATGGCACTGATGATGTCTGCCTGTGGGGACTTGTTTGTATCCTCAAATCACTGAATGCCGGGACCCCTGCCAGCTCTGGACAGAAATAATCTCATCAGCAAGTCCCAGGACAGTTCTGGAGCCAGAGGGAATTACTTCAGTTGGAGAGGGCTTCCCCACCACCCCATACCAGTTGTCCAATTAAATAAACAATGATAGCTTACCTTAAGATGGCCCTGGCATGTTTTTCTGTTGGATTAATCATTTCTATTCCAAACATGCACATGAGATGTTCTGAGTCCTCTTTTGCATACCAATGAGACAGCCTCTTTCCCTTCTTCCCCCAATTCACCGTCATGAATATATAATATGTGACAGTTTTGTCTGCCTACCTAGGAAACTCCACTGTTCCTTGCTTCTGAAGCAAATTCCAAATCGTAGGCAGCCACTTAACCTCCCTGGGCCTCAGCTGCTTTGTCTGTGTGATTAAGGGGTTCACTCTAGGAGCTTGTCATCTCTAGAATTCTGTGATGGCTTTTGCATTTTCTCTCCAAATACTTTTCACAAGCTTGGCTAGCCTCTCTGTGGGGCTGGGTCTGTGGAGGTGCCACTCGCTCTTATCCCCTGCCAACCTTGCGCCATACCTGAGGGCTGAAGGCTACTCAGTGATGGTAAAGGCAACGAGGTTGCTGATGCCTGTCCTACAAGTTTAAGTTCCATGGACTTTAGAGAGGACCACAGGTGTGTGACAAGAAACACTGGCGACTGTTCGTCCCCCCACCAGTCTGATGCTAGCCTGGACTCCCCTCCCTGATATCAAGACCAGTCAAAGAAAAAAAGCAAACGATGCCTAGTGGACATTGGCAGGATGCCTCACACATACCAGCACACACATCTTCCCTAGGCCTCCACGACTCCTCTGGCACTGATCACTGAAGCACCTAAGGTGGTTTTTATATCATCTCTATGATTCCTAGTGAATGTGACACTGACAGAGACGCTGAACAAAGTGACCAGAAATCATCCTCTTCCTTCTGGAAGCTGGGTGATATAGAAAGACTGAGGGGAGCCGTCAGAAAGAATAGTCATATCCGCCCTCCTCGGCAAATGCATAATGCACAGTGTTGAGTACTCCTCCTGAGTTCTTTTCGTAGTTGGGGGAAGCTGTGCAGTAGTGGGCTTTCATGCCCAAATAGGTCAGGGTGAGAAGGGAGGGATCAGAAGCTCTCTAGATGACTGAAAGGGAGGCTCTTGACAAACTGGCTTTGTGCTCCGTCTAGAAATAGTGTGAGCTCAGATACCATTGCTTCTGAGATAAACACAGGCCAGAAGGACCTGGTTTTCAGAAAGGCTGCTGATGAGACCATTCAAAACTAATGATTTTCCCCTCTGACTTCTTAAACTGTGTCAGAAACTAAGGTATCATGAGATAATGAATGTGCTTGTTTATTTCAAGTTTCAGGGCTCTAGCTTACTCAGTCAAGGCCCTGTAGAATCTAAACTTCTTGAACTCCACAGTTTTCCTATTATAATGGACTCTGGAGGTGTCACCACCACCTCACTTGTCTGAGCAGATCAATATGTTTATCTCTTGGTTCCCTCTATGGCATGCCACCTCCTCTTGCTTCTGTTGTATAGACCCTCTCTGCTCAGAAAGCCCACCCCTAGCGTCTACTCAGCTCATCCTTTTCTTCTAACACCCAATTCTGGGCTCATCCTCTCTGAAGCCTTTGTTGGTTGTCCAGCCTCTTGTGCCCTAGCTTCTACTCCACAGCAGGACCCATCTGCATTCAGCACCTGACACGTCACTGTCCTTTCAGCATTAACAGTCATTCATACAGCACGTTGCTGGTCACAGAACACGGTTACACATGCCATCTTCTTTAACAGCAAACTGTGCCGTGAGTAGGGCAGGGATTATTAAGCCCACTTTACAGGAGGCACCTGGGCCTCAGGGAGGTGATTTCCCAAGGTCACCAGCCCATATGTGTCAGAGGGGGACTTAAGCCAGGCTTGCAGCCTCCAGACCCCATGCTTTCCTAAGTATAGCTTGAAGCCTGTGTAATAACACTAGCCCATAACTTTGGCATGGACTTACAAAGGGGACGAATAATTTTGGCAGCCATGATCTCATTTTAACCATGATCCTGTGAGGTAAAACTAGGAAGGATTTTTTTTTTTGCATATGCCTTAATTTATCTACCCTTATGTATTGTGATATGTGTATTTGTGTATGTGTGTCTTGAAATATGTATATATTAGACTACATATATGTGTGGAACCATTCTATTTCTGTAACATTTGTGCAGCCCTTTTGCATGCATTATTTCATTTGATCCTGTCACAATTCTGTCTGAGGAATAAGACAGCAGCTAGCCTCAGAGCTATAGTGCTGTGAACCCCAAAGAGGGTACAGTAGCTTTGGCTCACCTACTAAGCAGACAGTGCCAGGCTCACAGTAGATTCCCGTCCCCCTCACTCAGACGCGGAAGGCCCCCTGCTCCTCTGTCACTGTGAACATGTCAAGGCCCCTCCCTTCTCTCCCCGGCTCTGCCACAGGGACTCGGCTGTGTCCAGCAACAAGACGCCCCACAGTAGCTCCATCAGCCACATCGAGTCGGTGCTGCAGCAGCTCGACGATGCCCAGGTGCAGATGGAGGAGCTGTTCCATGAGCGAAAGATCAAGCTGGACATCTTCCTGCAGCTGCGCATCTTTGAGCAGTACACCATTGAGGTACAGGTGGGGAGGAGGTGCTGGGCAGGTGAGGTGGCCGAGGGCAGTGCCCCGGGAACGGGAAGGACTGCTGCGCAGTAGCCTAAGGGGATTGGAGGGGATTATGCAACCTGATATGTTTCTGGAAATCAGCAAATTCACGTTCCACCGTGTTGGATTCCTTCCAGTCCCCCTCACCCAGGCTGCCAAGCAGGGCCCCTCTCCTCGCTGTCTGTCTGGGATTACTCCATTGAGAAGGGTTTTGCTGGCTTGCATTGGACTCCTACTTGGCACTTTGGTTCCTGGCAGACCGTGGAGTTGGCTGTTTGGTGACTGAGGCAGACTTGTTGGATTCTATAGCTTCCTGAGTAGGAAGGTGATAAAATTAGGTGGTCTCCTCAGCTGGTAACTGTAGATCAGGGATTAGATGGACTCACACAGCAACCAGGGAGTCAGGAGCCACAGGAAGGAAGACCCGAATCCTCAGTTTGCTTTCTGCTTATTAAGAAAGTAAGCGTATGTGAAGGACATTTGCTGGTTCATTTCCTTGACTCCTCACTTCATTCTGGGAAGGTCAGAATCCGCTGTTCTGGTATATTTATGTCCTCTTTGTGATGCCTATTAATACTGTCTGCCCCACATAATATCCACCTTTTATTATCTTCTGCTTTGACAGTAACTAAAGCCAGGCCAGTAGGGTTTCTGGGGTGTGAAGAGTTTTCAACACCTATGGCGCTTTGTCCTTTTCAGGGATGGCAAAGGGTTAAATTAAAAGCTGTATCTTCTCTTTGCTCCTGGCTGGTGTGTTGTGAAGGTAAACCAATTATCCCTCTACTATTCATTAAAACTTTACTTTGCATTCCAACCATCTCCTCCTAGTTGGGACTTCTGGGGGTCTGGGACTGATCTTCCCAACAGTATCTGTGGAAACTTCTGTGGAACTGGTTTGGAAGGAAAATTATTATTTTTTCAAACGTCGTGTGCTCCAATATCCCAATGCCAATGTCATTCGCAATCCCACGCAGGACCAGAAAACTGTCCTGGCAACAGAAGCCCTCTTCTTCAATCCTGAGACCAAAAATGTTTATAATGAGAATCAGAAATGTAAAAACAAACAAACAAACAAAAAGCAGTCCTAAAGCAATCCTTCCTATCCCTGACTCTCTTATGACCTTTCCCTTCTTCACTGCTATCCTGACTTCCTGGAAGCCACTGCAGCTTTTTTTGCTTAAAGATGTCACGTTCTAAAAGGTGCTTTCTGGACAGTTTCTGAAACAAAGGAAAAGATAAGTCTTTAAATTTAGGTCTCGATTATCCTTCCAACTCATTCCATAACTTCAAGTAAATTTATTTATATTTCTTATTTATAATTTATCTTGAATCCACACTCAAAGGGATTTCAGGTGGCAGACAGTATTAAAACATATATTGAAAGAACGACGAAAATGCCAGTGGAAAATTAGAGACGTTGGTATGCAGAGAGGAATGAAAGTGGGGTGACAAAGGTAATAAAGAAAGGAAAGAGGGGGAGTGAGTTATTATTCTTTGGTAGTTGGGAGTGAGACTCACCGAAATAAACAGAGGTGATGTTTGCCTGCAGCAGTGTTGGCTGCAGACCCTCCCATGGTCTTCACCCACCAAGAGTGAATATATCCATGGGGGAATTATGTTAGCAGGTGTGGGGATTTGACTGTTGTATTCTTTATCTACTCTCCTGTCATTCCAGGTCCACATCAAAAAATGCTTAAGGGGGAGGAAATAACCTGAGGGTTTGGATGTTTAAGCTTTATTTGATGAAAGGGCTGTGGTTTTGAGGTCTGGGTTGCTGGTTTATTTCCAGAACGAGTCAGTTAGCTTCACTTTGCCACTTGAACTGTACCTCTGACATCAGCCAGGGGCATCACTCCAGTGTGTTTGCCTGCAGTAATTCTGGGAAAATCCAAAGCATGTGTAAAAAGATATTCTCTTTTTTTTTTAAGTTGATTGTAAATCAAGTACTTTAAAATTGGATCCTATTTAAGTGTTGCAGTAGAAGAGTTTGATATTTAAATTGTAGGATTTGCATTTCTCAGCCTTTGTTTGTGTAAATGTTTCCCCTCCCACCCTGATAACAACTTGGACAGCTTGGTATGCAGCAAACCAGAAGTCGGGAAGTAGTATGAGGGCCTAATAAAATGAGGGAGATAAAAATAATAAACAGACCAAATGAGGGAGATAAAAATGAGGGTGATGAAAATTTAGTTCTGCACCCAGGTTTTAGAAGGGGTCTTGTTCCCCATTTCGGGTGTGGCCCAAACCTTGGGGAAATGCTGACTTTCATCTTAGACAGAAATGGAAATCCTGCCAAACCTATGGAAAATTTCTCCTTCAAGTCAGATTGTCAGAAGTTATTTTTGAGGGTGATGAGATTATTTCAAATACCAGCTAGGGTTTCACTGTGAGGATGAAGGGCAAACTTCTAGAGAAGATTCAGAGTGTGAAACTGAGGGTGGTTTCTGTAATAAGAGCCATGCTGGAGCTGATATAAGCCAGGGCAGAGGCTGTCACTGCAGGACCTACAGCTATGGTTTCCTTTCCTAAAGGAAGGCATTTGATGGACATACTCGGAATTCCTAGGGATTACTGAAAACCAGAGCTGACCTGCTCCCCTGACAGTTGGGTAATCGAAGTGTGACTCCTTAACTGTGTCACTGATGGCTGGCATGGGCTAATTAATTTTAAAATTAAGGTAACACATGAGTTGCGGCACCAGTCTCGTTTTACTTAATTATGTGGCTTGCAGAGTATACCTGGGATGGGGTCAGGGGGTATGCCCACTGCGAGTGAAACTTATCCCAGATGTATTAGGCAAATGTTCAGAAACCAGGACTGCAGCTGCATTCCTGACACTCCTTCTTAGACTCCCTGGAGACTAGATGAAGTGACCCATAGCAGAACATGATGCTCTTTAGTTTTTTCCCTGTAAGTTCAGGCTCCTATGAAAGATAAGTTATAGGAAACAGTTGTAATGGAGGAGACACTTCACCAAAGGCAAATAATTTTATTTTGTGGTGGTAAGAATATGGATAATTTCTTCTTGTTTTTGATAACTCCATGCATTTCACCTTTTCTACAATTAATCAGAATGATCAGAAAGAAATAAAAAAATATTTTTAGAAGCAGGAACAGGACAGTGGTCTCCAAACTCTTTTTATTAGACACTCTCTCAATAAAATATTTTTGAACTTGCAACCCCCTATATATGCATCCCCATTAATTTATAAATTATATACATGTTATACTCTCACTAATAATCTCAAAATTCATCGTGCCCTTAGGGTGAAGTTTGACTTTTTCATTAGAAGTTGTAGTTCCATATTTCAAATAGTCTTCTTGATAATTTTCAATTATTTTTTGGTTCTGGTTTCTTGACAGACCTGATTAGATTGTCATTGTTTCTTTACCCCATCACGTGGCTACCAAAGAGTTCAAAGTTCTCTTGTGCTTTCATGTTTAGTATTATCCTCAAACTGTAGTTTCTTTGAGGAACCATGTTAAGCCACGTCTTTTCGTGAAGGGTAGTTTAAACTAGATACTAGATAAGTCCATTTAACTGGGCACATGAAAACAGCAATAATTTGAAATATGCTGAAAGCAAATGAACAAATGAGCCAGTCCGCCCCTCTGCATTGTGGTCCTTCCACCGTCCCTGAGGTGCCCTGCCCACCACATCACCTGCCATGTGTTCCGAGTGAGACTCCGGTGTCAGTACCCTATGAAAGTCCGGGGAAACGTCGTATCTTTTTTTATTGGTTTGATCAAATATGTGTGCATATAATATATATGCACAAACATATGCTTATTTATATACAGAGAATATTTCTCTCTGTTATCAACGGATAATCTTGGGTATCCCCTGGGGTGGGCATACCCATGTTGGAGAGTACTAGGAATGACACCAAGAAAGATACTCTATACAAGGGACTAAAAAATAGGCCACATTTATGATCTTTCTTTTAAATTTCTGACTCTATAATTAAAACCAAAGTTTTCTCAATGTACCTGAAAATTAATCTGCATCATTAACCCAGGTAAGGAATGGAATAGCAAACTATAAATCCATGGGGTTCACATTAGGACAAGTTGGGGCCAGGCTGAGGCTGAGGAAAATGGCCTTCAAGGAGGAAAATTCTGCCTAGAGGAGAAAAAGCTGATTGTAATTTGCACTGGTGGTCTCAACTCTGCAACTGGTTGTATGCAGAGGCCTTTCACGTTTTACACTTGATAAACATTTAGTGAGCACCTACTATGCACCAAAAATTGTGTTGGGCATTGAGGATGCAACAATCCCTGCCATCAGTGGGCTAGTTGGGGAGAACCATAGAAATAGAACCATCCTATAATGTGATCATTCTATGACAGAGAGAAGCTTACAGCTTGATGAGAACACTGAGACAGGAATGCTTAGCTTTCTCGGGCCGCCCGTGGAAGGTTTCCCAATGAGAGGACACCTGGAGGACAAGTAAAAGTTGGTGGCTAGGATTTGGCATCTCTGAAGGATGCCATTTAGCCTCTACCAGAATATCTCCAGATCCCAGAAGCAGGGTTGGGGAGAGGAGGGAGCTCAGGATCTCATTAGTGTGTTGAACCAAGATCTCCACCCTTCTACCCTTTGGTCCTGGTTCTGTTCTCTGAAAAACAGAACAAATCTGCTCCCTTTTATTTGGCAGCCTTAAAAATATTTGAAAAATTTCATCACAGACCTCTTTTCCTTTATCTGAAAAGTGTTGAGATTGTGTAAGTTATTTCTGCAGTCCCCTCTGACTCTAAAACTTCGATAACTACTTCTCTTTATTGTCAGCCCTTTTCTGTGGGACATAGCTCCGATGTACTCGCCGCTTTCTGGGTACACATTGTATCTCTCCTGGTTGCCCCCTGCTGGCTGGGCTGTAGTTAGCCATGGCTGGCTTACACACACACCCCTTGGGAGCTGTGTGTCCAGGACCCTGGCGCACTCCCAGCACAGCCCAGGAGATAGGGGCCTTTTCTGCCTTGTTGGGGCTTGTGCTCCCTTAAAAGCCCCTGGTTGTCTTTTCAAGATATGTGCTTCCAATACACTGACTTTTTTTTTTTTTTTAACTTAAATGAAAGCTTTTTATGTATTTTTCCTCTCAAATTTTACTTTTTTTTTTTTAGGCCCAGTTCTTCAGCCTATCAAAATAAATTTAATTTATTATTGCTATCAGTATTTCAACAATTTGAAATATTGGCCAGGTCAGGCAGGGCTCTGCGGTGCTTCACTGGAAGTTTTCCTTCGGTGACACAGCCATCAGCCTGAACAGGCATTCCTTCAAAGGGCCACATCATCTTCTAGTCCAGTTTCATAGCCCTTTCCTCCATAGATACAGTGTGAGACTCTGCAAAGCCTTGCTGTTCTCCATGTTTGTAACATGCCTTAAATGCACCAGGTTAGTAACTATATCAAGAAAGAAAATGAGATCTGTTTGAGATCAATTTCTGTGGGTTCCCTTGGGATTCCTACAGCATTTTCTAAATGTACCCCAAATCGTTTGCAAAGGAATTGCAGAATAAATACAATAAAGTAAACCAAAATTCTCACAAAATATTTATTTGATAGTTTCTTCTAGACTTTTGTCAAATTGGTTTCAGGATCATTGGGAGTTTCCCCTAACATCTTCCTTAATAAAAAAAAAAGGATTATTTACACAGCTTTAGTATTCCAGCATGTCACTTGTTTTTGGCAAATTATCAAAGATCCCTGATGGAAGCTTTCAGATCATTCTGTAATGGGGTGGGTAAGGGGCTGTGGACCTGAAGTCAGGTGACATTATCAAGGTTCAAATGCTGTCTGCTTCTCCTTTCTGGTAAAGATAACAGGGAACTCAGTAGAAGGAAATGATGTAAGCTCCAGCACTGGGTGTTTAGCTTTCACGGGAGAAAACCCATTCTGACACTCAAGCATTGATAAGTTTTAGAATGGGTGAACAGTATACATCATAGGAGCTCTTCAACAGAGGAGAGATTTTTTTGAAAACAGAATAGAGTCCTACAAGTCTCCAACTGATTAAGAGGCAAAGATATGGGCAAAATAAAGACTCAAGATCAGTCGTGATTATAAAAGATCTCAGTTTTAATCATGATGATAATGAAAAAAAGAACATGAACTTGGTCATAAAAATTGTGTTCCGTTATCCAAATTATCCAATTGGAATAGAAATTAGGTGACCGAACGTTGGAACTCATCAGTTACAGTGTTGCAATATGTTCTTACATTTTTTTTGCCAAAAATCAATAAACAACTGAGCGGATATCTTTACTGCTAAGTCCTTCTGCTTTTCCAGAAAACTCTTGCAGTATCCTCAAAGGTTTTCTTTTTTTTTTTTTTTTTTTTGCGGTACGCGGGCCTCTACTGCTGTGGCCTCTCCCGGTGCGGAGCACAGGCTCCGGACGCACAGGCTCAGTGGCCATGGCTCACGGGCCCAGCCACTCCGTGGCATGTGGGATCTTCCCGGACCGTGGCACGAACCCGTGTCCCCTTCATCGGCAGGCGGACTCTCAACCACTGTGCCACCAGGGAAGCCCCTCAAAGTTTTTCTTATAGCTACATAAAGAAATATTTTAACTCTTTAGACAGGTTATATATGTTTCTAAAACGGGGAAATTCTATGATATACTTTTAAAATAATCTGCATTAGAATTCACTAATCCTCATCATTTTATAAACTGATTAACAGAAAAAACTTAACACTAGACTAGACAAGAAGAACAAATGACTACGGTAATTTAGTTTATTTTAATTTCACAGTGGTAATGCATATCAATGTACATACCCATTATGGATAAAATAGCCCTTCCCATGCAGTGAGACTGTCTCTTTAGCTGCAATATATCTTTCCCTATCAGCCAGCACTTGTAGGTCAGTGGAGAATATTTAGCTTTCGCTTTTCTCATTTTAATACAAATAATGACATTATATTTAGAACAGAAAGATGTTCATTTGCAATTGACAGCTCATGTATTTCAGAGCATCTTACCACAATGAAATGCCTTGGATCCTTCCTTGCCACTGTTAGTTGGAATGGGACTGGACCTTAATGTACATAACATAGGCAGTGGTCATACACACAGACACACACACCCTTTGCTGAGAGGCAGTATAGTGCAGTCATTGAGTATGCAGTATTTTGAGTTAGAGCGCCTGGGTTTGAAACCTGTTTCACCAGCTTTACTAATTGTGTGATTTTTCGACAAGTTACTCATTTGGTTTCCTCATCTGAGAAATAGGTATGAGAATAATAATTCCCAGTCCCCATAGGGTTATTAAGGATTTAATGAGTTAACACATAGAACATTTTTAGCAAAGCGCCTAGCACTTAATAAACACTTTAACACATTGTAGTCAGCATTGTTATTATTAATAAAATACCTAAATAATATATATTGGGTTGGCCAAAAAGTTCGTTCAGGTTCTTCCATAAGATGTTATGGAAGAACTCGAACGAACCTTTTGGCCAACCCGATACTAATATGCTGTATATATATATACATATGTATATGTATTTGCATCCGGATTTTAAGCAAACATTCCATCTTATTCTCCCCCATTGTTTCTCTCTGAATTTGTTACCCAATCCTGTTAGGCGATCCCTGAGTGTTCACGTAACTGCTGTGAGAGCCACAGGCATTTGCGCTTGCCATACAGAGAACGTGCCCATGCAGAGGGCAGGTTACACTTCTCTTTACCACAGCTTTTGTCCCAGTGTTCACACCCCAATGCCAGATTGCAGATGTGTCTCCTGTTCACGTCAAAGGCCCCTGGGAAACCAGAGAATTCTAGATAGGTTAACGTGACCTTTATACTGAGTATAAATAGTGTCAATATTTTTTAACATCTTTATTGGAGTATAATTGCTTTACAATGGTGTGTTAGTTTCTGCTGTATAGCAAAGTGAATCAGCTATACATATACATACATCCCCATATCTCCTCCCTCTTGTGTCTCCCACCCTCCCTATCCCACCCCTCTAGGTGGTCGCAAAGCACCGAATTTTTTAAATTTACCAACTCTTCAACAAAAATGTCCTACTGGGGGAAGGCTGTGCGGTTTTTTTTTTTTTGAATGGGTAAATTATTCCTGGCATTATATAAGGCCACAAACACAGTTTATTGATCTGTTCAAAGCACGTGATTAATTTCAAAGGTTCATGTGAAGTGAAGAAAATGGAGTTATCAGGAGTTTGTGGGGGGGTTTTTAGAGAAGAAAACAGGGGAAAGGTTAAACAGGCACTTCTCTGAAGTGAGAAAAATAAAAAAGCTATCCCCTGAAGTTAGTTCTTGGACCAGCTCTGTTGATATGACACCGTGGTTAAGAGCCCTGGACTTTGTAGTTGAATGCTGAGCTCTGCCACCTCCAGCTCTGAGACCATGAGGCAAATGATCTGACTTCTGTGTACCTTCGTTTCCTCCTAGAGTTGCTATGAGGATGAAATAAAAGAAAATCAAATATTTAACACTGTCTATCCCATAATAAATGCACAATTCAGGGTAGAATCTTCTTTTAACCATGATCATCATCTTCATCATGATCACCAGCATCTAAAAATGATCTGAAGAAAAGGACTACACAGTGAGATTTCCAACTTTGCAGCTGATAATAAAGAGCTAAGGTGATGGGAATAGACCATAGGAAGTGGGAAGAGAGGGCCAGGTGAGTTCTGTTTCAGGCAGGTACACTTGGGGGTGAGGGGAGAAAGCATTCTCTACACATAACTCCTGGGAAGGACCCAGAAAATGGGAGGAGCCAGTGAAGAGGGCTTTCTGAGAACAGAGCCCAAGGCTACTGCTAAACCAAGTCCCTTGGGCCAGTTTTTGACCGCAGAATACTGGATTTAGTGAATCTCATCTGGTAGGAAAGCTTTGGGCTTCTTTTTGAAGTGTCTTCCCATTTCCCAGTGCCTCTTATCCTTTCTAAATTCCTGTTCACCTCCTTCTCTGATTTTCCTTATGGCTGTGGCTCTAGAGTAGATAATTGTTAGAATAGAAACACTGCCAATGTATCTCTCATATCCTCACATGCCAATTAATTCAGAAGAGTGAGGCAGAGAGAGGCCACTGGAGCCCAGAGAGGAGCTGAGTGAGCCAGGAGCTGAGATGGAGCTAATTGAGTGGAAGGAGAAAGCAAAATAGGTTGATTGAAAGCTGAAAGCCCTGTGGGTACTTTCTATTCCATCTTTCACTCATTTGGTTCAGGCCCTAGTTTCTGCCTAGTACAAATTCTTCCAGGTTTCTTTTCCAAATGGAGTTAGATCACCAGATTAATCCCCAGGCAGGTTTTTCTTTTCATGGCTTTGTCTCTGTATTAGCAAATTAGCCCATGTCCCATGTTATGAGATAAGCCGGAGAAAAACGTCAGGTTCTGGGGGTTGTCATGAAGCTCTTCATGCCAGAGGGGTGACTTAGAAGGGCAGTGAGGACTTGAGCAGACTGGGAGGAGGGACAAGGATGTCTCAGGGCTGCTGGACCAGAGAAGGTGATTGGAGAGGGCAGAGCTACCTCTCAGGATCAGGGAGTAAACCAGATGCCTGGTTCACATAACAGAAGAGCATGAGATGGGGCCGGAAAGCTAGGTTTGTTCATTAGCTGTAAAGCAAGCTTCAGGTTTGAAAACAAATTTTTTTCTTAAAAAAAAAAAAAAAAGAGCCCCTGCTATATGCCAACCTTGTGCCCCAGAAAGAAGGTGGAGAAAGGCAAGCCAATGACAGAATATTCCTTGAGGAAACAGGAAATACTCAGGAAAGAAAATAATTTAAACTCCAGCTGACATTCGAAATTCATAAATCAGACTATTTCAAGGCTCTTGGCATCAGTTCTTGGGGATTTGGGAAGAGAGTCAGACACAGAGAGAGTAAAGAGTGTGTAGACCCAGGGAGGGAGACTTGGAAGCCAGACTGTTGCATTGAGTAGCTCCTTGAAATTCTCATTCTTCAGGCTTCGTGACAGACTTGGGTCCTTCAACTCAATGGTATTGGGAGGTACAGGTGGAGAAGGGGAAGGAAGGAATATAGAAACACCAGATATAGAATCCTGGGCATACTTCACATTTGCTTTAGATTCAGATTACCAAGATACCAGACCTCTGAGCCTCACTCTCCCAACCAAAGCACCTCACCTTTGCTCTGCCCTAACAAGGACCCTCGACACTTGCCTTTCTGCTCCACAGACTCAGGCCTTTGGACCGCTCTGGGATCTTCCTGCATCAAACAGCTTCTTCATAGACTCAGTTTCATGAAAACAAAACAAAAACTAAAATGTAAAGAAAAGGCAGACTCTTCCTTTCATGCTTGTTTTCTTATTTTTATTTTCCTTAAGCTTGTAGACAAGGAAATGGACTAAAAATTTTGTTTGGGCTATTTTTCATATATTATCTGATAAATGACTTATCTCCAACATATATTAAGAACTCTTACAAATCTATAATCAAAAGATAACCTAGCTTTTGAAAAATGAGCAAAAAACTCAACATTTTCTAAAAGTAGATACCAGCGGTCAATAAGCATATGACAATGTGCCCACGACCATGAGTCATCAGGGAAATACAACCTCAAACCGTAAGAAGATATCACTTCACACCCACTAGCTTGGCTAAAATTAAATAGACTGATAATACCAAATGATGGTGTGCAACTGGAACTTTCACAGGGAATGCGAGATTCCCCTTGGGAATGTTAAACGTACACTTACCCTATGACCTTACAATTGCACTCCTAAGTGACCCTCAGGAGAAATGAAAACCAGTGTCCACAGTAAGACTTGTGCAAGAACTTTCACATCAGCCTTATTCATAATAGCCAAACACTGAAAACAACCCAGGAGTTCACCAGCTAGAGGATGGATACACAAATCACAGTATCTCTATACCATGGAACTCAGCAGTAGCAAGGAATGAACTGATACAACACAGATAAATCTTAAATACAGTGTGTTGAACACAGAAGCTAGACATGAAAGAGTCCATACTGTATGACTTCATTTGTATGGAATCTAAGAATCTGTGAGGATAGAAATCAGAAAATGGTACCTGAAGTGGGGCAGGGGCAGGAACTGACTGGAAAGAATGACTCCCTAGGGTGTTGGAAAGGTCCTATATTTTGTTTTTGGTGATGGCTACACCAGTAACTAAACTTGTCAAAACTCCTAGAACTGAATGCTTAAAATTTATGTATCTTATTATATGTAAATTATACTTCAAGTTTTTTAAATACAGGAAGGAAAAACATAGCTACAGGCCTAGTCTACAAAGGCCTATTCATTCTATAAATTATCTCTTATTATAAGTTATCTCTCTTATTTTTCTCAGTTTAACTCCTTTCTCTAGTTAGAGAATGAAGTGCTTTTCAAAGATGGGATATAGGGACTTCCCTGGCTGTCCAGTGGTTAAGACCTCGCCTTCCACTGCAGGGGGTGTGGGTTCGATCCCTGGTCGGGGAGCTAAGATCCCACATGCCTCTCGGCCAGAAAACCAAAACATAAAACAGAAGCAATAATGTAACAAATTCAATAAAGACTTTAAAAATGGTCCACATCAAAAAAAATCTAAAAAAATAAAAAAAGACGGGATATAACAAAAACCTGTTCGCCTACCAACCTGCTGGTTCCCAGATCCCCAAGGGCTCCCCACAATAAGTAGATACTAGGTTTTCGGGCTGAGCTCAGTGGATCCCTTAGTTGACCTGCAAAGAGGTGGCAGCATGAGGTGAGAACCCACGACAGTGAAGGTAATATTTTTACAGTTCCCCATTTCTGCTTCAAAGAGAGAAACTGCACTTTCAGTGGAGGAAAGTCTTACTGTTAGACAAAGAGTGGAATCCTGTGCCCTGGATGGCAGCCCCTCACAAGGGACTGCTCGCCTTTCCCATCCCAGCCTTTATGGCCCCGACACAGCATGGAACAGCACCATCTCTCAGCTGCATCTTTCCTTCTCTTTGTCCCCTGATGCTCCTGGACAGCAGTGTTTGGTAATTGGGAAAGTTAGGCCACATGTCAGCTGGGATGAAACCCAGCATGATGAAAATCACTAAGCTGGGCTCTGGGCTGTGTGCTTAGGCTGCCTGGGCCATACTGCAACTGTGTGATCTGGGGTGAGGCTTCCATTGCCTCTTCCCAGAAAAGAGGGTGACAGCACCTGTGCCATTGCCTTCACAGGGCTACCACAGGGGTAGCATGCGATAACAGACCTGAAAACCGTTTTAGAAAAGGTTTTATTTGATTCAATTATTTGATATTTTATTTTATTTTCAAATAAAAATAATTTGATTCCAATTATTTATTGGATAATAATTGGAATTATTATCCAATTCAATACTTCTGATTTCTTACTATGTGGATGATAGCAGCGATTGTAAAGGAAGTATAGGATTCAGTCTCTATTTGCAGGCACATATTTGCGATTAAACGAGGGCACATCACGGGAGTGAAGGTGTAGAGCAATAACCAATTAGCAAAGTCATATTAGGGCAAGGTTTTCCTTCACTACATATTCAGTCTTCATGAGACTCATTCATGCCTCAATAGAGTTTAATCTGCTTGGATTTCTAGAGGTAAGTTATACATTTATACCTCGTTTTGTTACCACTTCCTGGTATCAGCCATTGTAGCAGAGAGAATACTGTACAACAGAACATGGGAACAACAGAACTTGGGAACCAGATCAGAGCCCCTGGGTTTGGGGTCCAACCAATTGCGTAACCTCGGGCCATTTACCAGGATTCTCCAGCCCTCTGTTTCTGGTTCTTGAAAAGAGTTAGACTCAGCACTTAATTTCTGAGGCCCTCTCCAATGATGCGATCTTTACAACAACAGTTGTGGTATGGTGGACAAAGTCTTTGCAGTCAGGAGAAGAACTGAGTAATGTCCTCAGGTCGTGCCCCTCATGAGCGAGGTGAACTCTGGGCAAAGCATTCCATCTGTGTGAGTGAGCGTCAGCTTCCTCTTCTGTGAGATGGACCTGGGGATGTCCACCCTTCCTGCCTCTCCAGGTTACTGTGGGAGTAGGATGAGATGGAATGTGAAAACCTTTCTAAACCGTAATCCATCATGTAAGTGTTTGCTGCTGCTGTAGACATTGAAACACAGGGAGAACACTTTTAAAGGCATGCATATGAGGGTGCATAGCACCATTGCTTAAACGTAGTCTAGGAGTCAAAAAAGAGATGCAAAGTAGAGACAGATCTGAAGCTTGGGTTAGTTAATAAGGCTTTTGTGGACCAGTGAGCCTGCACTGATGGTGGTTCCCTCACAGGTGACGGCAGAGCTAGACGCCTGGAATGAGGACTTGCTTCGGCAGATGAATGACTTCAACACGGAGGATCTGACGCTGGCGGAGCAGCGGCTGCAGCGCCACACGGAGCGGAAGCTAGCCATGAACAACATGACCTTCGAGGTCATCCAGCAGGGCCAGGATCTGCACCAGTACATCATGGAGGTCCAGGCCTCAGGTAGGCGACCTGTCCCGTGCTCCTGCTTCCGGTGGGGAGATGATGAAGACAAGGACAGCAGCTTGACTCCAACAAGCCCTTCCGTTCCACTCACTCATTCTCTTCCCACGGGTACAAGGAACAGAGGTTTTTGACCCCATTTTAGTGAAAAAGAAACTGAAGCATGAGAGCTGAAATTGTTTGTCTGAGGTTGCCCAGTTAGGCTATGATAAAAATAGGAATAGGGCCAGGTTCTCCTGGTGCTGTGGGGAGAAGGGGAAAAACCAATGATGGAAATTAGCACAGGTCCAAAAACATGGTGGTCTGGAGAAATAAACCAGGTGGGCTGCAAAGGCCGTCAGGCATCCCTGTGAATTGTATTCAGGTGTACGGATGCCGCTGTTCCACCCCCGTGCCCTGCACACACTCTCCTGCCCTGTCCTCCACCGCCAGAGCCGGCTCCTCATTCCAGAGTCCATGCCTCTCAGTCCTCATTTTTCTTAAAACTGTCTGTGCTTGAGTGTAAGAAGTACTGATAAAGTTTATGGCGAGGTCATATAATTTTATAACTTCTCAAAAAACACACGGCCAAGTTACCCAGGCTTGGCTTCTTTTCCTGCTCAGGATTTATTCACTGTTTATCCAACAAGTCCACGAACACTTAATGTTAACACCTGCCACTTTCTAGAACAGCCTTTGATGTTAGAACCGGAGAGAGCCATAGCGGTCCCCTCGTCCAGCTAGTCCAGAAAGAAGAAGTCATTGATCTGGACTCACACCAGTGAAGTGCCGGAACCCAGGTCTCCACACCGCCACCCACCCGGGTCCTCCAGGAAGAAGCAGATAGGGCCTCAAGCCATCAACTCTTTAAAACATGGTCTGTCCATGTCCCTGCTGATTGTGAAGGATATTTAAATCATGAGATTGTCAGGCAGACTTTAGCAGTCAAACTTGACTTTAGGGTACTGGGTTTCTCTTAATGACCTGATAGAGGACATAGCAGCATTCAAAGGAACTTCACTTCTAACCAGAGGAGAGACAATCTAGTAAATTCTATTTACTTTGGTCAGCATACTCTTTCCTTGAATTTTCATTTGTTGTGAACAGGCTGCAGCTGCCTATGAGAGCCCAGCCTGTTTACAGGGTGCAGCCCATGCTCCGCACAGCTCCAGGAAGCCCCTTCATTCACATCATAGTCTATCTGGGGACTATTTTTAAAATGACAATGCCCAGACACTCTGATCTAACACCCCTGAATGGGACTTGGGCATCGGCAAAAGCTCCTCAGGTGATACCACTGTGCAGCCAGGGCTGAGAGCCGCTGCTTTTCATCTTGATGGTTAAATCACAGCAGCTGATATCTATGACGTGCCCCAGGACAACGACTTCCAGATGTGGTCCCAGATCAGCAGCATCAGCATTACCCGAGAGCTTGTTAGAAATGCAAGTTCAAGGGCCCATCCCTAGAACCTGCCACGTCAGAGTCTCTTGGGGGTGAGGCCCAACAGTCAGTTTCAGTAAGCCCTCTAGGTGATTCTGATGCACTAACCTAGGACCACTGATCAGGACCTACTCTAAGTGTGGGCCCTGGACCAGCAGCACCAGCATCACTCTAGAGCTGATGAGAAAGGCAGAAGCCCAGACTTACGAATCTGAATCTGCATTTTAACAGAATCTTCAGGTAAATCATGTGCATGTTAAAGTTTGAGAAGCAGTGTTCTTGGCCACAGCTGTACCTTTTCAAGGCCTTATTAGGGAAGGGGGAAACTGTGACTGAGAACCTTGTCTGGACTCAGGGTTTCACCCTACAACTTGTCCTCATGATGCTCGCCCTAGCCCTCTATCCAACTAAGATGGGGAACCATGAGAGAACGCAGACATAGTACCTAGGAGACAGGCTGTGCAGAGAAACTCTGCCGGGATGCTCATTCCCCATCCCTTCGTCCCTCAGTATTGACGTGTCTGGCAGGTGGAGCACCTCATCTGCCTGAAAACCTGCGGCACGTAGGAGCAGGATGCCGGCGTGACCTTGGGCAAGTGCACCTCTGTCCAAGAGCCAGGTATCCTTGGTAACGGAAAGACTGCCGGGAGCTGGCAGTCCCTGAAGACTGGCTGTGCTTGGCAGCCACCTTAACCATGAGGGCTGAGTGGGTGAAAACACCCCAAGCAGATGGGCCGCCCACCCCCACATATCCTGTTCTAGGAATGAGCTTTGTCAAAAGAGCCTTGATTGGCCTCTTCAGTCTCTGCTGGGACTGGCTGTTCCCCTGCTCCTCCTCAGCTGGCTGTTCGGTCTGGCATAGCCCATGAGGCCTCAAGGCTCTCAGGGAAGCTCTCTCTGTCTGCTGCCGTGTGCCTGTCCTGCAGAGGAGGCGTCAACCTCATCTCTGGCTTGGAGGAAGGGAGGGCAGCAACACGCCAGAGCTGGGGTCCGGGGGTGGAGGTTGGAGGTGGTCCGAGAGTGGGCCTTACCGAGGACCTACGTGGCCAAGGAAGGCAGTACTTCAGAGACACAGGACTGAGGCAGTAAATGGGCTGGGCACTTACCTTGTCTGTCTAATGAACTATATTTGAACTAGAGGTAAAATAAACTATTGTCTCGGAAAAAGGACAATTAGCAAAATTAAGAATTTGGTTGCTATTTAGCCCTCCAGGCTAAAATAATTAGGGCTTATGCTTTGATTTTTATAGGAGTAAATGATTTTTATTGGATTTTTATAGGTGAAGTAGGGAATTTCCTTACACTTATTTTTTGGTATGAAGTTTGTAACATTCAGCCAGGTCCTACTAAATCCGCCTGATGTGCCAACAACCCTAACCAAAGCAAAAGCCTTGTTTAAATCAACATCAGCCTGAGGAATAGTAGGCGAAATAGGAACAGTTTCTTTACTTTCTCGTTGTTTAGGGTTATCTACTGGGCCTCAAGTTGGAAAGTGGCAGGGTTTGCTGGAAAGAGTCGAGTTGGAGTAAACCCACTGGCTGAATTCAAGGTCCAGCTGTACCACCAACAAGCCCTTTGACTTTGGAAGTCCCTGTTCTTTCTCTGTAGACCTTAGTTTCTTCTTTTGTCCAGTGTGGCAGGCAAGCCTTCATTCCTAAAGTCCCCTCCAGTTCTCCCTTGCCATGATTCAGCCTCACTGCCCCCATTGGTTATGGCCCAGGTCTTCTGCCTAATGTCACCAACCATGTGACTGGTTACCCATGACCTTAGGAATAAGACAGGAGCTGCGTATCCTGTGCATATGTTCCTTTTGTGGTTTAAAGCATCAAGTTCTCTCTTTATGTAAGGTTTTTAAGTGAAGACTCTATGGAGTCTGTGGCAATGGTGCTTCAAATTTACTGTGCCTGGAAAGTACCCAGACCCAGCATTTAAATGAAGTCTTTAATTAGGTCGTGAGGGGCTTCCCTGGTGGCACAGTGGTTAAGAATCTGCCTGCCAATGCAGGAGACACGGGTTCGAGCCCTGGTCCGGGAAGATCCCACATGCCGTGGAGCAACTAAGCCCGTGCGCCACAACTACTGAGCCTGTGCTCTAGAGCCTTCCAGCCACAGCTACTGAAGCCGGAGCTTAGAGCCCGTGCCCCACAACGAGAGAAGCCACCACAATGAGAAGCACGCGCACCGCAACAAAGAGTAGCCCCTGCTCACCACAACTAGAGAAAGCCCGGGCACAGCAACGAAGACCCAACACAGCCATAAATTAATTAATTAATTAATTTAAAAAAAAATAGGTTGTGAGGATCACTCTTCTCCTTGCACATAGAGGTTAAGGGTACAGCCAGGAGAGAGAGAGATTTCCTTTGTTGGGATCCTGGCCACACTTCTCACTACCTGGGTGTCCTTGAGCGTGTTACCCAATCTCTCTAAGCTTCACCTTCCTCAGAAGTACGGCAATTATAGGAATCCTAACCATACGGAGTCATTGTGAGGATGCATTGGGATGAAACACAAGCATGGTAAAAGTTCAGTAAAGCTGGATAACTATTGTATATTATACTGGTATTCTAGCTGATACTGAATTCTCTTGGGGTTATTTATGTTCCCGTAGCTTCGCCAGCAGCATGAGGGTAGGGCTCCTCCTTTCTTCTCTTTATGTTCCCGGTATCCAGCAGAGTGGTTATGTCTCACCATAGCAAATTCTCAATGTTAATGTTTACTGAATTAATCAAGAGTGAACATCAGTCTGGGGGAAACAGATATACGTAAAAATAATGGGCCACAAATAATCGTACTGTATCATAAAAGGAAAGAAAAGGCCTGTGTTCTTGCAAAATGGAAGCTACTCTGGGGTGAAGGAATGTGGATCTGGAGGAAGGCAAGAAAAGTGGATATAAAACAATCGTTCTTAGCCTGATTACACCATCTTCACCTATTTTATTTCCTGTGTTCATCTCACGTAAAAAAAATATCAAGCAAGATAGGTGAAAATGAAGGGCTGGAGTCTCAGGGCAGGCAGGGAGCCTGTTCTGGATGATCCTCTAAGCAGGTGGCTGGTCCCTTTGATGAAGCACCAGGCTAAGAAAGCCCATTTGTATGTGATGTGGCATGGGTAAGCCATGAGCTTCCCACAGAAAGACACTTTGCCCAAGCCCAGCATACTAAACACCAGAGATGCATGCAGGATGAAAACGAGCTGGAAAAAATCTACATGGTGGCTGTAAACAGGGATCCACTTCTGCAGGTGGATCTTAAATTACATTTTAAAAAGTAGACATGGAGGGCTTCCCTGGTGGCACAGTGGTTGAGAGTCCGCCTGCCGATGCAGGGGACACGGGTTCGTGCCCCGGTCTGGGAAGATCCCACATGCCGTGGAGCGGCTAGGCCTGTGAGCCATGGCCGCTGAGCCTGTGCGTCCGGAGCCTGTGCTCCATAACGGGAGAGGCCACAACAGTGAGAGGCCCACGTACTGCAAAAAAAAAAAAAAAAAAAAAAAAAAAAAGTAAACGTGGAGGCCAAGGGTCATCCCATGTTGCCTAGCACTGCAAAGGTAGAAATTTTGTATTTCTTCTTATTTTTTTATTTCAGTCAAGGAGATGCTCTACCTCATCCCCTTGGTAATTGCAGATAGTAACTGGAGGGAGTTGACTGCTAAAAGAACAAGTCATTCTCTTCTCTGTCTCCCAAAGATATTTCAGGAGCTGGGCCTTGGAATTATGAAACTGACAGAAAAAATAAACATGAAAAGATACTGAAATTATTACCATGTAACACCAGAAAAAAATTTCCCACTCTCCCATATTGTTCTTATATAAAACACTATTTTTGCTTCTAGAAAAGAATTTACTTTAGCATGTACGGACTTTCCTTATATGCCCCCACTGTATCAGGCAGGTGTGTTGGTGGCAGTGATGAATTTCTGAGTTGCTTTTTTAGGGGACCTAAGTAGTTGGCTAAGAAAATCACCATTGGCCAACTATTCTCTTCAGAATGGACTTCGCATCCAATGGTAAATTGCACCTGACCAGCTAAAAGAGAGTGTGCCTTTGGCAGAAGTTCCTGAGACAGGGTCTCTGGGGCTTTGTTTTGTATTTCCCAATGTGATCCAGAGACTCGGTTGTGAATATTCTGGGTGTAGGCAAACTGCCCAGCAGGGACTGCTGTATGTGGCCTTGTCTGGGATGGAATCCAGAGGACCACCTCTTTGACTCCGGTTGATAAGGAGCTGATCATCTGTTGAAGAGTTGTTTCCTGCAAAGGATCAGTTAATCCAAAAGAGAAGGCATGGTTCAAGCATCCCAAACCAAGACCCGTTATGGTGATCTATCCAGTTTCACTGAGGGATATGCAGAGTTTGGGAGGGTGCTGGTGATGGCTATTTCCAGATTCCAGCTTTCATGTGCATATAGAAGGAAATGTAGTCTTTACGGTACTACCTGGTTTTTAATGGTTTACATTTTGTTTAAATCAGGAATTGAGTTAATCTGTGAAAAAGACATTGATCTGGCAGCCCAGGTGCAAGAGCTATTGGAGTTTCTCCAGGAGAAGCAGCACGAGTTGGAGCTCAACGCGGAGCAGACCCATGAGCGGCTTGAGCAGTGTCTCCAACTGCGGCACCTCCAGGCGGAGGTCAGACAGGTGAGCCTGACCCTCCTCCTGCAGCCGGGGCTTCCCAGTGGCTGAGTCTGGCCTGGGCCTGCTCCTGGAATGGGGTAAGGCATACAGAGCCACCGGTATAACCAGAATTAGGAAATAGGTAAGTTAAGGAGTGGTTGTATTCGTTTCTGAAAGCTAGGCTGCTATCTACTGAGTTTAACAAATAGATCTAATGGTACAATGGCTCAAACTACAAGTGCATTATTTCTCTGACATATAACAATCTAAGGAGAGCACCTCAGTGCTGTTCCAAGTTGCCCTCAGTCACTGAATCGATTCTCTTCCTTTCTATCCTCAGCCCTGCCCAGAGTTCATAGGAAATGCAAAGCCTGTATCAATAAACATATTCAGGCTTTAGAGCCAGCTTGATTAATTTGTGTGCCTAGTACAAGACCTGACATATACTTGAGAATCAATAAGGGGTAGCCAGCCTTCAGTTCCCATCATTCTTTTCAATGTGTGTGCGGTTCTTATAAGAAAATGTTCTAGTCACATTAAAGCCAATTTTAAAAAGAAAAGAGTACTTACCTGTATGAAACATGATACTAGCTATCTTTCTAAAGGACATCCCTGTACCATTCCTAGGGATCTCTAGGAACATACACACAATGACCAATGACACATTTTAAAAGTACTACATATTTATATTATGAACAGCCTAAGTGGGAATTTCTAGCATAATTATTGGGGATTTCCTATTTAGACAAAGTGGGATTGAAGAAATACAAATATAATTATAGTTCCATTTATTGAGTGTTGTGTGCCTTTTATACCTATCTCTTGATCAATCCTCACAACCATTCTCTGAAGCATTTATTACTCTCCTTTCAGAGGAAGTCACCAAAGCTTAGAAAGGTCACCAGACAGGTCACACTGAGGAAAGACCTCACCTTCACCCTCCACGGGTGCAGGAGGGCTTCCCAGCAGGGCAGACCTCATAGCACTTCAGTGTTTTCTCCTTGTGCTCCAGACTCTCCCAAGCAACCCTATCCCCCTGCTTCCTCTAGGGAGAGCCCCACCCAAAACATCCTAAGCAGAGACACATCTTCCTCTTTCAAATGTTTTTTCTTATGTTCAGTGACTGCTAGAGCTTTTAGATTTGTCTGTTAATTTAGCACAGGGAACAAAAATATCATATTTTATGTAATTATTGCTCGGTCCCTTTTATTCAGGGTATTCCTTGCTAATGCCTATGTTTTAATTATATATTATTTATTATAATGTGAAAAATTATCTTCTCTGCTCCCCTTCTTTTCCAAAGAGTACTCAGACAGAGTCCACACATTCTGTGCTAAAGATCAATCTTGAGCACAGGTAACATCACTGAGCCCCAGGCAAAGCCAGATACAGCACTGCCATCCAGGTTGTTTTCTGTTTAATTACACTGGGGTCACACCTGAATGTCTGGTGAGACTTGTTACTCGTGGGGACGTGGTAGAAATCCTAGCAGGCCCAGAGCAGTGATGAGTATTCAAATTCTGAATCTCTTGGCAGTAATAATAGTACTTTCTTTTCATATGAGAAGTACTTTCTCGTTTGTGATCTCGGTTTAGGAGAACAGGCCCATGAGAGAAAGTGGTGGATGTTTAGTTTACAAATGAGGAAACTGAGGTACCATAGGATGAGCGCTCCCAGGGCCTAGTGACTACTTAGCTGAAACTTGAGCCCAAGCTTCTGAAATCCAAGGTCCTACAATTTGCCCCTGCTGGACCCCACTCCCACCCTGGAGTTCCAGGAGAAATAGACAGAAGCTCTCCAGCAGAGTGTAGTCTGGGCTTCTCCTGGCCTCCACAGCACCATGTCTGAGAAGATGGGCAGGCATGGCCTACACCTGGCAGGGGGGTGGCACCAGCCAGATCAAGCAGCGGGCTCAGCAGGCCGTGGGAGTTCTCTTCTGTTTGTTCATGTCATCTCAATAAACCAGATAACAGGAAAAATATTCCTAGTTGACTTTGAAATGAAATATATAATTTTGCTTTTGTTCCTGGTTTTTTATTTTATTTATTTTTGCTACAGCAGTCATAGTAGAGCCAACTTCCTAATTATGTTTTTCTTGGCTGAGATGAAAATGGAAATGAAATGAGTTTTCATCCTTCAAGTATCCATTCTGTACAGGATGGGGAGCTGGGATGATGATAGGTAGTTTGTCGAGTGGGAAAGTAGATTATCTATGTATGGATCATCCAGGCTTGACTAATATCTGTGTACGTTCCTGTTCAGTGTTTCATGAAATGGAGGACCAAAAAGAATTCTTCTGCAGGAGTGAGAACGTTCCTTCTCCTTCTCTCCACCGCGGCAAGGATGACACAGAGGGGGACTGTAGTTCAAAACGGCACTGGATTGCTGGGGTCAGCCTTTAGGAAAAGTGCGAAGGACTGCGGCCCTTGGAGGTGCCGAGGGACCACTGCTCCATTAAGCCACCGCGCCTCATTAGACACGCTTGTTCTCCTTGTTAGTGTGGCTCTACCTTTAGGGGTCGTCTGGTCCAGTTTCCGACAAGGCATTTGCGTTTGATGGAAGTTGTTGGAGCAGGAAATATTGACTTAGAAGCTATTGATGCTTGGAAAGAAGGACTTAATTTAGATGTCAGTACTGATCACTTGGGCTAAATTTAGACACTAGCTTGAGAGTTTCTCTTTCGACTATACTGAAAGAAAGAAAGAGAGAGAGAGAGAGAGAGAGAGAGAAAGAAAGAAAGAAAGAAAGAGAGAGAGAAAGAAAGAAAGGAAGGAAGGAAGAAAGAAAGGAAGAAAGAAAAAGAAGGGAGAGAGAGAGAGAGAAAGGAAGGAGGGAGAGAGGGAAGGAAGGAAGGAAGGAAAAGAAAAGAAAGAGAAAGAAAGAGACACCTTAATTGAAGTGCCATTAATGGGGAGAGAAAGGGAGAGGGCCACAATGTGTTATGATACAGCTCTGTTGTTAGAGCTCAGAGATTAAAGGTTTAGATTTGGCCTTCATAACCTTACGTGCAGTTACACCACAATTATATTAAACTGAAGCTCTGAGGAGAGTTAATGTCACGGACATTGACTGAAAATTATTTTCAAGTATTTAGAACAAATGAAACTGATTAATGCAACTGACTTGCTTTCTGAGGGATTACATAGTACTTTGTATCTAAGATAAATGGCCCCAGCATCTCCAGAGAAATACTGAATCTTGAAGGGAAACCATTCCCCTGATTCCTATGGTCCAGGGCCATAGACCACCCAGATGCCCCCTTTCTTCTAGAAAAATAGTTCAGATTATTCTCCAGACCCCACAGAATGCTCTGATTGCTTTCCAGGAAAATTGCTACTCTGGTAAGGATAGCCTCACATTTATTAGATAATTCAGGAAGATTTGAAAAACCTATTTAATGGACATAAAACTAAGTGAATTTCCATGTTTCCTGCAGAGCAATGCATTTAGCAGAAAATAGGCCAAAATGGATTTATAAGATGTTGGAGCTCTAAGCTTTGGCGAAAGAAATTGTACTTATCATTTGTCTACTAAAGACATTGACTTAAATTACCCCTGTGGACCAAATACTGGCCAAAATTTGCATATGATCAAGATGGAAATTTAAATCAAAGGAGAAAATATCCTCTCCTCATATTCCTGTATAGAATACTGTTTCATTCTGTTCACTGTACATAAAAGTTAGAAAGGAGTTGGAGAAGATCCAAAAGAGAGGCAGCCATAGGTACAAGTACTATCCATTTGTTTCAAAATGGAGATAATTAGGAAGACACACAGTCATAGTCTATAAAACCATGAGAGACGAACACATATAATCTCATAAATTGTGAATTTTTAGAACTAAGAAACACTAGAGATATGACAGGCTCCCAGTTACCACCTGAGGGGCTGATGATTTTCCTGTGGCTAGAGTTTCAGAAATCATCGTGCCTTGTGATAAGTCATCTGCAGTAGCGGGAGTTAGACTCAGTGTCCTTCAGGGCGACCTCATAGCTTTCCTGTCAGTGTGGCCTAGAGAACACAGCCATAGCCAAGCAGCTTCCCCAGCCTACGTGGCTACAGTGTCCAGCTTGCCCAGCTTAGGTGGCGTCATCATTTTGGACATTCACGTCCAGTTAACCACATCCATGCTTCTCCTAACTCGGGGTTATCTGAGCTTCCTTGGCCTGAGGAACCAATAGATCTCCATCTTCAGTTCCCCCCTCACCCCTGACTGAGCTGAATTGGTGGCCTAGCTCCCTAGTCCCCAAGCAGCAATACTCTTCCCATCCCTCATTTCTGCAGAGCTAAGTTCCTCTGGTATCCTATGGTTATAGGGGCAGTCTCTGAATTTTGAAAGAAGTGTGGAATATTATGGCTCAAAATGACCTTCAAAGACCATCTAACTTATCAGTAAACTGTTGTCTAAGATGAATGATCAATATAAAATGTTCATGTTAAGGATTACATTATATGGTTTGCAAAATACTTTTACATTAATTATTTCATTTCATCTGTACCCTGTGATTTACCATTTTACAGTTAAGAAAGCTGAGCCTCAGAGAGATTAAGTGATGTTTCCAAAGTCATGCAGCTCAAGATTAGTAGGACCAACATTTTCGCATGTTTGTTACAAAATTTTTTCTACTACCTTTCTCTCATTTGGATGATCACTCAAGAATAAATAACCAATTTTATGAACCAGAAAGATAAAGGATGACAGTAATAGAAAATTATACTAACAAGAGTTAGCATTGATCAGAGCACAAAGACTGATGATAATAAAACAGCTAAGGTATTTATATCACATCAGAATATGTCAATAAGCTCTACAAATACTAGAATAAAAGTTAATATTCCTAAACTTTTTCTCTTCTCATTGTGAGAGGTGTAAATGAAGAATCATAGCATTAGCTAGTTTTGCCTCAAAACTAAAAATCGCTAGCACCACCATCATCAGGCTTTGCATTTTACCGTAGGCTACATCAACCCTGATATAGGAAGGGAAGGTACCACTATCCTATCTTTACAGATGAAAAAGCTGAGGCTCAGAGGAGTTAAGTGGTTTTACCAGGCAGTAACAAAGCCAGGTATTCTGACTTCAGATTTTATGCTTTTTCTACACATTCCCAGTTTTGCTTCTAGGACTGAGTCCGGGACTTCAACATGGGAGGCTTGATTTTAGGAGGATAAAAATACTTGGTAGTTTAATCATTGGCATCAGTCCCACCCCTGAACCCGAGCCATTGATTGAACTACAGTGCATTTTTTTCTTCCTAAAATCAAACCTCCCATGTTGAAGTCCTGGAATGTCTTTATAAACAACATTTGGGAAATAAAAATGAACAAGGATATCAAGGATATGGCATCATTTAATGAAAGATGTAGAGACTAAAACCTATA
Organism: Physeter macrocephalus; assembly: GCF_002837175.3. Taxonomy (NCBI): domain Eukaryota; kingdom Metazoa; phylum Chordata; class Mammalia; order Artiodactyla; family Physeteridae; genus Physeter; species Physeter macrocephalus. The sequence goes on along the minus strand of NC_041214.2, from coordinate 90,345,459 downwards.
ATATTTCTAAATGGAAAACCTGGTAAATGGTGACCTCACAAACCATAGCTATAACTGATGTTTTCAGTTGACTGAAACTTGAGAGGAAAATATTCCAGCAAGACTCAGGAGGCCCAGAGGGAGTCAAATGGTCCCTCAAGCATTGATTTGTGATGCACATTGAGAAAATGTTTCTCTGACACCCTCAAGTGAATCTTGAACCAAGCAAGATGTGATGAATCACTGCGGAAGGACTTACATAGTTCAGAAATATAAATTGTGAGCTCCATTTTCCAAAGAGGTGAGGCATTTGGGCATGCAATCCATGTATGCATGTACCCAAACTTACAGCCAGCTTTTAGAAATCATTAGCACCTCTATAGTCAGCCAGCTACAGCACACCAGTGGCATCAGAGATTTCACACATACGCTCTGAGCAGTTATTTCCTGGAACTAATTGCTTTACAGATTGGCATCTCATCCACAATCTGCCAGACTGCCCATGAATTAACATCTCAATCCAGATAGCCCAGCTTCAGTGGGATTTATGTCCTGATGTTATCCATGCACAATATGGTATCAGTCATTTTCTGCCTAAGGAGGACATCTGAGAAATGCCTGTGAGGGTTATGGAATAGGAGACCAGACTTAGTATTTTTCTAATTGTTTAACATGAAGAAGTTGAGAGAAGAAAAAAAATCTGAAACAGATTGTGGTGTCTTCTGCTTTGCCTTGAGGGAACAGATGGATGGTATTTACTGATCTTAAAATTTCAGAAGAATTTTTATTTCTTCTCCAAGCAAACTCTCAGACTCCTTAATAAAGCAAATATTTGGCAATTTTCTGATGACCAAACACAAGGTAGATTTTCAAGGCCTGTTACTTCCAGTTTGATTATGTGCACTTGACTCTATTAGCTGGATTATTGCCACATCTCTATTTTAGCTGGGACTGTCTAGACAGTGTCAGCTATTTCTCCTTCTATTCTAATATTCCCTAGCTGAGTTTTCTTTCCCCCAGTACTAATTAAGGTCACCTAGAAATTTTACTCAGCCTAGCCATTGCCTCTAAATAATTTAAATCAATTATAACATATTCTCCCTTTTTCAAATGATCCAGTGTTTGGATGATTCATGCTATTTTGCTTGTTTTATTTCTCCTCCCTTTGGATTGTTTAACCAATCAAAGCTCAAACCTGTCTACTCTTGGCTATTTTGCAAGGTATAGGAGGTTGGACACACTGCTCAGGTGTGACTTGGGTATTTTCACTCTTTCAAAAACGTTACTGCATACCCGTTGTATGAAAGGTACTGTGCTAGGCATTGAGTGAGATTTAAATATGACTCATATATTACTCGAGTTTCCGGAAGTTTACATTTTAAGGGGAGGAGATGAAACATAGGTCGAAATAACTGAATAAGGCAGGCTTTGGTGAGTGCCACAAAGGTGGTACATGCAAAATGATCTGGGTTTCACTAGATGACGAAGAGATTGTTTCTAATGGGAGTGGTTAGGTATAGAATATTTCAAGCAGTTATTGATATTTGAATTGGGCCTTAAAAAAATGAAAGGGATACCAACAGATGGAATTTATTTATTTATACCATACCGTGTTCCCGATGGAACCTCGGAAACATACATACAATGCAATCAGATGAAGTCATGTTTAAATTAAGTGGCTGAGGAGCCTGGGATTGAGGAGCGATAAGGGTAGGAAAGAAAAGATGAAGCTGGGAATGAGGTTGGTACTTAAAATAAGTACCTTATGGCGCAAGGTACGAGGCAAATTTAAGGAGATTTTAATTATCCAGACTCTTCCTGTCCTGTCTTCAGTGGGTTGGAGATAGCAAGCTCTCTGACTGAAGGGCCTATCACAGAAAGGCCATTCACCTGTGCTCTTGTCCCGACTCCCTAGGTCCTCGGATGGATCCGCAATGGGGAGTCGATGCTCAACGCCAGCCTGGTCAACGCCAGCTCTTTGTCGGAAGCAGAGCAGCTGCAGCGGGAACACGAGCAGTTCCAACTGGCCATCGAGGTAACACCCCAATCTGGCTGCACTGTCCTCCCTTCCCCTCTCTGCTCTGCACCCTAGGCAGGATGATTCCTCAAGATGTGGGTGTTCCTTTATGTGGTGAAGCCATTACTCTTTCTAGTGAAATGGGCCAGGTAGCCTCCCTATGACCCAGGAATTGACAGAGAAACAAATGGAGGGCTTCATCACCCCAAGGAAGCCTGGTATTAGAAGACAAGTATTCACACTCCAGATGTGGATCTTCCCTATTTATTGGTACCTTTAACTTTCAAGGCCTCTGGTCCACTGAGTTTTTTATACATTATGGACTATGCACCATCTGAGAAATGTGAAGCTAAAAGGTTAGAAGTCACCTCTAGTTGAAGCTCACTCAGAATTGAGGATAAACAACTGCAGAAGTCATTAGTAAACTAGCATTCCATTTTTAAACATTTGGTTTACATGTAACATTTAGATTCCATTGTCAGATCTGCCTTTTAACAAGAGTAGTGAGCACGGGAGCAGACTGCACTAGATAGTTTGATTCACTGAACATAGTTGTTCAATAAGGCTGGTGGAAGTCATATTTAAAGAATAAACTGAAACCAGAAATTCACCAAGACTTGTTTTAAAGGCTATTTTAAAATAAGACTCCACTTATGATAGTCTAATATAAATTTTGTCTTGCTTTAAATAATATCTTTAATTATCCTTTCTACTAGAACATTTCCTTCCCAAAGAGACTTGAACTGATTGTTCTAGAGTGGTGTAGGGAAAAGAGTAGGAAATGGGACATGGGAACTATGTTAAAAATAAAATAAGTTCATTACCAATGGGAAAAGAGATAAGGAGTGAAAACCTCAAAGACATCCGTTACTTGTGGTTCAGTATAAAACTTAACCCACTTCTGAGTGTGTAAGAAATGCAAAGGTGATTATCTTCTACTAAAAAAACACAACAATGATAAAATTTTAACTGTCCATGCCAATAAGTATATCTTTAATACAGTGATCCAACTGATTGCTAGCTATTTTTAAACTAGTATTGATTGATTTCAACCATTTAATTTTCCAAAAGCTATCTTGTATGTGAAAACATAGCATTGATACGAATGATATATTTCTCTAAGATGTCTGATAACTTCTTAGGAACCCTTGCTCTTACCAGACTCCTGTCTGAGATTTGAGATTTAAAAATAAACTGTGTATTACACACACAGTATGGACAAATTATTTTCTAAGGAAGACCTAACCAGAGGAAAGAAGTTTTATCATCAGCAGCTCTGTTGCATTTTACTGGCATGCCCAAATATTAAGAGTGTTGGAATCTATTCATTGTAAAGGAAAAATCAAGATTGGGATTATAATCAAGAATTCGGCACACAGTGGTCAAAACCCCATCCAGAGGCAGCAGTGAAGAGAACGAAGTTTGGGCAGTCACATTCAAGGCTTGGCATGAAGCTGTGAGGGATGCTAGGCAGAGAGAGGACAGCCTTTGGCGATACCTCCTCCTTGCTTATCTTGAATGTGGAGGTTTACCTGCCCCATCAGGTAATTAAATTTTCAGTCCCTTAATCAAACGTTGGGCAAGTAAAACCAAGCATTGTTAAAAAAAAAAAAAAAAAAAAAAACAACACAAAAACCAAGCGTATGACACCCTTGAGTATCTCAATGAGCTAGTAGAAAATAGTGGGTAAATGCATTAGCAATGCTACTGAAATAACCAAATTCCACCTGACTTGCATATGCAGTATGTATGAATTTGTATTAGATGCTGTTGCATCCTTAATAGAATAGAGGCTCACTAAGCATCTATATCTCTTTAATTTCATGGATGCAACTTGATCAAATATTCCTAGAATAGATGTTGAGATATAGACCCCTGTCGAGTTTATGTCGTGGACTCAAGAGGACATGGCAGATAGATAGGATTTCTCATAGATCTTGGGAATAGAAGGTAGGCAGGGTGTGGAGCTTGGCTAGGATAATGACGAGAACGGAGCCAGAATTTCAACATACGTTCCTTCTCCAGGTGGCCTTGTGCTTCTCTCTAAATGTGTCAGTTTAGACCAGGTTCTGCATTGGGGAAACGTATGCCAGGGGATTTAAGCAATTTGATAGGAGATCTAACTAGTCTGGTTTGATTTAACCCATTTTGATACTGTTACTGGAGGCCTTTACAGTGATCACTGACAGGGAACATAATTTGACTTCTTGGGCCCTAAGAAAGAACCCTGGGCTCCAGAAGGGAAAATAAAATGGCTATAGGTAAGATGATCATATAAGTTATTGTTAGAACTGAGACACTTTTAAGAGTGAAGGAGGGAATTATTAATAACTAAGCCAGGAAAATCAGCATGTACTAGAACTCTCATGGGCAAACCAAGATGTTTGCTTACCCTAGCTTTGTTGGCCTCATCAGTCTGAAGGGTTTTGGTCTCCTTAAAGAAGGTCAGGGGCTTCCCTGGTGGCGCAGTGGTTGAGAGTCCGCCTGCCGATGCAGGGGATACAGGTTCGTGCCCCGGTCTGGGAAGATCCCACATGCCACGGAGCGGTTGGGCCCGTGAGCCATGGCCGCTGAGCCTGCGCGTCCAGAGCCTGTGCTCCGCAACGGGAGAGGCCACAACAGTGAGAGGCCCGTGTACCACAAAAAAAAAAAAAAAAAAAAAACAACAAGAAAAGATACAGTACTCAGTAGGATTAGATAATAGTAGAAATAAATGCAAAATAATGACTCAAGCTTTAGCAAAGCAGAGATTATGTCATATGCATAAGAGTTTATCATTTAGGTAATTAAAAGGAAGAAGGGGCTCCCAGGACTATTAGATAATAATGAGTTTCAGAATAAGGAAGAGGATTTGTTACACAGAATAAATTATAGGAAAATGAAAGTTACTCCTCTATCTCCTCCATTCTCAGAGAAAATATATAATAACAAATTTATGATGACAATTATATGCTGGTTTCATATATTGAGGAGAGGCCAAATAATTATCAGAATCACCAATGTTCACTTGATGAACCGTTCCTCTGAATGAGAAACTGTAGATACCGTTCTGATTGCTAGAGATGAAATGATATGGTGTGATATGGTGGAAAGGACATAGATCTGGGAATAGGTCAAACCTGAATCTGGTTTCATCACTTCCTTGGATGTACATTTTTGGGCAAGTCCCTTAACCAGCCTGAGTCTCAGTTTCTTAATCTGTGAAGTGGTAATAAGGATATCCACCTTGGTGTAGTGTTATGAGAACTAGGAAAAAAATGCATAAGTACAGTTCCTAGCACAGAATATATACCTGGTTAAATGACAGCTATTAAAGGGATTTTTTAAAAACAGTCCTTGAGAGTTTCACTGTCTTAAGTAAGGAAAATCAGCCAAGTGTTAGATAAGTGATATAGGTATTCAGAAGAGCGTAGTTTTTAGTAAGTCTCAGGCTGTCCAAAAAAAAAAAAAAAAAAAAAGATGAGGCTCAGATATCAGGTGAGAAATATAGATTGGAGAGCCATTTACAAAGAGGAAATGATAGAAGCCAAGGGAAAGGATGAGAACTCTACAGACGTGAACCAAAACCAAGAATGGACCTTGGGGTACCTCTACATTTAGGAGGCAGGAAAAGAAAATGGTACCAATAAGTAAAACAGAGAAAGAAACCAAGGATTTTTAGTGGATCATTTCTACTCGTTAGTTTATTTTTCTAGCTTCATCCAGCAATTAGGAACCCAGATGCTAATGTGGTCATCAGGACTGAAGGCCGACTCAGTGGCAAAGCGAGGGAATAAAGGAGTCTAGGCTGCTGGAGGAGGTCGTGCTAACATAGCTAACACTGAGGACAGATTCAGGCAGCGGGGGAGGGAAACCAGGAGGTGGTTGATAGACTCTGTAGACAGACTGCCATCTGGAATGAAGGTGAAGCAGAGGTGAGAAGAGGGGGAGGCTGTACTCACACACAGGAGTGCTGATGGATTCGCTCTGGGGAACTGTCCCAACACTGAAGCCCAAGAAGGGCAGAAATCATTCTAGAGTGAGGTGCTGGGCTTCTAGCTGCTCTTTTCCACTGCCAGCTAAGCTCTACTTTGAAAGGGCAAAGGCCAAATTAGTACTGTGCCTTTGGGTTGAAATGATTCCAGCAGCTGAAGTTGGGATAATATTAGCTCTTTGAAGTCGTATGGCTCATCCACATCAGTCCTTTATTTTAATAAATTGTAATCCCATTTGGCTGTCTCCCTGCCACCCAGTTCTCCAACCTGTTCTCCCCATCCCCTACAGTTAAAGTGAACTCAGAGAATGACACTTACCCTGAACAAGAAACAAACCTTCTACAATATAGATTATCCTAAAGGCAAACATAAATAAGGTAGTAATGTGGGATGATGTGTTAAGCTGAATTATCGACTGTGCTGCTCTTTTCTCATGGTAACTAAGAGATGGTGTGAGATGCTACTCTTCTACTTTATTAACCTGTCAAATGTCTTCCTTCTACTGGAACCTTTTTAAAACTGATCATTCATGTTTAAAATGATTGCATTGTTGGTTTAGATTTGTGTTACATGGGGATATTTTTTATGGGCTATGTTTATTTGATCTGCAGAATGGGACTACAGCAGTAACCTCCTTTGAAAATTCATGATGAATAATTTTATGATTAGATTTGAAAAGGAAATTCAACTAATATATGAATCAATCAGGAAGCAGATTTATACACAACTGCATTTCTCTAGCACAGAAACTGAAATGTCTTTAAAATGCAGAGTGATGCAAGTAAAGAGAAAGGAGTGGGGGTAGGAGTTAGGGACCTGAACAATTAGTTAATGAAAATGTTTGATATTCTTTTTAAAAATATGCTTAAAAAACAATGATGACAGCGTGTTTGAATCAGTCATTTAAAGCTCTTTAACTTTTCTGCATCTTTCCACTCACGCCTCACTCCACCCCCTCCCATACCACGCCTGGGTCGTTCCCACGGACCTCTCTCTCCTCCCCTTGTGCCCAGTCCCTCTTTCATGCCACTTCCTTGCAGAAGACACACCAGAGTGCCCTGCAGGTACAGCAGAAAGCTGAGGCGCTGCTCCAGGCTGGCCACTACGACGCGGACGCCATCCGGGAATGTGCTGAGAAGGTGGCCCTCCACTGGCAGCAGCTTATGCTGAAAATGGAAGACCGGCTGAAACTGGTCAATGCCTCAGTGGCCTTTTACAAAACTTCTGAGCAGGTGAGGGAAAGGGCTGTGGAATGTGTGGGGCTGAGACTGACGGAGGACTGTTTTCTGCCTCACACTGCAAATCTGCAGGATCTACCTCAGCAAGAAGCCACTCCTCTCAGTACTAGCCTTTGAGAGTAGAAAAATGATTTGTGGAAACACCATGGTTTGCTTCCTTATAATCCTTTCCATTAGAGGAGTGGACTATGTGATTTGTTTCTTACAAATTTCTCAACCTCACAGGATTTCAGTGTTGAAGTAGAAACTGGGTAGGTGTAGGCTGAGTGCCAAGTTTCAGCGGTGTGCCAGTTAGCTCTTGCCACAATAATGCTGGGTAACAGATCACCCCACAACCCAGTGGTATAAAACAATAAGCACATATTTTTTGCTTAAGTATCCAGTGTTCAGCTGATCTTGGCTGAGCTTAGTAGAACTAGGCTCCAAGCTGCAGGTTGGGTCTGGATCTGTTCCTATATTTCTCCTCCTTCTTGACCAGCAGCTACCTGAGGCATATTTATGGTGAAAAGCAGGAGTGCAAGAACCCAAAATCTACTGTGCAAGTGCATTTCAAGTCTGCTTGTGTCACATGATCTAACATCCTTTTGACCAAAACAAGTCATATGGCCAAGCCAACATCAACGAAGCATGGCAGTATATGCCTCCTGTGAAGGTTGGGAGAGGAGAGTGACAATTTGCTGAACACAGTCTAATTTACCACAATCAGGCACTATGCACTGCTTGAAAAACATACAGCTCTTTCATTCATGGGGTTCCCAGTCTAATAAGGAAACACAGCTTTCTGTCATTGGAGAACTGTGAGCCTAACTGGTAGGATGGTGCAGCTGTGGGAGAAAAGGTAGGAGATACCTACAGCAGGGCCATAAAAATGCAAACCCATTACTAGTACATCTGTACAGCAATATGTGCAAGGGCTAAGAGGATTTTTTTTGTGGTATGCGGGCCTCCCTCTGCTGTGGCCTCTCCCGTTGCGGAGGACAGGCTCCGGACGCGCAGGCTCAGCGGCCATGGCTCACGGGCCCAGCCGCTCCGCGGCATGTGGGATCCTCCCAGACCGGGGCACGAACCCGGTTCCCCTGCATCGGCAGGCGGACGCGCAACCGCTGCGCCACCAGGGAAGCCCCTAAGAGGATTTTTAAATGATTTGGGTGCTGTTAGGGGACTCTTTTCATGAAAGAGAGGTTTAAGACAGGAGTAATTTTATTCAGTATAAAATAATTTCCTCATTCAAATCACTCCCTGGTAGAAATAGAGAAACATTCTCCTCTGGATAACTTACAGGGACCATGGGAAAGTCTATCTCAAAGCAAACGTAACATGCCTGTCAGAGGGCCCTGCAGCCAGTATTCATCTTCAAACCCTCTCTCAGTGCTCCTTTCAGTGTTTCAGAGAAATGATGCTTTTGATGGCCTCGGAAGTGGGAGCAGCAAACTAACGAGATAAAGAGCTTCTCCAGTTGATCTGTAAATTCAGCACATCCCAATCACACCCCAGCGAGCTTTTTTTTTTTAATAGAAATCGATAGGCTGATTCTAAGATTTACATGGAAATGCAAAGAGGCTAAAATAGCCAAAACAGTCTTGAAAAGGAAGAACAAAGTTGAAGGAGTTACACTACCTGATTTTAAGACTTACCCTAAAGCTGCAGTGGTCAAGGCAGAATGGCATTGGTGTAAGAATAGACACAGTTGAACAGAGTAGAGGTTCCAGAAGTAGACCCACATATATACAGTCAGTTGATTTTTGAGAAAGCAATTCAATAAGTAAAGTCTTTTTAACAAATGGTGCTAGACAACTGAATATCCATATGAAAAAAATGAGGCTTAACCCCTGTCTAATATCATATACAGATTTTAATTTGAGATGGTTCAAGATGCTGAAGGGGACAAAGCAGTAGATTGAGTCAGGAAATTTGACCCTGAACTGACCTTACCAAAGGTCACTTTATCTCTCTAGATTTCTGTTTCTTCACCTATTAAATTAAAGGACTTATGCTGGATAATCTTTCCATTTCCTCTAGCTCCCAAATTGATTGGTTTTAAGTCCAATACTGTCATGGAACAGGTGTCAAGTACTCGTTTTCTTAAAGTTTTTTTTTGTGTGTAATCTCTTCTCTCAAGACGTGAGCCTCCTGCATGTTTTCAGGCCTTGCAACAAGAGAGGTGTGTGGTGCTAAAGAAACCAGCTGGAGTTCAGGGATAGGCCTCCTCACGACATGGGAAGCATGTTGGCTATGGGGGTGTTCTGCCTGGGACATCGTTCAGCTTATTTTTCAGCTCAGTTCATAACTCAAAAAGCATCTTATCCAATGCCACGTCCTTCACCAAAAGAGATGCCTTTCTCAGACAAAGGAGGCCAAGGGTAGTTAGAGCTGCTCTCCGCTGCTGCCACAGACTATTGAAAGAAAGTATAGGAATGAGTTTCTATTTTCTGCATCCTTCCTTAAGCCCTGACACTAGGCTGCCCTGGGTCTCCTACTGATGCACTCAACCTAACTTTCCCTCTAAGCCCCATTTGAAATGCTTTTGGTCTTTTGAGTTCATCTATAACGTCACTTAGAGCATGGCCTCTCAGCATTTTTAGAACTGAAAAACCATCTTAACTATCTTTTAGGTCAACCCAAATTTGTTATCCCTCTGAAGGAAATGTGCATTTTATAATAGCAGGCCTGGAGATGTCATTGCCTTATAGTAGTACTTTGAAACAATTTTGCTGGAATATTTTTCCCCAGGGCGGGAAAAGGTAACATTCATTTATGGCCCATAAGTCACACAACACAGGCAACTTCCTCCTTTACCTCTACTTGAGGCTACTTCCTGTAGGGCAAGGACAGATAGTTGGGCAACCCAGTTATCTTCTTCAAACCTCTTTCTCCTGTTCTACCTAATTCATAGACGTATCATAAGGTTATAGCAATATAATATATAAAAACACTTTGAAACCCCCCAAATTACTAGTCTCTCTTCCTTTCTTGCTCTGCATACTATCCCTAGGTGTTGTCATCAACCCCCATAGCTTCAGCCTTCAGCCATCAACTGTCAGAAGATAATTCCAAAATCTATATCTCAGTAGTCATCTGTCTCCCAACCTCCAGACGCTGGATTCTCACTGCCTCCTGGACTTTTCTTAGATGTCTCAGGGGCCCTGCACACCTAAGTCTACAAATTAGATTTTGAATGAAAAATGTCACTTCTGTAGGAGTCTCTTAGCTAAAGGTCCTCATAAAATAGGACCTTTAAATGATTAATTTACTAAGTTTTTCCTCCATGATTCATTAGGTCTGTAGTGTCCTGGAGAGCTTAGAGCAAGAATACCGGAGAGATGAGGACTGGTGCGGTGGACGAGATAAATTGGGGCCAGCAGCAGAGATCGACCACGTCATTCCACTCATCAGTAAACATTTGGAACAAAAGGAGGCCTTTCTTAAGGTCAGAGCACATTGTCATCCAAGGTCTGGGACTTTAGCCTTGTTTTTGATCTGCTGTCTCACTCTCCCCATCTCCTCCTCCTCCTCCTCCTCCTCCTCCTCCTCCTCCTCCTCCTTTCTGTCTCTGTCTCTCTGTCCCTCTCTCTCTCACTGCTTCATGTGGGCTTCCCATACCCCTCTATTTTCTAGCTTCTTATCTAAAGGGGGCATTTGTAGAGGGGATATTGGCTGGTTAATTTGAAAAGTTGAAAGGTTACACTTCAAACATTCTTTATTTCTCTCAGCACTTTTTTGTATAATTAGGCAATTAGGATGCTTCATTTCTACTGGTGCCATGTACAAATATCCTGATATCCCACTGATGTTAACTGAGAAAAATACCTACTTTCATTTATCTATAAAAATATTTTAATTGAAATATATAAGCCTAGATAGAAAACTCTTAAAATACATCTTTTATAAATGGATGATGCAAAATTTAGGGCAAGAGTTAAAGAAATACATTTAGACATCTTATTTTTTTTATCAGTCTAACGATTACCAATTACCAATGAATGCAACACTGTTTATTGTGCTGTATGAAGAGAGAGATACCTTATTTTGTTTGTTTTGTTTTTAAAAGAGCCTTAGCTTCCCAGAGAGGAAGCACAGTCCTGCTCTGAACAGCTTTCAGCTGGTGTGGGAAGTTCTCCTAAGCCTCTTTCCTCCTGCCTTTGATCTTCTCTCTGACAGAGCCTCCAGTGTTAAAACTTATCTAAAGGCTCCATTTTCTCTCAGATTCCCTGCTTTCATGTTCTGCTTCCTTTCAGGTTTCTGAAAGCACAAAAGAGAATTTTTATATCCTGACATGTTGCCACTGATTTTCTACAATTCTGTAATTAACTGCCTTTCTTTTATTAGGGATTTTCTCTACTTGACCACCTCTTTAAGTTTTATTTTTATTCTTTTTTAAAGATGACCTCTCCCTGCCCTTCTCCCATCTATCTGGTATCTGTACCCACATTTGATCAGACCTCTTAGTAATCAGCTCTTACTAATAAGATTAAATAGAAATTCTTCCATACAGGGCTTAAGATGATTTTAAAAGTCTTCCCTATGACAAAATGAAGTTTAAAACAAAGCAATTTATGTAAGGCATGTCAGATATTTTAAATAGAAGTATAAAGGTATGTCTTCATAAAATTAAATGTTTCTTTTGAAGAAGGAAAAAAGAAAATGTTCTGATGTTTTCCATATGTGCCTAAAACCATAGTTGAAAAACTCCTTATTGTTGTGGGAATTACAAGCCCAATGGACAGAAGATCGAGCTCTCCATGTGTATACATTAGTTGATCTATTTTGGATTCCTTAGCTTTGGACCACTGTCCAGCTGTTAAATTCATGGGCCTCAGAGTGGAAGGACCCACTAGAAGTCTTTTACCAGAGCTCCCAGAAGCCACTGTTGGGAATGCAACATTTAAAATAATTTTTTTACCATATGATTTGTAGAATCAGATGCTAAGTATAAAGACGTTTAAAAGTTAACAGTTTTGTCTAGAGATAATTTAATTCTGAAAACTGTGGACTGAAAACTAATGGACTAGCATGTATTACCTCTACCATCAGGAAAAATACAGCTTTTTAAAGAAATTCAGAAAATCTCTTGTCTTGAGAGAAACTAGAAGTACTCTGTCAGTAGACCTAGATTCTAGCCCTGACTTGCTTCATGACTCCTGCCCTTGCTTGGCCTGGATCGGGTACAATAGCATGGGACAGACCTGTCCTCTCTGCTACCCACCACTCTTGTGAGTCTGAAGGGGGTGGTACAATGGCTCTTACCCCTTTACATGACTGATATTTCCCAGCAATAGGATCTTTATTAGTCTTATTGAGGCGGGGGTGGGTTTGATGGACAAATATGTTTCTAAAATGTGGGTAATTTCCATTTAGATTTGGAACATACGGTTAGTAGGTTTGATCACTAAATTTGCTTTCTCAAGTCTAAATTAAGCTAATGTTAAAGTGGCTTACACCAGTGGTCATATACGAGGCATTCTGGTGGCAGAGGGAAACCAACCTGAGAGTCACTCTCAGGTGGTCACGCTGAATTAACATGTAGTAGTCAAAGGGTGGCTGATTTCTGGTTTTGTCTGTGATGGAAAGGGAAGAGGCACAGGGAGCTTTTCTTTACTCAACAAAAGAGTGAGTGAGTCTCCTGCATTGGAACTGGAGTATGTATAAACTGGAAGTTGCCCCAGGGCTCTGCTCACCCAGAGCCCCAGAAGCCTCATCACCAGCACCCCTTCTCCAGTGTCTTAGATCATGTGCCCCTACCAGACCGGGACTTACGTGTGGGGCTTCTCACCTTGTCTCTCTCAGGCCTGCACCCTGGCACGGCGGAACGCTGAGGTCTTTCTCAAGTACATCCACAGGAACAATGTCAGCATGCCCAGTGCCGCCAGCCACACCCGGGGACCCGAGCAGCAAGTGAAAGGTCAGTGTAAGCCCTGCCGGCCTCGAGCCACTTCAGCCGCATGGACCAGAGCCTGGGTACCTGGTCTTCATGTGACCTCAGATTTCCTGGTTCTTCTCCTTGGATTAAAAGAAGTATGATGTGGGATGGTGTGGGTGGTGGCGATTCAACATGCATCAAGATTTGGAATGGAAAAATGACTATAAAATTTCCCCAGAGCTTTTGCATTTATCTTAAGAGTTTAGAACAACGCTAATAGAATTTTATGAAATGACAGATGGTCTCTATGTATCTACACTGTGCAGTACATGGCCACTAGTCAACCCCAGAGACCAAGGCTAGGGAGGGAAGTGGCGCTGACTTGGAATGAGGAGTGGGGACAGGCTTGGTGAGCTGCCGAGCAGACAGAGGGAAGCTCTGACCTCCTCTGGGAAGGGCCTCTCTCCTGCTCAAGGAACTCAGGAGGTGCGAAGATCAGCGGCCACTGGGAAGAATTAAAATTAGTAATAAAAGATCCCTACAGAGAAGAGGGAAGCAGCATTCCTTTTCCAGATGTGCCACCCTGTTTGCAGCCGAGGGGCCCTGTGGGTGGCTAGCATTATGTCACCTTCTCCTTCCTGCAGATTTTTCAAAGCCTGTGTTCTGATGTCCAAGTGCAGGTGGCAGCTTGGGTGAGACCAGCTGCCTGCTGAGAGAGCACACGCCCCGCCCCCGCCCCAGTGTGCCGAGAGTGGCAGCCACCCAGGGTGAGCAGGATGTACCACACCTTCCTGGGGGCCAGGGCAGCGTTTGCCCAAAAGAAAGTTTACCAAATGGGGCACAAATGAAACCTGAAACTCATTAGGATTTTCACCTGAGCTGGATTGATTCTCTCAGCCACCACAGAGGGACCTCAGTGAACAAAACTCTGACTAGGAGACAAAAAGAGTAATAAAGGAAACACAGGTTCTCACTGTCTTTGCCCAGTTGAAGCTTCCACCTGAGCAGGGACGTACAATCTCTCCTATAGCCATTTCCTTTCCACCTGCTGCCTGGACCCAAAGCCAGTGCCACTTATTTTAAGTTTTTGTTACAGGAGCAATTATTGCTGCATAACAACCCCTGAAATTCAGTGGCCTACAACTATAAGCATTTATCATTCAATGACTGTGTTGGCTTGGGGACCAGCTGCCTTGGCTGGGCTCAGTGATGCGGTTCTGCTTGAGGCTGCAGGTCTGGCTGGCTTGGCCCCTTCCCTGCAGGGTGGGTTCTTGTCTGCTCCATGTGGATTAATTCTGGGACTTTGGTTGAAGGGGCAGCGGTTACCCAGGAGAACTTCTTACAGAGGTGATGGCAGAGGTTTAAGGGGCAAGCTCAAGTGCACAAGCACACTTCAAGCCCCTGCTTGTGTCCTGTCTATTAACAGCCCATTTGCCAAAGACAGTCATGTGACTGAGCTTGAGTTCGGGAGTGAGGAAGTACACTTTTTCTCTTTGGGGAGGAACTAAAAAGCTACATAATAAGGGCAGAGATATAGGGAGAGGTGAATAATAGGGACCATAAAAGCTCTCAGCCTAAGAGAGGAGAGACAGATTCTGTCCTTAGAGAGGCAAACTTCCATAGGGCATTAAAAGTACACAAAATCAACAAAATCTTCTAAGTACAAGCACTGCAATTTGGGCTGTGCCTTTTTTGTAGGGCACAATAACTTGTGGTTTACAGCCCCAGTAACTCGGTAGACCAAGGTGGCTAAGGACCCAGGCTCTTAAGTCAAATAGCTCTACCCCTTTATCTGACTGATCCTGGTTGAGTTTCCTATCCTCTCTAAGCCTCAGTTTCTTCATCTGTAAAATGGAGATAATAGTGGTCCATGCATCCTGCGGTACTGTGAAAATACGTACCTGCCACATAGTGAGTACTGAATAAGTGTTAACTTTCCATAGCATCATTATTGTGTATTTTATTAGTATCTAATATAGTTAGCAGGAAGCAGGAGGCAAACAATACAAAATAAATTTTATTGCTTCAAGCTTAGAACATACTATTAGACACTTCAGAAATCCATCCACATAACCAGCTGCTTCTGGAACAACAGAAGTAGAGAGAGGGAGGGACATGACATGGACAAACAGCTCCCACGGCCACCGTGGTGCCCCGTGCCTTGTACACATCCTCTCACTCACCTTCATTAGAGATGACGTGAGAACAGCTTTTAGCTTTTCTTATGATCGGTCCCAACCAGCATGGAAGTTTGGGCCTAGAGACATGATTCCGTGATGACGTGATTCCAACATAGCTTCCCTAGGCCCATAATTTAGGGCTTTTAAAATTGAGGTTGTGCTGTTGAAGTGCTAAGTGCACAGCCCCTTGTATGGGACAGAGCTTGTGGCAAGTGACATGGCTATCCGTGCAGTTACCCCAGTCCTCATGCTGTCCCCTCTGGCCCTCTCCTAGAACCCCTCAAGAGTGGCTGGTGTTCCTGTCAAGTCCGTTCACTCTCTGCAGGCTCCCAGGCGCCAGTTATGTTAGCTATTACTTTCAGCACCGATAATTCCCAAGGTCTCTTATCATCAAGGACTATCTTTGGCATGAAGAGAATCAGAGTCACTTTTAAGTCACCCTGGGGACATCCTC
Organism: Physeter macrocephalus; assembly: GCF_002837175.3. Lineage (NCBI taxonomy): Eukaryota > Metazoa > Chordata > Mammalia > Artiodactyla > Physeteridae > Physeter > Physeter macrocephalus. Next base: position 90,329,760 of record NC_041214.2, on the reverse strand, counting down.
TTCCCCCCTTCATTGATGGAACCTCATCAACAGGCCCTCCCCCAGTCTCCCTGATCTCTGGGAAATTCTCTCTGGACCAAGTTTTTGCTCCCTTGCTTCTGGTGCTGGATCAGTCCGATGGGGAGACTTGACGGTCTCAGTTATCTGGCACCTGGGAGTGGGGCTGAAGCGGCCGGTCAGATTTGCTCAGGACCTTCCTGTGACCAGCGCCTGTCTCTCTGCCCTGCAGCCATCCTGAGTGAGCTCTTACAGAGGGAGAACCGTGTCCTGCACTTCTGGACCTTGAAGAAGCGGCGGTTAGACCAGTGCCAGCAATACGTGGTGTTTGAGCGAAGCGCCAAGCAGGTATGTTCAGAGCTTTCCCCGGCGTTGCCTCAGTTCTGGGGACCATACAGAGGCCTAGATGACCAAGACTTGGGACAGTCCTGAAGAGGGTCATAGGAGCAGGCAGCGTAGAGATGGGAGGTGGGGATGAAAAGAAGAAAGCATCCTTGCGCTGACCAGCTGTTCAGCCTTCACCAGGCACTCTGTTCAGAGTCTGGTACCAGGAGTTGGGAGGAGATGCTGGGGGCAGATTGCTCTAACTCACAGTGACACTGGGCCTGGCCTAGAAGAGTCCCCAGTCTAATGGACAAGACACTCTCTCTGCTGGTGGGTTGTTCCAGGTCTAACAGGGGAGGGCTCTTCCATAAAATCAACTTCCAAGCTACGTACTCATTGAATCGTGCCAGCATTTCCTAGGTCCATCATGCTGTCCCAAACCACAAACCTTCACGTCAGAGCATGGCATGTTTTCCTACTAACAGCTTGCTTTTGGGGCACTGAGTGGGTTGTTTCCTCCTGCAGGCGCTAGACTGGATCCAAGAAACAGGTGAATATTACCTCTCAACACATACCTCCACGGGGGAGACTGCAGAGGAGACCCAGGAGCTGCTGAAGGAATATGGGGAGTTCAGGGTGCCTGCCAAGGTAGGAAGCATCCCGGAGCCCTCCCCTTCCACCCAGCACTCCCCAATCTGGCCAATTTCACATTGCGGGAGGGAGAACAGCCTCTGTACACAGAAATGCTTGACTACAGAGGCAAGGGGTGGGGGTGGGGGGCACACAGGTAGGATCGTCTCCTTTGAGACCTGAACATCCAAAGAGATGCAGCTGTTGGTAGAGCCTCTGTACGCAGGAACTCAACTCCTATACGCTGTGCTTCCAAATGGTACTCATCTTCGTGCTCCAGATTCTGGAATCTGCTGTATGCTTTCAGACCAAATAAGGCAAAGCAATGTATTCATATGAAATGCACATCGTGTAGGAATATCAGCCACATATTCTTGAAATTTGAATGGCTTGGGAAGTCCACCTTTTGGGAAGGGCCAGTGGCTACAGGTGGGTTCACAAAGCAGGTTCTGGAGCTGACTACTTCCCTCTGGCCTTGCCCTGCAAATGAGCCAGGCTGAGGTCTCTGGGGAGCAAAACATGCACTGGTGCACATACCACACACCCTCACACCCCCGTTCACACCGAGGTGGAGAATGAAAATAATATAATAGAAGGAAATCTCATTTTCATCTGTTTTCCCAGCCAGGATTTGATCTGAGGACCCTTGGCTTTGAGTGAAATCTGACGTCTCAGTTCCCTCTTTGTAGCATCCTTGTCCCTCACACTGGGCTCCCTGCATGGAGGGACCATCCTTGGCATCACTTCCACATAGGGCAGATGCTATTCCCAGGATGAGAGGAGCTTTTGTGAGAGTCAGGGGTGGGGAACATATTAATGCTTACCTTATCCAGAGATCCCTCTGGCACTACAGCAAATTTCTTTCTAATCTGCTGCAACAAAATTAGGCCCTTAGCCTCCTTCCTGAGCTGGTATTTCAGAAGTGGTTATCCACTTTGTGAATCCTACACTCTGAACTCTTGATAGTGGGGAGCCTTCCCCTGCACACTTGTGAGCTTTTGGGCCTTTTCACCCAATGTGAAGAACTGTCATTTCAAATAAGAGATTCATTTCAATACCAGCTAGAGCAGAGGAGGTGGCAGATGCACAGAACCCTTTTCAAATCCAAATGAAAATGGTTTTGAATTACCCACTTTGCACCTATCTGCCCCTCTCCAAATAGTGTCAACAACGAACCACTAAGAGGCTGAATAGTATCAGATCCACTGGTGATCCTACTCACGTAGGATGGATCACAGCAGATACCCAGAACTTCCTAGGATCAGAGTCTGTCCATCACCAAAGTGGAAATGTGGAGAGTCATTCAGTCAATTTAATTCATCCTTCCTTTACAATCTTCCTGTCTTTCTCTTTTCTATTCACATTGTTGTCACCCTAATTGGGTTCCATGCTTTTGGCCTTTCCTTCCCTCCAACCCATCCTGCCCTTCATTGGCGTTCATCTTTAAAACACTACTTTGGTCAGATTACCACCCAGCTCAAGAGCTTTAATGATTATGCAGTGCCTTTAGGCAACACTCAACCATGTCTACAACTGTGCCACCTTACCACTGCCACTGTATCTTCAGTTAATGTGTTTATGCGGATTTTATGCTCCAGCTGAATGGATATTATTTTCTTACCCTCCAAGAGATACATCATTTATTTTCTTGCCTCTGTATCTTTTCTATACTATTTCTCTGCCTAGAATATCCTTCCCTTCCCTCTAGTTTGTAGTTTTTAAGAAGACCCCGCCTTCCCACTTCAGTGCCTCCTCCTCTGCGTCCCTGCCTACAAGCCGGATACAATCGGCCTATCCCTGCACTGCAGACATTGTCTGTGCAGCCCTTAAGGCACCTGGCCTGGACCATCTTGTCCTCCCGGCAGGATGTGTGCGCAGTGTTATCTCCTGTATGAGCCTGCAAGATCCCAAAGGACAAGAACCATGCTTTATTCACGTACCTAACTATATCTTATGCATTGAAGGGAGGCTACAGATATTTGAGAACATAAGAGAAAAAGAAGTTTGGGTAAATTTCAACAATGCTTCCTCCCCAAACCTCTATTTAATATGATTATTTTACTTTGACTCTCTCTCTGTTCTCTCTTCCTCTTAACTATTTCTCTTAATGGGATTTCATCCTCCCATCTATCATTTCCAAGTTTCAGGGCTATTTGTTATGAGAATATCCACAAGATAACAAATCCAGCTGGGGACCTTCTGATGAAAGGCAGTAGCCTCCGGCCCAGCTGCAGTCCCACTTACCAGAAGCAAACCTCTTTTAACCAGCCATCTTTGGTTTTAATCTTTATAACCAATAAAATGAATTTGAAATGGAAACCAAATTGACCTTAAACCACACGACAGTAAGTATGGTGGCCCTCATGATTGAACAGAGCAACAGAGTATCCTGAGTATATTGAATTATTATACTCTGTTCCAAAGAAACAGATCAAGTAGAAGAAACACTGAATATAAAAAAGTACTTTCTATGTAGCAATATACAAATGTGAGAATAAAAATAAGATAAAGAGAATTTGGATGAGGATAAGAGGGAAACAAAATTTTCTTGTTGTGGTATGCTGTGGACAATCCAGTTAGAAGAATGCCAATGATACTTTCCTATTGTGGGTTTCAAAATTTATAAGTGGTCAAGGTACATGGTGATAGGAAAGCTTAATCATCTTGACATCTAGAAGAACTCTATTTCTTCTAATAGCAAAACTCTTTAGATTCTTCTGTTTTCCATTTTTTACAATTCAGTAGTTTTTCGTACGTTCACAAGGTTGTACAGCCGTCGCCACTGTCTAGTTCCGGAATATATCATTCCCTCCCCAAAATAAACCCCATACACATCAGCAATCACTCCCCTTTTCTCCTCCCCTCAGCCCCTGGCAACCACTAATCTACTTTCTATCTCTATGAGTTTGCCTGTTCTGGACACTTCATGTAAATGGAATCATGGAATCATATAATATGTGGTCTTCTATGTCTGGCTTCTTTCACTTAGAGTGTTTTCAAGATTCATCCATGTTGTAGCAGTACTTCGTCAGTACTTCATTCCTTTTTGTGACTGGATAATACTCCACTGTATGGATAAACCACATTTTGTTATACATTCATCAGTTGACGGACATTTGGATTGTTTCCAGTTTTGGGCTACTGTGAATAATGTTTCTGTGAACATTTGTGTACAAGTTTTGGTGTGAACATATGTTTTCAGTTCTCTTAGGTATATACCTGAGAGTGGAATGTCTGGGTCAGGTGGTGACTCTATATTTAACTTTTTGAGGAAATTCCAGACTGTTTCCAAAAGTGCATACCCCATTTTCCATTTCCACCTGCGATGTATATGAGTTCTGACTTCTCTACGTCCTCTCCAACACTGGTTGTCGTCTGTCTTTTTTGTATAACCACGCCAGCGGGTGTGAAGTGGTATCTCATCGTGGTTTTCATTTACATTTCTCAATGAGTAATGATGTTGAGAAAATGCTTTTCTAAACTGATAATTTTATCTCTGAAAGTGAAAGAAGCTATGAGATAAACTGGAATAGATTCTTCTTAACAAAAGAGAATTAAGTGATAATGAAAGTGACTGGAGCTTTAGCTGAACTAAATTAGGTCTTTGAATTCAGATAGCCAGGAAAGGGAACACTGGGCTTGTCAGACAGGTGCTTTCTACGAGAAAAGTAGAATCTAAACAGTTCAGATAAAAGATGGGCATGTTTCTGTTTCTGAGACTCTTAAGAGGAATGAACATAGCTCACATGTGGTAGACATTTTTGAAAGGTTTAGTTTTTCATATTTAACAACAAAATCTTTCTCCTGTGGAATGAATATGAAGGTACATCTCAAGGAACAGTTTTCCCACTCAGGGAGCACAATAATTCCATACCCCCAAAGAATATATCAATAAGTACAAGGCAGATCAGCAATGAAAGGCCAATTGGATGCTTACAATTAGATTATGAGAATATGTCAAGAAGGCTAAATTTTAAAGACTTGTCAGATTTTCAAGAGATACCAAAAGGGTTTTTTACAAACTGTATTCGGAGTAAGGTGCTCTGATTAGGGGAAGATGATATAATATTAACTGATCAAAGGAAGGAAGGAAGAGAAAAAATTTAAAAAATAGAACTACTGAACCCTTATTTTTAACCTCTGTCTTTTCCAGCAGATAACATAGAATTGAAAATGAAAGGGCAAAATATACACTAGGGAACACAAGAATCCCAAGATAAGTGAGATGTTCTAAATTTCCAGGCCCAAGTGAATTATATTCCCCAAAAGTCCACAAGATCATGTCCATACTCCTGAACCTAACATGCAAGCACCTCTACAATCTGACCCCCACTTTATCAGTCTGTATAAGTTACTCTTCTTGGTGGCAAGATTTGAGTTTCAAGCTGGCTTAAGTTTAGAAGGGGAAAAGATTTTGTATGGCTGTATGTGGAAATAAAGAAGACAGAAGCTGTGCGGCTGGACCTCGAAGGAGCCCAGGAAAAGCTGAATGACTCAGCCCAATGGGAAGAACAAGACACGTGGCATAGTCTCACCTCTGGAGATGAAAACTGGGATGTCACCCGAGACCAGGGCAGTTCCAGCAGCCATGTTTCCGGGTCAGCTCATCTCAGGAGATCAGGCGTACATGACTACCACCACTGTGATTCAGCTTCCCTTCTCTCCTCTGCTATTTGCTTTCACTTCTACTCTCCAACCAGCCACCCAGTCCCCTGTCTCTACAGTTCACATCCCCAGAAAAACCAGCTTAATTGACCCAGCATGTTGCCCCTGTCCCTTTTTAGTCAGAGCTTCTAGGCCAGGACACCTTGGAAGTCACTGGCTGCACATTGATGGGATGCCCTCGTGGGACAAGTTTTACCTCTGATCTCATCAGCGGTAGCCAGGCATGGGGCGGGTCGCACCGTGCCACCATAGTCACCCACGTATAAGAAATCACTTCAGACTGCTCTCAGTAGGGGCCGTGGGCATGGTTGGGGTCAAATCTTTTCATCTAATTCTTCGCCGTGTAAACCTTCAACTCTTGCTGGTCTAATTTTACTCACCTCCAAGCACAATCATTACGCAGTCATCCATTTACTCAACATTATTATTATTATGGTATACATAGTAGACATTGGAGCTACAGATGAATAAGATCACACTCATCTCTTAGAAGCGCATGGTCTAATGAAGGAGACATAAATAACTCAGCGTGATACACGCTGAAGTAGCAGCATGTGTGTACTGCTGCTGTGGGAACACTGGGCAGGGCATCTCCCACTCGGCTTGTGGGGAGGAGGAGAGGTGAGGGAGGGCCACTGGGGTGAAAGCAGGGCTGAGGAGGAGCCACTCATCACATTGTGCGGGGCAGGTGAGGTTTACTTAACATGGCTGGAATTTCGGGGCCACGGAGAGCAGTGGAGGTGGTCACCTGGGCAGGTGAGGCCACGTGGGGAAGAGCTTGTCTACGATGCCAGTTTCACTGTCTGTTTGCTCCCCCTGGGTCCCACACATACCTGGAATGATCTTGCTCACAAGCCACTATCCCTGTTGACTCTGAATCAGTTTTGATGTTTTAGGATATCATTCCCTCTGATAGAAAATTATAGGGCTGCTCTGGTAGGACTGCTGCTACCAATTGGCTATAAACCCCCATCTCGTGCTCAAGTCTCCTTACCAAGAGCAGAGAATAAATATGTGTTTCCAAGATTTTATATGAAGATGGATTTCTTGATTACAGCTACAAAAATTAATCACTGTTTTAAGTAAATGACAGACCTAAGAAAAATTGTTTCCCGGGTTAGAGGGGAAGCCCTAAATGCAAGAAATAGAAGTCCTTGGAATACCAGGTATCTTGTGTTAACCGAGTCCCAGCGCCATTATTCTTTGCCTTTTCGTTGCTAAGGAGGTGTTTCTCCTGTCCTCATACCCACCTTCTTTCCTTCACACCAAAGCTCTTCTGGCCCCTTATCTCCCAGCCCTGGGGACCAGCCCATCGTGCTGAGGTAGGAGAGGCTCGAAGGTGTTGAGTGAGTTGCTGGAGAGCGGGAGCCCTGGCCGTGGGGGGCCAAGTTCTCTCTGCTTGCCTCTCTGGCCAGAAGCTTCCCTCTGGCAGTTCTTGAGAGGGTCAGCCTCTCGTGGGAGGGGCTGTGGGTGAGCCTGGAGAGGCAAGGGTGAGGGTGGTGGCATAAAGAAAGAAAGGCTCTTCTGTCTGTTCCGCTCTTGCTCCAGTGATTTTCTGTCTCAGTTTCCCTCAATTACCCAGATCGTAGCATGATCCAAACCTTGTACCTACTTTCCCCCAGTCCAAAAGATAAAAGATTACTTCTCAGAATATTATGTAAATATTCTTCCCTTTCTCTTAAAATCTATCAGGTTTTCCTGACAGATGTTAGAGTTTCAAAACCCAAACTGAGGATAAAAGATAAGCAAGCGTTTGCTTGTTTGAATAGCCCTTGCGTTTCCATATCTTACCCAGCACAGGTCCCACCTCCCCCATGACACGTTTTCTGCCCCTGCCAGCCCACCTTCATTTTTTTCCTGTTTTAAAATTCCTGCCATGTTAACTATACATATTTCTTATATTGACATTCAATTACATAATGCCCTGAGTTATTGAACTACTCTGTGTGAAAATCTTGTCCCTCTAGAGATATAGACAGTCTGGCGGAAATCTCTTTTTCTTCTTTTGTTTACCCCCCCAGGTCTTTCCCCACAGCCCTCTGCACAGTGGTGTGGACAGAGTAGATGTTGAACACACTCTTGTTAGTAATGAAATTGACCCATGTCAGGGCTCCACCTCACTTAGCCCTGTGATGGACACTAGCTTCCTTCACTCCTCTCTCTCTCTCTCTCTCTCTCTCTCTCTCTCTCTCTCTCTCTCTCTCTCAAGGAAACTAAAAAAAATCTGCTAGTTAGATTTCTGTAGATCCTGGCTGTGCCAACTTATCTGATGTTTAGAAAGCCTTCTTCAGGCTAGTAGAGTAAAGGGAGAGAACTAGAAACTATGGACCAGAGGCAAACGGCTCTATCACTTACAGGTTGTATGAACTTGGACAAGCCCTAAGCCTTTCTAAGCCTCAGCCTTTTCAATCTGTGTTTCAAAGAGACCCATACCACCTCCCTCCACCTGCCTCCTAGGGATGCTTTAAGACTCAAATGAGTCTCAGATGTAACATGAACATACTCTGTAAACTGATAAAGTGCTATATTAATGAAAGAGATTCTTACATCAATAATCATACTGGCTAACATTTATTGCTTACTGAGTTTTTACTGTGAGCACTGTGTTCCAGACACATCCTACATTGTCAACTCATGTAATGCTCACAACAACCCTACAATATAGATACTATTATGATCCCTATTTTGCAGATGAAGGAACTGAGGCACAGAGGGTTTCAGTAGTTTGCTCAAGCCCTCCCAGCCAGTAAGTGACAGCACTGGGATATAAACGGAGGCAGTCTGGCTCTGGGGTATCTATGGCTTCTGTGAAGAAGGAAAGAGGGCTGGAGTGAAGGGCCATGATAGTAAAGGTAAGCTAGTAACTTACGACCATCTTTTGGGGCAGCAAACAAAGGAGAAGGTGAAACTCCTGATTCAGCTGGCCGATAGCTTTGTGGAAAAAGGCCACATTCATGCCACAGAGATCAGGAAATGGGTGACCACGGTGGACAAGCATTACAGAGACTTCTCCTTGAGGATGGGAAAGTACCGGTACTCTCTGGAGAAAGCCCTTGGAGTCAACACAGAGGTAGGTGTGGGGTTGCCCAGCTGGGACATCCTCCTTTCTTACCTCCCTCAGTACTGCTGTTCATTGCCGTGGAGGGAAGCTGGGTTTGCAGAGGAATCTTCCTGAGCTGTTGACCCCTAGAGCACTTGCCTTGTGTTGTCTTTCTCCTGGAGGGACTGGATCTTGCTGAGCCATTGGCTTCCAGCTCCCCATGACTGGTGGTATATACAGTGCAAAATTGGCTGGCCAGGGGTAGGGCCTGTGGCTATAGAACGGAGTTTTTCTATGTGTAGAGTTAACTGTTGACTTTGAGGATTAAACCCTTTATCTTGGCTTCATCAGTACTGTCTTCCACCCAATTATGTTAATCAGCAAATGATTAGAGTCCTCAGTATGTATAATAGTGCTCTTTCAAGAATAAGGTATGCAATTTGTATAAAGTCTATTTGACATTTCAACTGAAAAGAAGTACTATTTGCCAGGAAGCAAAGGAAGACTGACTTTTAATCTCTTCTTTATAATAGGGGTCATTAACCTATGAATTAAGAGCTAAATACAGACTGGCAATTTAATCCTAGGATTTCTAATTCTTAAATCTTTAAATAGGCTCATACTCTGAAGCAGAGCAGACTAGAGAATAAAATGGTCAAACCACAAAGATTGGGGTCTCCCCCAGGCTTTAACCTGTGAGATTTTTTTCCAGAGGTTTTTATTCTATATAAATACCAAACAGTGGTTGAAATAAGCATGGATGGGCAATTAGAAAATTCAGTAATTGTTCTATCATTTAGCTTTCTATTTCCAAGGGAAGTTGCTTGTTTAAATAAAAATATTTACTTTTATTATTTTCCCTTGACAAATGAAAGTTTATATCTTTTTACATTTCTGTTTCACATCTGTTTTAATGGTTAATCATCAATCTTGGACCTCTCTGTGTGTGTGTGTGTGTGTGTGTGTGTGTGTGTGTGTGTGTGTGTGTGTGTGTAGATCTAATCAGGCCCAATGTCCTTGAGGAAATATGACACGAATTATCAAATGTGTACATTCTTTTTCTTTGTTGTGGATATTATCCCTGAACATTTGACCTGAACATTTTATACTTTTCTTATTTGAAAAAAAAATTATCCCATGAAGAAGAGTGCTTGTGGGTAGCAGTTGGTGGGATTCCCCATCTTCTCATCCTTCTCCGTAATATCTTTCTCTGTTCTTCCCTTCCCCCACCTCCACCAACTCTGGTGAGTTGCTTTCCCAAAGCATCTCCAAGGTGACCTCTGCGATCTCTCTGTGTGTAGGATAACAAGGACCTGGAGCTGGATATCATCCCAGCAAGCCTTTCAGATCGTGAGGTCAAGCTCCGGGATGCCAACCATGAGGTCAATGAAGAGAAGCGGAAATCAGCCCGGAAGAAAGAGTATGTGGGGGGTTGGGCATGAGACGGTTCCACCGACTGGCAGGCTCCTCATGTCTGTGCTTGGTTTTCACTGCCACCTGTCCCTTTAGACAGCTTGCTGTGTCCCCATGACCACCTACAGAGGTTGGAATGGACAGACATGATGCTTCCACCCACATTTCACACTAACCAAGAACTTTAGGGCATTGGACAGAAGAAACAATGAACCATGTCAACCTTACAAACTGTGTCTTTTTTTTTTTTTTTTTTTTTTTTGCGGTACGCGGGCCTCTCACTGCCGTGGCCTCTCCCGTTGCGGAGCACAGGCTCGGGACGCGCAGGCTCAGTGGCCACGGCTCACGGGCCCAGCCGCTCCACGGCACGTGGGACCCTCCCGGACCGGGGCACGAACCCACGCCCCCTGGGTCAGCAGGCGGACTCTCAACCACTGCGCCACCAGGGAAGCCCACAAACTGTGTCTTGATCACTCTGCTTTCTTTATATCAGTGTTACAAAGTTACACATAGCCAGAGATATGCAAGGGCTTTATGAAGAGTGTTTTGACATTCCTTTTGGGTAATGCTGGAAAAAAATGGTGTGTTCTAAGATTAAGAAGTCCTCTGTAGTTGATTTTATCAAAATAAAGTAGGACCATAGGTCCCTTGGAACTGAAGAAACTCAAGCTGGTCTGTGAAGTCAGAGCTTATGTTTCATCTGGGCTGCTGTAAGAAAGTATGATGAATCAGGTGCTTTAAACAACAGAAATGTATTGTCTCACAGTTCTAGAAGCTGGAAGTCTGAAATCAAGTTGTTGGCTGGGTTGATTCCTTCTGAGGGCTGGGAGGGAAGGTTCTGCTCCAGGCCTTTCTCCCTGCTTTACAGATGGCCATCTTCATGTTCACATGGTGTCCTCCCTGAATACAGGCCTGTGTCGACTTCCCCCCATTTTAAGGATACCAGTCATTTTGGAATGGGGGCCCACCCTACTCCAGTATGACCTCATCTTAAATTGCATCTGCAATGACTCTGTTTCTAAATAAGGTCACATTGTGAGGTACTGGGGGTTGGGACCCAACATATGCATTTTGGGCGAGACACAGTTCAACCCATAACAGAGAGGGAAATGAGGAGGCAACACATGGCCAGATCTTCCTGCTGGGCTGTCTCTGAGACACCAAATAGCCAGAGGACAGTAAAGGGTGGGTGGAAAGTAAAACACAATGGGGTAGAGGGTAGTGGAGCTAAATTATGAAGAAAAACAGGAAAAACTGCAGGAAGCAGATGGAGAAAAAGGGAGAAGTTAGAGGCATGCCAGAAGCCAAGGCAGTAAAATCAAAGACAACTTTTCAAAGCAAGTGAGATTACGTTCCTTCTGTTCTTCCTTCTTTCTTTGTTTACCGAGCACTTACAGTGTACTAGGAACTTTGCTTATAGGATCTTGTTTAATCCTTGCAGCAGCCCTGTGTGATCAGCCGTTTTATAAGTAAGGAGTCTGGGGCTTGAAGAAGCAAGTCCTGCCTCTAGGAAATGACAGTCATAATTCAATTCCTGGTTGTCTGACTTCAAAGCTCATGGACTTTCCACTCTACCAATAGAGCAAGACTAGCAAGAGAGTGGCTCATTAACTCCTGCAAAAGGGAATTTTTAAAATCAATAATTTAATAGAAAGGCCACTGCTAGAACAAAGTTTGCTTTAAGGAAAATCCCACCAAGATAAAGGTTCAGGAGAAGATGCTGTTCATTTTAATATTTCTTCTGAAATCTCCAACAGGGAACACTCGGGATAATCTTTTTCAAAATTTTTATGTGATGGAACACCTTGTAAATAGGGATTCTCATTATGAAGTTCCATGAAAAATTGACATGGAAAATCTAAGATAAATATATAAAAATATATTTTGTGCTAAATTAGATATTATTGCATATCACATGCCAGCTAGGAAGCACCATTTCTAAAACAAATTTGTCAAAGAAAGAAAGTGACGTAGGTACACTGCAGTGAAGCCACGCATCGTGAGTTGAACGCCCGCATGGGTACATTGTGTTGTTTAGGGGTCCAAGGAGGAAGGAGCCTTCCCCTTGCGTATGTGTAGCACAGCTTCTCTTTTTGGGAGACTGAAGAGTAGTCACTTAATATCATTAGCTTGTGCTGTGCTTGGGATCACATGCTCAGCCTCTTGCACATCAGTTTGTGATGTAAAATAACCCCATTAGAAGCCAGAGGTCAGCACTCTATGGCCTACAAGCCACATCTGGTCCCCCACCTGTTTTATAAAGTCTGTAAGCTAAAAATTATTTTTTGTATTTTTAAATGGTTGAAAACTATCAAAACAAGAAGAATATTCTGTGACGTGAAAATTAGATGCAATTCTTTTCTGTTCATAAATAGTTTTATTGGAACACAGCCAGACTTACTTTTTTAACATATTGTCTGTGGCTTCTTTCACACACAACAGCAAAGCTGAGTGGTTGTGACAGAGACCGAATGGCCCACAAGTAGTTACTCTCTGGCTCTTTACAGAAAAAGTTTGCTAACCCCCAGTCTCGGTGGTGGTGTCTTGGGCATCTGTTTCTGGCTTTTAAACCTGGTTTAACCTGTGGGACTGTGAACTGTTTTGGTGTAAGTCAGCAATGCTACTCAGCAGGAATCATCATTCTGGGAGCTACAGTAAGAGAAACATAGGAAGCTGAGTTGGTGTCTAGTTGGTGAGAATGAGTGTTAGTGGCACTACAAGCTTATGTGCACACACACACACACACACACACACAGATGTGCACCTGAGAGCACACGCATATCAGCAGAGAATCACAACATGGTAGAACTGGGAGGGGAAAGGGGAAGAGAGTATGGAACTAGCTGAGCACAAACATGCTGAAGGGACCCAGAGCAAATGATCAGAGTGAGAGAGACTCAAAGAAAGAGACGTATATTGGTAAAGTAGAAAAATAGGACATTCAAGAATGTCATAAATGCTGGGGTGGGGGCAGTGAAGTTTGAAGGAAGGGAGGTATTATGTCTCTAACCAACTAAAAGCCCATTTGCTTCCTTCTAGATTCATTATGGCAGAACTGCTTCAGACAGAGAAGGCTTATGTGAGGGACTTACACGAGTGCTTAGAGGTAAGTCTTGCGGTCATCAGTTCTCAGCTGTATTAGAAACCGACATCCTTGCCACATCAAGTCCTGGAGAGGAGCTCAGTACTCTGTTTTCTCCCGGAGCTTGAAGAATAAAAAACCAACCAGAGGACATCTTTCTCCCAGAGTCAATAATAATTGCATGGGAGTTTAAAGTGCTTTGGAAAGAAACTTTTCTCAGACTGGAACTAGGCCCAGCAAAAAAAAAAAAAAAAAAAAAAAAAGCATATAACACACTTGAATTGAAAATAAAATCTATGACACAGTCAATGAACTTAAGTTGAGTCTAAAAATCTGCATCCTCCCGCCGACACACAGTCAAACTCAAACACATTTAATAAATAAGAAGACTGTGGAGTTTGTGTTCTTGCTAAAGTCTGGGATGTGAATTTCCCTAGCAACAGTTCACAATAATGGAACATTCAGGTTTTCGTTCTTTCCATTCTGCTTATTTACCATCTCACTTTTTAGGCTCTACATGCATTCCCAGTCTGAGCCTTACCCCACAGGTTTGAAGCCCTGTTTGTTTTGTGTATATTTTACGTGGCAGTGCTTGCCAGTGACGGAACTGTTGCTGTCTTACAGACCTACCTGTGGGAAATGACCAGTGGTGTGGAGGAGATCCCCCCTGGGATCCTTAATAAGGAGCATATCATCTTTGGCAACATCCAGGAGATCTACGATTTTCATAACAAGTAGGTTGGCGGAGGGTTTCAGTGGAGCACACTCAGGGCCTTAAATACCCAACAGCAGGGCTTTCCCAACAAGTGGACCAAAGCTGATTGGGAAATCTTGCCTGGTAAAGTATTGCCCATTAAATTTTCTAAGTCAGTGGCTGTCAGACTTCTTTCTCACTCAGGCCTCTTTCTCTGCAATGGTCCAGAATTCCTAGTGGAGGGTGAAGTCAAGTATTCAGCAGTGTGTCTCCTCAGTGTCCTGAGGGACCTACCTGCCAACATCTTCAGACCCAATCAGAATGATAGCCAGGCCTTGAGGAAGTAAAAGTAGCTTCTGCTCATTAAAACTGTTGGGAATCCTGACATAAGAATTCATCTGAGGCTAACCGTTCTACTCTGTGGGCCTTAGGTTTCAAATTCCACTGAAGTTTTCTTTCAAACTAAATACTTCCTCCATCCTTAACTACCTCATCTTCCCCACCCGCAACCAAAACAACAACAGATGGATAGATAATCAAGCTAACTATCTAATGGAACATATTTCTTGACAGCTTATAGGGGAGAACATCAATCAACCCTCTATGTTTTGTTGAAATCAGTAGAATCATAGAGCCCTAAAACCTCACAATTCATTTTTTCTAGCTCCCAACTTGATTTAAATATCTTTCCCACAGCATACTAAACATGTTCCATCATTAACAGAGGGTCAGCAAGAACATTGGTTGATTAGTTACATAACCAGCTTATGGAAATAATTCAGTTTCCAAAGTACAAATAGAGGAAACCTCAAGACATGAGAAATAATGTTGACATAAAGTCCTAGAGTTCTCTCAGGACCCTGTTGCAGAGAAGGGTTGAGGTAGAGATTCAGTGTTGTAGGATACAGTCCGGAGGAAGTCCTAGGGTCAGGCTAGTCAAGGCTTTGACTGAATTAAGCAGTCATGCCGAAGATGAAACTGCCAGCTCGGAGAGGTCCTGGGGAGGCAGTGGGCACCGGTGTAGCAGCCCCCCTGAGGCAAGATTCTAAAACAGCACCGCGCCATCGAGCCCTGTGCAGTGATGGAAATGTTCCGTGTCTGTGCTGTCCAGTACAGTAGCCACTGGTCATGTGCGCCTAGTGAACACTTGAAATGTGACTATTGTTACTGAAAACTGCATTTTAAACTTTGTTTAATAAATATAGGTGGCAAGTGGCTACCATACTGCACAGCCCAGCTCTAGAAAATGAGACCTCAGTGTGGCCCTTTGCTAAGAATGACTAAGAGGGAAGAGCTGGGCATAAAAGGATCCTGAGTTCTAAAAGGTCTAAAGAAGGGGTGGAGAGTCACTCCTCTCTTGTCCTCTCCTGATGATTAATCCCCTGTAATGTCATCAAATGGCATTAGTTTAAGGAGAACGTAAAATATGTAGCTCCCCTGTCAGATTATGAAAGCAGTAAGCTCTAGGGTGAAATTACCTTCTGACTTTCTGGAGTACTTGATAAAAGTTCCCAGTCTTTTTTTTAATCCAAATTTTAACACTCTCTATATGGTTTGTCTGGAAATCTCCAGACATAGAAATATTCTCTCCTCATGTCTATTTAATAAGATCCCAATAAAACCATCTTGACCATTGACCCCCAAATTCCATCATCTGAACTCAGCTGAGTATTATCCCATCTCCCCAGGATATCTGGGAAGACATCGGCCTGGAAAGCAGTAAGTCATGTTACTTTTCTTTTCTGATTTATGATCTCTGGGGTCTAATCAAAAGGCTCACTTTCCTCATATTCCTACCAAATTGACAAGGTATAGAAATCTAGAGATCAATACATGTACTTCCTGTGAGGCTTGTTTTTGCCAAATCAATGTATAAGGGGAAAGACTCTTCATTTCAAAATTGACCAATTCTAACAAAATATCTAGCATAACCACGCCTTTTTCTGGTTTAATGGTATCACTCCAATAAGTCATGGCAAGCAGTTTGGTAGGCTTTTAAATAGCTAGCAATCTACCTACCAGTTACAAAATATAGTTCTAAGAAACCCATAAAATAAAAAAGTCAAGTTAAACCTTATGGAATGTTGCATTCTGTAGAGAGGAGTTAATTCAGTGTTCAAGAGCACAGCTACCCAGCAAATGTTACCTATGTATAACATTAGAGAAACAGGAAGAAAATAAAAACCAGCCTCTGAGCAACCCAAAGAGACAGCCTAAGGATAAAGTTTTTATCTTTCCATAGGAACTCCTTTCTATCCTCCCTGTAAGCCTCTTTACTTCTTGATTAGATTGTTTCCAAGCCCATAGCAATTTAGAAGCAGCAAATAAGAATCAAGAACTTGAGCAAGTGGCTTGACACCAGTACCTGAGAGGAAAGAAAGAAAAACTTCCAAAAAAAAGAAAGGCCAAAGAACCCAAAAAATCATAGTGGTCAAGGGCTCTTCTATATTGGTGCACATGATCCTATGTCCCAATATAGAGCTCAACACAGCCATATATTAAAATATAGCATACTAATATATTAGTAATAATCCTGAATCATTGATATATTCTGCATGCGAAAGCACGAAACTTGTAATGCATTAAGAAAGCTATCCACCAAAAAATGTTTTAAATAATCCACAATTTAAGGGAACATGCAAGAAAATCAAGCTGTATATTAATTCCCTACAGGATCTGGAGAACTAAGGCTTTACTCTGTTCATAATTTATGCTGTCTACTTGTGCCATAGAGAGTTTGATTAATGTAGAAAGCGTAACACCTCTAAAATCTCTAATAAGTAAGAGATAAAATGGCAATTAAGCCAACTTTGAAAATGCAGAAACTGTGAACTCCATAAGAGACCATGTCTTTCACTGCATAACCCCAATGCCTGATACACAGTAAACTTTAAGTAAATATTTGTTGGATGGATGGGTTTAAAATAGAATTACAATTTTCAGACTTATGGCTAATGCCGTTCAAGTCATAATTCAGTCTTTTGTTTATGAAAACCTCAAGACATGCAAAACCATTATTTTTCCCCATCACTATCAGAACCTTCTAGACAAGCAAAACATTTTCATGCCTAAATGAAGGAGTTTCCTGGGTACTTTTTTTTTTTTTCTTTTTTTTGTGGTGTGCCGGCCTCCCTCTGTGTGGCCTCTCCAGTTGTGGAGCACAGGCTCCGGATGCGCAGGCTCAGTGGCCACGGCTCACGGGCCCAGCCGCTCCGCGGCATGTGGGATCCTCCCAGACCGGGGCGCGAACCCGGTTCCCCTGCATCGGCAGGCGGACGCGCAACCACTGCGCCACCAGGGAAGCCCCTGGGTACTTCTTAATGGGAAGACCAGACAGTGGTCCAAACACTTATTTGCTCTTCAGGAATACTTTTCTGAAATGGTCACTTTTTAACTTGAAAATATCAAAAGATTCTTTTTAACCCCAGTTGCTTGCATCTTTTCAAATTCATAATTAAGTGCTGACAAGAAGCAGACTCTTCTGATTTCTAGTGCATAGCTCAGGTTATCTGCCTGTACTCCAGAGAGAGAGTGAAGGAAAGAGGAAGGAAGGGAGGAAGATTGGGAGACAGAGAGATTGAGGTTGACACTGCCTGCACAACCAAATTAGCTGAGTCACTAGGAAATTAGTACCTACACCAAGGGTGAATATGTTAAATATCTCAGCTAGTTAGTATTGATCCTTTTAAATGGTGTCACTTTGAAAAATGACAATCACGAGTAGCTGTATGTATGTGATCTTTCTCTAGGACCTTTGTCTCTATAGGGTGTTGAATGGAGAAATTCCCAAGTACCAAAATTTCTATAAAGAAGGACAATTCACTATGTAGAATTTAATACCTACAAGTAGTGATTTTAACACAAATTGGAGGTTTAAGTGGAATGACACTTAGGTTTTACCCTCCACTCTCCCTATTTTCATACTATATCTCTTTATTATAGAACTAAATGTAAAGATCATGAAACTTATCTACTCAAAAACTAGATCCATTTCTATTGCATTTTGCTAAGCATTCTGGGAGCGCTCGGATAAGGTAGTATGTGCCATAAATAGATCCCCCAAACGGTAATGATTTTGCTAATGCTGTCTCCCCACTTTGGCCTACAGCTCATGATGTGGGAAAATCATTTATTTTCAGTTTGCCTTGTATTAGATTTTCAGCTTTGATAAGGACAGCTGTTTGTTTAAAATGCTCATCACCTTTGGTTAAATCTGAACTTTACTTTTTCCTTTTCAGTTTTTGGAGATATGGCCATATGTGAGTCTGGGCAATAACATTTTTATAAAATCTCTGCTGGCAGGGATCAGGTCTTCCTGACCATCAAGTACAACCATCTCCATTTACAGATAAGGACACTGAGACCCAGAGAGGGGCCAGTGACTTACCCAATATGTGACATCTCCCCCTTGAAAGATTAGGTGTAGATTCCAGGGGCTGGGTTTCCCACGTCAGTGCTCTCTCCCCCTCCCCTACTCCATAGACCACCAGCTGGCACTGCCAAATCTGGTTTGTTTGATTCATATGTAACCAGCTTCCATGTGCATCCACAAATTTGAGGAACACTTCAACCCATTTCTTCCATAGGTGTGTCATCCAGGTCACACACCCTTACAATAATGACCTGAAATAAGTCAGTTTTCAGCAAGGGTTGGAAAGACAAGTAGGGGACCAACAACCAGGGCTGGATAACCCTTCTGCAAACTCCCTCCTCCAGGTCCGGCCAGAAGCTATTAGATTTGGACTTGGCCACCACCCACTGCCCTACCAGCCTAGTGTTCCCTGGCCCGAGGCTGAGGGCCAGGGCCAGGGCTAAGTGGGACTGAGCTGGGACACTGGCCAGGCCCAGGGCAGCCTTCCAGGGCACCAGGTATCCGGGGTCAGTCGGGAGCAGAGGGTGGTGTGCAGCAGGGCAGGAGAAGACAAGGGGCGGGGGGGGAATGATGGGAGATGCCACCGGCATGGTGAACCACCGAACCAGGCCCACACTTCCATGATCTCCCAGGAGTTCCACCCTGGGGTCAGCCCTGCACTGGTTTGGAGATGGAGTTGGTACCCAGTGAGGAGTCTAACCAAGGCTCTGCCCTCTGAGTTCTGGGAATCAGTGAGGTACTGGTGATAAGGGTAGAGGTGAGCACAAGTGCAGATCAGAGGAACAAAGAAAATAGTCTCTGTTGGAGTAACAGGAAGGCTTCCCAGAGGAGGGGCATTTGAGATGAAATTTAAATAGCCAGTGGGATTTGTACAGCCAGGCACGGCTCCCTTGATGATGGAGGAGCGTTTGAACACAGGCCCTTTCAGGGAGGAGAGTGGTGAAGTCTAGGAGGGAGGCCAAGAGGCAATGGGAGGAGTCTGGGAGTGAGTCTGAATCCTGGGTCAAGGATGGGGGAGGTCTGACCGTCACACTCCTACTTAGACTGTGTCTTGTCACATCTGTGTCTATGAGATTGAGGCTCAGGAGGGGAGAGGTGGTGGGTGGAGATGCTATGAGTCAGAAATGGTGGTGTAGGAGAGCACGAAGGAAAGCAGGAGAGACAGAGTGAGTGGGAAAGTGGGGTAAAATACCTGGATAGAGGAGAAGTGAGAACAGTGGTAACAAGGGGAAAGAAGAGATGGGGAGAAGGAGAGAGGAAGGAAGAGGGGAAAGGGGGGGCACTACTAGAGGGAGATGGTAGATCACTAGAGAGGGAGAAAGGGGGAGGGTCGAGGGTGAGAGGGAGGGAGAGAGATAGATAAAGACCTAGACCTCCCTGAGTCCTATTGCAGGCAGGAGCATCAGCAAAGTGCTTTTCAAATATTTTTGATCATGAACCAAAGAAAAATTATATATCATGTCCTGTTATGCATATGCTTATACATTATATACAAGAGGAAAATTAAGTCCTCCAAAATAACACCCTCACTATGTGGATGCACTCTGATATTTTGGATTAGGTTCCATTCTCCTTCCTTTTTAATGCTGGTTTCCACTCACTAAATTGATTTGACAACCCCTTGAAACACACAGAGGGTGGATCTGTAGCTACAAGGTGAGGAGCTGGCTCCACCAAGTGGTGAGAATAGGGATGTGCAGGTCACAGCCCCTTCTGGAGGCCACATTGCCAGGCGGCAGCTGCCTTCTCTGCTGCCTCTCCTACTCCTTCCCCCCCACACACCCCTTGCTTCAAAATACGTGTATTCTGTGCTTTCTATGCTTTTTTCACACTCCAAGAAAATCTCGTTCTATCCTACTCCCTTGTTTTATAGAAACTGGAGCTTTCAAAAGTTCGTGACCTGCACAAACCAATTAGTAACACAGCCAAAGAATCCAAGTCTTCATAGCTCCCTATTAAGTCACACTGTCATTTTCTTAATATTCAAATGCCAAGCGAAGAGGAAGGGGAAGACTTGTGATTTTTCTTGGGCCCTAAACCCATACTCTAAGGGATAAGCGAGGCCTTACCCATCAGAAGGGCCCTAAAAAAAATTTAGCTGTAATTTTGTTGCTATTGTTTTTCAGTAAGCCGTCGACATTGGTGCTGGTTATAGATATTGGGGAGTACCCAAAACAAGACAAAGTCTAAACATTCATTTGGGGGTGTTCAAGTCATGTTCATTTCACTTGTACACACTGACTGCTTAGTGTCCTTGCCTAGTTGCTAAACAGGCTATCAATGGCTATGAATAACATTAAATGTGAGATTGTTTATATTTAACATTAAACTTATATTTATGCAATACTTTTTGATTCATCTGATCACACAAGTTAAACAAACTTAGGAAATATTAGCGAAACATATTCAACAGATAGCAGTGCAGCGAGGTAAACTGTGGCTTGAGGTTCGAGGTGAGGGTGGGGCATATGCTGAGTAAGAGTGCAGCCCTGCACACTTTGCCCCTTCACCTCTAACCTAAGCTGAAGTTTCTGTTGTGAGATAAAGGGACAGAGCCCGCTGATTGTCATGGCTCAGCGCAGGTGATCAAACTGTGCTGATTAAACACTTTTGTGAACAATCTGGTACCTTCCCTGGAGTGTGCACAACTCTCCACTAGTTTAACAGCTGCTCAGCTCTGCAGTCCAGAGCCTCTTCCAAGATGGGCTCTGAATCTGTCTGGTCACTAATGGATCCCTTAGAAATGATCTCCAGCTCCACTTGTATGGAAGCATTGATAAGGGGCAGTGTCCTGGACTGCCTGCAAAGATGAGCCTGACGCCTTTCTCCCTGGCTGCCTCCAGCTTTATTTGTTTGTCTCCTCCTCATTGTTCTTCTCCCCCCTGCCCCGTTACCACAGCACCGCCCCCACCCTTCATTCCCCTTCTGCCAACAAGTGTGCATGTACATGCATGAGAGCACGCATACACAAGGTCATCACATATGCTCCCCTTTAAGTGCAAGCTGCACCCTTGATGTAGAGGTCCTCTGTGAAGGACATACTTCTCCAGAAGCAGTAAGAATATAGGCCATACTTTTACATGGCCTATATTCTTACTGCTTCCGGAGAAGTATGTCCTACATGGCCTATCTAAGAAAAAAAAATGTCATGAAGAGACTAGGGGTAGGACGGGAATAAAACACAGACCTACTAGAGCATGGACTTGAGGATATGGGGAGGGGGAAGGGTAAGCTGTGACGAAGTGAGAGAGTGGCATGGACATATATACAGGGAGAGAGGGAGATGCAAGATGGAAGAGATATGGGAACATATGTATATGTATAACTGATTCACTTTGTTGTAAAGCAGAAACTAACACACCATTGTAAAGCAATTATACTCTAATAAAGATGTTAAAAAAAAAAGAATATAGGCCAACTTTACCTTTGGCAAGAATAACAAAATCAGAATGACTCAGGGTGCCTTTGGAATGGTGCTGTTTCCATAGTACTTAATGACAAAGCTCACAAAGCTTTTCTATCAATGAATGCTAGAGGTTTCATTTCCCAGGATCCTGTCCAAAGTCAGAGGGAAGCATTTTCCTCATAAAGTAACTGCATAATATATTGTACCGTAATATTTTAATAGAGTAGTGACATTGCTTAGATCTTGGCATTTTTTTATTGAAGTGTAGTTGCTGTACACTATTATATAAGTTACAGGTGTACAGTACAGTGATTCACAATTTTAAAGGTTATAGTTATTATAAAATATTGGCTATATCCCCCATGCTGTACAATACATTCTTGTAGCTTATTTTATACCCAATAGTTTATATCTCTTAATCCCCTACCCCATATTGCCCCTCCCCCCTCCCCACTGGTACCCACTAGTTCATTCTCTTTATCTGTGAGTCTGCTTCTTTTTTGTTATATTCACTAGTTTGTTGTATTTTTTAAATTCCACATATAAGTGATATCATACAGTATTTGAATCTTGACATTTCTTTAAAAGTTTTATTCATTTCTGAAAGAACCCCAGACATTCACACAAACTCTTATTAAACTCCTTGCTTTGCTCGTTCTCCCATTATTTATTACATATAATTATTGAAATGGTGAGGACCAAGATGTTTCTATAGAACAGCTGAGGAGGAATATCCCATCATTTGTGAAGTGTTGTGACCTCTTGTGCTTTAATTTAAACTCATCACATCTATTTGAAGTAGGTAGAATGATACTGATCAGACGTACATAACCTGTCATCTTCATAAGCTTCAAATTAAAACACAAGATAGAGTTTAATACTGCCACTTACCTTCAACAATTACATTGAGGTGGTAGTGCATATCTTACTCAGAGTTATGAATTGATATGCCCAGCACAAAATAAATAGCTTTTAAAATTCTTAGCTTTTTTATTTAAAAATTAAAGCATATAGAGTTGATGTAGGATCTAACAACTGGAAGCACAGTGGAATAGGGCACTTGCCTTCAAAAGCTGACCTATGGACTGGATGCGTTAGAATTACCCAGGGAGCTTTGCTAAACAGTACAGATGCTCAGATCCTAACCCAGAGGGCAGTGCACAACCAGGTGTGATGACCACTAACTAAGGTTTTCCAAGAGTGTTCCTTAAGACAAAGTCCCCCCAGAAATGTTCCACTCGCAAAGAAGTTTGGGAAGCACTGCACACTCTATCAGATACTTCAGAGATTTATAATGTGCCTCATCATATTATAGGATTTTGGAAGTCCTGCCATAAACAAACTAGTTTAGCCCAGCATTTCCCAAACTTACATGATCTGTGACCTTGAAATCCAATCTTTGCATAATACCCAATCAAGATTTTCCCAGGATATGGTTTAGGAGAAGGTAATCTACTATCGATTTTCCAACAGGGGTATGGTGGGGAGAGCTCTCTCGGGATAAGTCTACAGAAGTGGAGCTTATTAAGATTGGGAAGCACTGATCCTGAAGAACTAATGTTTATTTAGTGCCTGCTATATGCCAGGCAGTGGTTTGGGTTCTTTACCTACGTGGATTTATTAAATCCTCACAACATCCCCACGAGGTTATTTAAAGTTGAGAAAAATGAGACTTCGGAAGACCCCCTCACAACTGTGAGTAGGTGTGAACTCTGGCTCTTTGACTTGAGCTTGGCTGTGGGAGGGAAGGAAAGTGAGGCCTCAGGTCAGTAGAAAGGTGAGCTAGCAGTGGCAGCTGCCGTTAAAACCTGCATTTTCCGAAAAGGCATTAATTGTAGCAATGATAGTCTATGTACTTAACTCATTTTAGAGTGCTTTCACTTCTTGAGAATTTTCAAGCAGAGCATCCTCCCATAGGTTTTTGATACCTGCTGTCACCAAAAGTCAGAGTATTGCTCTATTTAAATTACCAGGATTTCAAATAAAATTCTAGCACCATCTTCAGCATCTAGATCAATTATCAACTCTGTGGGTATAATTACCACTGTGCGCTTAAAATTAACCTTAAGTGACCAGGCCACTGACCTTGGGTCATAAGTCAAGGAAGGAGGGACACTCTCCCTGAGTCGTCACAGAGTCCTTGCAACTTCTAAAGCAAGAATACAATTTTATATCTTATGTGGAATGTCATGATCCAGGCTGTTGTATCATTTATTTGATGCCTTTAAAGGAGAAGGTCCTATATACCATAGGGGTGAGAGGGAGGGGATTGGAGTGAGATCCCGAGAGTGGGGAAGTGGAGGTTTCCTACAGCCAAGAGCATTTATTGTAGGTGCCCGGGGCTCCAAATTCGCCTCTTTCTCTCTTCTTCCAAGTACTCTTTCCTCCTAGTCCAGCTTTCTTTAATGCAGTTCATTTCCTTTCACCAGTCCTTGTCCTAGAATAGCTCATCGGAGTTTCTTCCCCCCACTCGTCAAGCCGTTCCAGCGCCCCCCTGCACGACCCCGGCCCTGAGAAATGACTGTGTAAAGAATATCTCAACACCTGAAAAAACTACCTCTGAAGATTTTGTACATTTTATTATTTAGTGTTCTCATGGAAAAGAGTCACATAATAAATGTCTTTTAGAATTTAGTTCCAGAAATAAAAATTATATTAAAAATAGATTAATATTTTAACATGTTATATATAGTAATTAGCCAGATTGCTTCTCTTTGCTACAAAAAGAGGTATTTTCTTTTTGGCCTTGAAAAAAATTTGATCCTCACTTACAGCATTATATAATTTTTTCCTATTTCTAATTTAGAAGTCATATTAAATACATGTGTGTCACCTGCAGTTCTTCTAAAAATAGCAATAAGTATGATACTTATTGATTTTTGAGCACTGCATATTTGCATTTTGTAAGCCCAAATTGCATTATAATCACTGCTGTTCCATGATTCAGATCAGGATACTCCAAAATTCAGGAGAAAGATGATTATCATCAAATGGGTATTGCTGGGAGTCTTCAAAAAATTTTAAGTGACTTTTTCTTATTACTGAAGTAATACCCATTTGTTGTAGAAAATTTAAATGGCAGGTGGACAAAAAATATCATCTATGATCCTATCAATCATTAGCATTTTGGCCTTCCAAATATGACTTGCCAAACATTTTTTAATTGCACATATATATTTCTTTAAACCAAAACCAACATCTTTCTATGTCATTGAAGGGAGAACATAAATAACATATATATAGAATCCATAACCAATTGTAATTATAATTGTAAGATGCTGCCAGAATTCTTGGACAAGAGGACTCAAGTAGTGTAAGTCAAATCAATAAAATTTATTTGTTCCAATGGTAGAGGTAGGCAGTGGAATCATTCATACCTACTTTATATCTTTTAATTTAATTTTTGAATTAATTTTTAACATCAAAATTAAATAGAAAAGTATAGATCGAGAAGACCCACCCACCACTATCTTCATTCACCCTGTTCCTTCACCTGGTTTCCTATGGTAGTGACTTTTTAAAAATATATTCGTGTTGTTTCCAACCGACTTTTATTTCAGACAGTACTGTGGTGAATGCTCTTCTTTATATGTCATTTCACATGTGTGAAAGTCTGCTGTTCTTTTTTTTTATTGAGGTATGGTTGATGTATAATATATACCTTTCAGGTGTACAACGTAGTGATTCACAATCTTTAAAGGTTATACTCCATTTATAGTTATTATAAAATATTGGCTATATTCCCCATGTTGTACAGTATATCCTTGTAGCTTATTTTTTTATATATATAGTAGTTTGTACCTCTTAATCCCCTTTCCCTATCTTGCCGCTCCCCACTTTCCTCTGCCCACTGGTAACCACTAGCTTGTTCTCTATATCTGTGAGTCTGTTTCTTTTTTGTTATATTCACTAGTGTGTGGTGTTTTTTAGACTCCACTATAAGTGATATCATACAGTATTTGTCTTTCTCTGTCTGACTTAACTTCACTTAGCATAATGCCCTCCTACTCAATCCATGTTGTTGCAAATGGCAAAATTTCATTCTTTTTATGGCTGAGTAATATTCCATTGTATATATACCACATCTTCTTTATCCATTCATCTCTTGGACACTTAGGTTGCTTCCATATCTTGGCAATTGTACATAATGCTGCTATGAACATTGGGGTGCATGTATCTTTTCAAATTAGAGTTTTCATTTTTTTCAGATATATACTCAGGAGTAGAATTGCTGGGTCATATGGTAGCTCTATTTTTAGTTTTTGGAGAATGCTCCATGCTGTTTTCCACAGTGGGTGCACCAATTTACATTCCCACCAACAGTGTAGGAGGGTTCCCTTTTCTCCTCATCCCCTCCAGCATTTGTTATTTGTGTTCTTTTTGGTGATAGCCATTCTGACTGGTGTGTGGTGATAGCCATTCTGACTGGTGTGAGGTGATACTTCACTGTGGTTTTAATTTGCATTTCTCTGATGATTAATGATGTTGGGCATCTTTTCATGTGCCTGTTGGCCATCTGTATGTCTTCTTGGGAAAAACATCCATTCAGGTCTTCTGCCCATTTTTAAATCATGTTGTTTGTTTTTTTGATGTTGAGTTGTATGAGCTATTTATATATGTTGGATATTAATCTGTATTGATTATATCATTTGCAAATATTTTCTCCCATTCAGTAGGTTGTCTTTTCATTTTAGGTAATGACTTTCTTTTTAACCACTTTATTGAAGTACGGTTGATGTAAAAAGCTGTACGTATTCAATATCACAACCTGATGCGTTTGGGGATAACTCGACACCCATGAAACCATCATCACCATCAAGGCCATAGACATATTTATCACCTCCCAAAGTTTTCTCCCCTATTATTATTATATAAGAACAGTTAACATAAGATCTACCCTCTTTGCAACTTTTAAGTATACAATACATTATTGTTAGCTATAAGTATTATGCTGTATAATAGATCTCCAGAACTTATATTTCATGACTGAAATTGTACACTTTGACCATTAGTTTCTTGGGTTGGAAATAAGAGTACATATTACTTACTTAGACAAAAGGCAGAATATTAGATACATTCTTCCACACCTTGCTTTTTTAACTTAACAGTCTGCCCTGGAGATCTTCCATGTGAAAACCTAAAAAGCTTTGCCTTTTTTAATATCTATAGAGTATATGGTTCTGTGGATGTACTGTAGTTTACTTTGTCATCTATAGACCATCTTTTGCTGTTATGAACAGTGCCACAGTGAATATGCATGTATATACTTCATGTTACACACATGCGACTATAACTATAGGACATTTTCCAAAATTAAAATTGCAGAGGCAAAGATAAGTACATTTTTTATTTTGATAGACGTTATCAAATTGACCTGTGCAAAGATTATACCATCTTCCATCTCCATCAGAATGTTGCCCCACAGCCTCATATTATTTTTTATTTGAAAAACTTTGTGTAATTTTTTAAAACCAAATTCCATTCCAATGATTCTGGCTTATTTGAACTTATATTCTCTGAGCTCAAACCAATTGTTTAATATATTAATTCGAAGTTGGTATAGTCAACTCTCTATTATTTATTAAGATAGAAGGCAGCCATGGCTCAGATATCCACAATGGCAGATAATTCAGTAGTAATTCAGTTCAGCTTTGAAATGTATTACAACTTTTTCCCCATTAAATTTTCTTTCCTAACAATGTCAGCATTAGGAAACGTTGACTCAGTTTTTTAGCACAAACTGGGTACTGATGGAAGAAAAAAGTGAAAAATTGGAAAGAAGTCAGTGTAGGATTCAGAATTTTTCCACCTATCTCTGGGATCGTAGATGGTATTTATTTTCTTTTGATACCTATATCTGTATATTTTTAAATGTTACAACGTGCTCAGATTACTTGTGTAAAAAAATAGTCATAGTTACTGTTAAAAGGAAATGCCCAACACAAGTATAATATTTCATTATTTTCAGCCTGAGAAGTGTAAACCCTTAAGGGAAACAATATTAAGTAGCACTAATTAATCAATTAATACAAATTTTAATGAAATTAGTTCCAACATATTTAAAATCGCTTGTTACCACGTGTTGCTTAGAGAGTGGAGAAGCCACTTGTAAATAATGGAGAGTTTACGAGGTTGGGATGACCTCAGTATAAGCCTCTGGCGGAGAGGGGGTCAGCAGTACAGAGATGTCTGATTTGGCCTTTCTCTCCCCTTGCAGCATCTTCCTCAAAGAGCTGGAGAAGTATGAGCAGCTGCCTGAGGATGTGGGACACTGCTTTGTTACCTGGGTAACCGACCTGAACTTCTTCTCCTCCCACTGTCACATGCTTTCCAGGAATGCAGATGCTACCAGATGACATCACTGTTCAGTGCCTGAGCTGATTGGTGTCACTGAAATTCTAACACAGGACCAGGGGCTATAGAGAGGGGCCATGAGTAGATCTGAAAGAAGCAGTCTCTCCCTGAGGAGCAGAGCCCTCCTTGGGAAAGGTCTTTAGATGGTGTGTCCAAGCTCCACCTTAAGTTCTCTAAAAACTTTCTAAAATTGAGATGTCAGGAGACTGGAACAAGACCACCACCCTTGGTAGAAGAACTACTCCAGCTGCATCCACGAGTTGTTTTGTTTTTAACAGGATGAGGATTAAGGAATTAGAACTTTAGAAATCCACCAAACCATTGTTTACATTTTCTTCCTTACTAGAGAACAGACTCCTTGGGTATCCATCCCAATTCTGACCTACAGGATGCATATCTAGTCATTCTCTTTCTTGGCCAAGTAAATGGGCTGAATGTACTAAGTTCTACTTATACAAACAGAAACATTAGTCTCTGTTAGCATCTCTCTGCCACATTATCCTGAGTTCCGGTTCATGGTATGGGTGCCAACATCTTGAGGGAAGTCCACCTAGTACAATAAGTGCAACTAAACATGGAAATCCTTCCCCAGGGCCAGGAGCTCTAATATTCAACAGTTAACTAATTATAACTTCCACTCAAAATGGGCTAATTACTTTTCCAAATGTTTTCACTCTTCAGAGAGTTTGTACTCTTAACAGCCCTCTGGAATAGGCAGGGCTATGGTTATGTTTTATATTCTATATATGGAAACATTTCAGAGGAGCTAGGACATTGGCTAGCCCATTGACGTGTAATTAATATCACAGCTCATCCCACAACTCAAGACCTGAGTTACTTCCATTTTCTGAAACTATAACATTTGCTTCCTGGCACACTCTCATTTCTTAGGGAAGTCTCAGACTGCCATCTTATTTTGTGCTAATACATTTTTCACCTCTAAATACGTGAGCCCATGCACAGCTCACGTGAGTGCTGATAAATAATTTGTGATCCCTTGCATGGCCAGTGTAGAGAAAAAATGAGATTGACCATTAAGTGAAGGTTTTTTGGGGTTTTTTTTGGTATCTTGTTTCATACATTTTGTGGATTTGCCTTACCATCAACCATAAGTATGGTTTATCAACATCTCTTAGGGATGATGAATGCCTCCCAGGTAGTATATAAACCCTAAAATTGGTTTCAGAAAACCTTTCATGATTGTGTAAAATATGCACATTTTGCCAAGAATTATCCCACAGTGACTTTCTGAAGTCTTATAATCTTAATTTATGAGTGTATTGCAGGAGTAAAGGGTAGAAAGAGTTGTTTGCAATGTATTGAACAGCAACAGTTATTACCAAGAAGCCTGAAGGCAGCTGGCCTGGGCTCCACCACTTTGTAACTATGGGAATTTAAAGTTACTGAACCAACCTTATGCCACCATTTTCACATGTGTAAAATGGGGATGATAATAATAGAACTCACCACATAGGGTTCTCATAAGGATCAAATGAGTTAATATATATAAAGAACTTGGGAAAGTGGTGGCATAAATGCAACCTGCTATAATTAAAACATAGCTAGGCTGCTTTCTTAGAAGAGGGCATCCCCAATGTGGTATAGGCACAGGGATGGGGAGCATTTCACAAATGGGAAAAGTGCTTGGTGGCCAAAATACACACACCCTTTCCAGTGGAAAGGCTGTGAAACACTGACCCAGAGGATCCCAAAGACATAAGAAATGAATTTTCACCAAACCATAAAATTCTTGACCTGAAGTAGTAATCTGGTTAGGACTCATTGTTCAGACCCTGCCCCAGAGGGTCACCCTGCTTTCCTTTCCCCCATCATTGCTTCTGGGAAGTGGGGGATGGTAGCATAGTCATTTAACATGCCCTACAGACTGCCCCCAGTGGAGACATTTGGAGTTCTAGCACATCTCCCTCTGAGATCGCACTTCGTTTTCATTCTTTGACTTTTGTTTTCAGAGCAAATGCTGTCATTTTTCAAGATGGGAAGCACAATTGTAGGTAATCCAAAAAGGGGGATAATCTCTCAATAAATTCTGTCCAGCTTCAGGATACATGAGGATATGTGAATTGTTTTTTTTTTAATTCTATCTAGCACTGACTAGTATTAAAATGAGCTCACTTTCAGTGAGCTTTCTCCCCCTGCTGATAGGAAAAAAGCACCCCAAAGTTTGTTAGGGGAGCACAGGCCCGATGAGCCCAGGACATTTGCCACAGATAATCCTGTATCACGCAATATCTGAGGGTTTAACTGTGCAGCCCTTGCTGGCAGTCAACAGAAGGGAGCAACTGATGGATGCTGACCTATTATTGTTTTTGTCTTTTTAGGCAGACAAATTTCAGATGTACGTCACCTACTGTAAAAACAAGCCTGACTCCAACCAGCTGATCCTGGAGCATGCAGGCACCTTCTTTGATGTAAGCCGTGAATTTCCATCCTTGAACCACTGATGAGCAGGTGGAAATTGCTTCTCTACTTTGAGATCATGGGTTTTTAGCTATCCTTTGTTCCTCATTTTTCTTTACTGGCCCCTCCAAACCTCTCTCTCATGGATAAAACGTGGAGAAAAACAAAAGTAGTGTTTATCTTTTGTTTTACTCCATCCCATCTCAAGTGCTGTGGTTTCGGATAAGACACATTTACCTCCGTGCCTCCACACCGAATCCAGCTAGCCATAAATCTCACAAGCAGAGGAGGCGTGCTAGGATATTCCACTTCTACTGAATATATAGCTCCTCAAAAGTAGGGGTTCCTCAAAATGTGCTCTCAGCCCAGCCACATCAGCATCACCTGAGAACTTGTTAGAAATATGTATTTTGGACCCCACTCTAGATCTATTGAATCAGAACCCCCAAGGCTGGAGCCCAACAATCTGAGTTTTAAGGAGCCCTCCAGGTGACTCTGATACCTGCTCAAGTTTGGGAGTCACTGACTACTCTAATGCAATTGTTTCAACCTTGACTGTCCATTGGAATTACCTGGGGAGCTTTGAAAAATAGTGATTCTGGTCCCAGCCCTGATTTTGATGTGATCAGCCTGGGTTTGGCCTGGGCATTGAGAGTTTTAAACATTCCCAGGTGAGAGTAACGTGCAGCCAGGGTTGAGCACTTATGCTGTGATGGAAGCCAAGAGAAGACCCAGAGCCGACGTACCTTGTCTGGTCCTCTGGTTTTGGGTGAGGATGCAATCCTGTTGGTGAATGATGGTATAGATACTGCTGGTCCCCAGAGAGTGACAGAATCAAATGGGTCACTGCAGGATGCACGGGAAGAACAGAGGGAGGAAAAAAATGAGAATAAAAAATGAAGTTCAGTGAGAGATAGGTGGCAGCAGTGATGGCCATTCTGGTAGTCACATCATTTTAGTATCTATCAATCTAACTTTCTGCCTACCTCATTCCATCTATAAATCTTTGAATGTCTACTGTATACAAGATAGTGTGCCAGGCCCCATGGGAAGTCAGACATTCAAATATGGTTCCCATACTCAAGTTTACAAAATAAACTTCCTCTGAGCATCTTTCTAGCCTGACCCTGCTATAACAGAAATGATTCTACAAGTGTCTTGTTGCTCAGTGAAGAAATGACACTTGAATGGGTAAAAGCCAGACAGGAAAAAACATACGTGATTTTTAAAAACGGAGTATTACTATGGAAATGGTCCCAAAGTGGAATTTCTGAGGTTATATTTGTTTAAACAGAAAACCCAAGAAAAGTCTTTCCCTAACTTGGTATCAGAATTTATTGACTATCATCTGGGATGCCCTACAGCGCTGTTATCTCTGCTTAATAATTATTTCTCTTAAGACATTTCTGGTTATTTATCAACAGTAACCAGAAGGGTCTTTTTGAAGTTTTAAATGCACTGTGTCCTGTTTTCCACTTCACATTTTTCTGAACATACACGTCCTGTGCTCTGAGCACGCCTCAGACTCTTCTCCTTCCTTATCTTTGCACACACAGCTCTCCCTGACTAGAGAGGATTGTGAGCCCCCCTGCACACACAGGTGTGGGCGGGCACACAGGCCCACACAGACACTCTTAGAAGTCTTCCTAGCCTTTAAAGGTCACGTGTTGCTTCCTGCATGAATCCTTGCCTCTCTCTATGTGTGCAGTATCCTCTGTGTCTCTCTACGGCGTTTGTAACAATCTGCCTTTCGTCAGGTTAACAGTGGACCTTTCTATTACACACACCTCCCCCCACCTTTGAGTCCCTTGAGGTTGACTGATGGGTTGCCTGGCTCATTTTGTACATGTTACAAGGTCTGGTGCTAAACTGTGTTCTCTTCTAGTCCTACATTCCTCATATCCCTGTTTCTAGACTTTGACTTGCAGACGGATATACTCCAAATTTCACACCCCACCCCCCATTTTCCAACGTCATGCCTGATGAGCCTCTATGTTATTTGGGGAGGCCAGTGGAAACCAGAAAACCAGCCCAGTAGCAGTTCCTGGAGCTTGGCCCAGAGGTGGGGAGGGAGAGCAGTAAACTCTCCTGACTGTTCCCAAAGCATTCCAGAAAGCACTATCTTTGTAGCTTTCCCCCTTCCATCAGAAGGGTTTCCCTAAATTCTACACCTAGAAACCATCTACTTTAGGCCCTCCTTCTATAAGAGATAAACCCCCAATAAAGACAGTCTTATTATCCATTATTGTAAAGAGAGCACAGAAAATTCAAGTCCAAGAAAGACCCACACATTGACATGATCCGGAATTTTCTACTCCAAACGTGGGAACCGTGAGGCTGTGGTGTCTGGTGCCATGTCGATTACTAAGCTTGGTTGGGCTGACCCAGCCTCTGGAGGCCACCCCTTCCTCACTGTCCACATGAAGCCTTCCCCAAACCGGCACCTTGTCAGAGAGGGAAGCCTGTCAGAGGTGCGTTATTGCCTGTCCTTTCCTGCCAAAGCCCCCAAGTAAACTCACAATGTTCATTTGTCCAAATAGGGTCAAGCTGTCAGCTGTTTGCCCATTTTCCTTGAATAAGTCCTGCTATAACTACACACCTCTAAGGAAGAGGCAAATGAGTGAGAAAATTGCTACTTTCTGGAATAGTTGGCGGAAAATGGATTTTTTTTTTTAATGATTATTCCCTCTTTTTCACCCTCCTTCATAGCCGCATAGCAAGTCCTATCTTGTCGAGCTTTAAAATGTTTCTTGTAATCCTCCCAACGCTTTGTTCTCACTAATCATCTCATAAAGCAACCCCACGCCCTTTAGCTATCACCCCTCCACCTTATCCTCCTTCCTACTCCCCCAGCTCTAAGCAACCAATGATCTATTTCCTATCTCTATAGATTTTCCTCTTCTGGACATTTCATTAAAAATGGAATGATAAAATATGTGTTCTTTTGTGACTGACTTCTTTCACTTAGCATAAAGTTAAGATTCATCTATGTTGTAGCGTCTCAGTACTTCATTCCTTTTCATGGCCAAATAATATTCCATTGTATGACTATACTACATTTTGTTTTTTCATTCATCAGTTGATGGAGATTTGGGTGTGTCCACCTTTTCACTGCTCTTAGTAATACTGCTATGAACATTTTATACAAGTCTTTGTGTGGACATATGTTTTGATTTCTCTCAGGTATATACCTAGAAGTGGAATTGCTGGATCATATGGTAACTCTGTGTTTATACACTTGGACTTTTGCAGTAATCTCTGAACTGGTCTCTCTGTCTCTGTTTCCCAGCTTCCACCCTCTATGTTGCTATTAGGCTTATATTAATCTTTCTGAAACATTGCTTTCACCATATTTTGCTTCTATTTAAGATCTACAATACTTTACCCCTGAGAAGCTCCCCATCACATCCTAATTCATTCTTCTAGCTCCACCCCATCAATGACATACATCCATCTTCTTATCTAAGTGTATTTTCACTTTTCTAGAATCTAGGTGTGATCCTCTGTACTGCTCAGGTATGGTCCTCATTATCATCTAAAGATACAATGATTATTTCCTGTGTGTTTTGGTTTATACATTTTCCCTTTATAGAATGACATTCCTCCTCCTTTTCCCATCAAAGAGCAGTTTCTCATAGTTGTGTGCCCTTTTCCCTTTTCTCCTCTCTCCTTAACCCAGCCCACCTCCTCCCAGAAGACATAGATGCACATGGCCCTCTGTGTCTA
Source organism: Physeter macrocephalus (assembly GCF_002837175.3). NCBI lineage: Eukaryota > Metazoa > Chordata > Mammalia > Artiodactyla > Physeteridae > Physeter > Physeter macrocephalus. Next base: position 90,295,639 of record NC_041214.2, on the reverse strand, counting down.
ACGGTGCCCGTTTTTAATCCCTGTAGGAGATACAGCAGCGGCACGGTCTGGCCAACTCCATCTCTTCCTACCTAATTAAGCCTGTCCAGAGGATCACTAAGTACCAGCTGCTCCTGAAGGTATCTCCCCTCCCCTCTCTGCCACCCTGACCACACTGTTGACCAGGCCCAGGGAGTCCCAGCTTTGCCCAAGGATGGGAAAGCTTCCACCTGAAGACCTTTCCTCTACCTGGAGCAGAACTTCAGAGATGAGCCCACGCTGGCACTGCTGGTTCTAGACTGCATGTTCTATCCCATGAAATTCCAGATGCTTGTTGGGTTCGGGGAGAGGAGAGATGGGAGCAGGAATGGATTGGGACTATTTTCACATGCATCCACCACTGCACAGCTTTCAGTGACCGCCACCCCAGGCACTGGCTGGTACATAGAGTCTCTCCTGTCCTTCCCTTTTGGGCAGATTCCTCCTGGTGGCCCCTGCTTCCGATGAGATCCAGGGTCAAGGTGTTAGGGGCAGTGCCAGTCTACGTGGGCAGTGGAGGCCCAGGGCACACCTACCATTGCCTTAATCTCCTTGTTTGTCAAGACTAGGAGGTTTCAGAGAGGAAATAGTTAAAAAGCACATATTAAAACACAGTAACACTCTGTGTCTGTAGGATCCCATATGTTAGGGGTTCTTCTGGAGCCAACCAAGAGATTTGGGTTTTTTCCAAAATCTTTTTCTTTAAAAGTCAAATAATCAAATTATGTAAAATACTGAGTGATTTGGGCTGATTCTTCTCAGAGAAGGACACACTGACGGTCTGAAAACATGACATTTCCCCACAGAAAGCCTGGGAAATCAATATCATAGGCAGTTATATAACCTGTATCTGTATTAATTCTTAATGTGCAAGCGTGGAGTTTTCCCTAAGTTTGAATATTTTGCTCGTCGCTCCTCAAATGCAAAGGATAGAAGAATAGGGAGAGGCATGTCATAAGTAGTATAGTTCCAGAGAAAATCTGATGAAGTTCAGCTCTATGAGATGCTTGCTGAACCTCACATGTTCTATCTGCTTCACTAAATCTGAAAACCAGTCTAGTTTCAAATCTAGATTCTAGTCACGTTGGAGTGTGCCCAGCTTTCCAGTCTGTGGGGTCTTCCTGCCTTAGCACTTGTAGCTCCGAGATAAGAGGAGTGGGGGCAGCAGTGAGTCATGCCCTGACCTCTCTTCTCCCCTCTGGATCAGGGGAGGGCCCTGCACCATCCTTCTTCCCCTTCAGCCTCCTCCTTCAAACCGTCTCCTTCTTTGACTCCAGGAAGAGACAATGGGCTTCACTTCCAGGCCCTCCAGTCTCCCAACCCTGCAGAAATGACTTAGAGAATCACCACAGGGCATCACGCCCTTGGCCTTTATTGAGACTGGTGTCAGAAATAACTATGTGCAGAACATCACAGCTGTTTGGGCAGAACCGCTGCTGGCATTTTGAGGATGCCATCCTGTCTGGTTTTGAAGTTTCTTATATAAAGACTCACAGAAATTCTCCTGAGATCTCGGAGTGGTGGCGAGAGGCTTCTCTTCTGAAAAACTGGTGTGCTTCCTACCTTTAATCACAAGAGCTTGAGGTCCTTCTTTGCCTTTGACTGTCAGATAGTTAGCATCCACTTTTGTGGTTACTTACAGGAATTTCTCCTTAGCCAGATTTCTGTGTATAATTATCCTCTCCTTCTCTAGCCCACTTGATGCATGACCCTTCTAAATGATTTTTCCCGTGCCAGAAGATTTTTTTTTTAATTCATTTTTGTGGTTTTCAAATTTAAGTATCCCAAAGCCTTTTTGGGAATTGGTGGGGTTGTGCATTGAAGAAACAAAACAAAACTGGCTTGCGCACCCACACTGCCAGGGTCTTAAATCAATTAAGATGCAGTTCGAAAAGAAATATAGTTTTTCACCCCTCCCTGTTAATCCCATAAAGCCGAAGTTCCTAGGATGAATTTTGTGACGTGGACAAGGGAGGGAAGTAGAGGATGGATGGGCTGCCCTGCTTTAGGCAGATGGAGGGGTGGGCTCTGGGCCTTCATTCTGTAACTGGATGTTTTAGGAAGAGAGGACCATGCAGGTAACTGAGAAGGAAGACAGTGAAGTAGGGGGGAATTTGTTGTAGAGACACTGAAAAATTATTTGGGACAAAAAAAGAGTTAAGATAAATTTGACTTCTTTTAAATGTGCTGGTAGCAGAGTGCTTGCCAAGTAAAAGAAAAATAGTTCGCTTTTACTATAAATAAATAATATGGGATTTATTTTCTTATTAAAGTTAGTTTTATTCTGAGTAAATTGATATTTAATTATCAGTATCCTCTGGGGTTCCTCCCTTTAGGTGTTGCATGAAAGTGAAAGTCAGATTGTTCAATAGTCTGCATGTAAATCTGCTACAGCTGTCCTTTTGGAGTCTAAATTAAATGTGGGGCCTTCTCCTTATCGTAAACCATAGCAGGGATCTGAGGAGAACTCATTGGTTTTGCTAGTTGATCAGTGGACTTGCCAAATTGCTTTGGGAGGTTAAACTAATTGGTGTTTTCTGTTGCAAACTGAAGCATATTTCCTTTTTTTTTTTTTTTTTTTTTGGCTGCGTCGGGTCTTTGTTGCTGCGCGCAGGCTTTCTTTAGTTGTGGCGAGAGAGTGCTACCTTTTGTTGCAGTGCACAGGCTTGTCATTGCGGTGGCTTCTCTTGTTATGGAGCACAGGCTCTAGGCACGCGGGCTTCAGTAGTTGTGGTACGTGGGCTTAGTTGCTCCGCGGCACGTGGGATCTTTCCGGACCAGGGCTTGAGCCCGTGTCCCCTGCGGCACGCGGGCTTCAGTAGTTGTGGTACGTGGGCTTAGTTGCTCCACGGCATGTGGGATCTTCCTGGACCAGGGCTCGAACCTGTGTCCCCTGCATTGGCAGGTGGATTCTTAACCACTGTGCCACCAGGGAAGTCCCTGAAGCATATTTCTTATTTTTCTCTTATGTTTCTGCCTAGAAGTTCCTTTGATGATGTATGAGAACAGGTTGGGAGGATTAAAATTAGGAAAGGATGGGGAGAATCAGAGAACTTCAGGTTGGCAGAGGTAAATACAGCTTTCTAAACGGTGATGCTATTATACCGACTGGAACCAAGGACAGAGCTGAGAACTGATCATGTCTACCTCCCAAACATGTACTCTGGGCAGTTCCCCTCTTCTTTGGACACTCAAAGCTCTCTTCTTCATATGGAAATGTATCCAAGATGACACAAAGGCTTGGATTCTCATATCAGATGCTCATTAATCAGATAATCTTACCAAGTATAAAGCTTTACTAATAATTTCAAAGATACAAATAATCCCAAAACAGAGGTAAAACACAGAGAGAAGATCACCAATAGCTCCAAGTCCTTTCTTACAGCATCAGGATGCGCTGTGGCCCTGATTAACATGCAAGGTTTCTAAATGATGTATGCTGCATCCTATCAGTTACCCTGAAGAGAGCCATTTTGGTCATGAAATGTGATCACTTTTTACGTAGACAGTTGTGAAGCTTATGTGATATTGCCCATGGATTCTACGTTTGTTTACCATGAGAAGTCCTAGACAGACCAGATATATCCTACTAACAGCACTCCATAAATAAGTACTCTCCTGCTAGCAAGTACTACTGGTTTGTCAAGAGGTCTGTCATTAATGTGTTTATAAGTTTTGATCTTGTCAACTTCTTTCTTTCCTGGAAATGCATCCCCACCCATCCACCCATTCCCTGCCTTCCCTTACACCATTCCCTCTCTCCACCACAGAAGGAGAGAGTATGGATTGTAGATCTCTTAACTTTTTCCTTCCTAGTGTCAAAGTGAGCAAGATACGATAACCCTGATAGGAAAAATGAAAGCCAGCGTTCCTCTGGTTTGGGTGAAATCATTCCGAGTGGTCTTTATGGTTGCTAAAATAGTTGGAAATTATCTTTTCTCCATCAACCAGATACTGTATATCCTTTATGGATATAGTAATGACCTAGTCTCCAATGAGGATGTAAAAGAGAGGACACACTCCAGGAGGACAGGTGGAAGACAGGTTGGCATGGTGGATGGAGTACTTGGATTTGGATTCAAGAGACCTGGATTCAGGCTCCTGCATGGCCTCTAGTGAATTCTGTAACCTGGGGAAAATCCCTGTCCCTATTAATCACAGTGTCCTCATCTGACAGTGCAAGGTCTAATCCAGAATCCCATCTATTGGCCCCAGGTTAGGAACTCCTGATCCATATGATCTAAAAATCTTTTATAACTCTGAAAAACTAGGCCTATGATGTCCGTAACCCCAAGTTGCTCCCAGTATGGTGGAAGTCATTCAGGCAGTAGGGTTGTGTAAATAAAAGTGGTGCTGGCAGTAGGCATGCAGTGATGTATGAGTGCTGTGTGTCCTTTGCACACCATTTGTCTCCTCTTTATGATCACACAGTACTGCACCTCTGTTCATGTGTTTTGCCAGGGGTATTCCCTGACCTCCAGGAGGTCAGTCGAGTGACAGAGAATGCCTAGTTGCTGACTTCTAGTGCCAGCCGTTTGGGAGTTGGGTTGAACTGAGTTCGTTTGGATTAGACTGAGCTGAGGAAGCTCAGTCTGGGAAAAGCATGGTGGTTGAATTCTTTGGAGATAACCTTTCCACCCCAGCCCACTTTCCTTATACCTCAGAGGGGACCATTACAGAGAATGAAGCTGGTATACAATTGCCTTGAGGGGTTAGGTAGTGGGAGGGTGGGGAAGCTCGGGGAAGCAGTTCTCAATGTGTCTGGACTCTTTTCGCAGGAACTTTTAACTTGCTGTGAAGAAGGGAAAGGGGAGCTCAAGGACGGCCTGGAGGTGATGCTCAGTGTCCCAAAGAAAGCCAATGACGCCATGCACGTCAGCATGCTGGAAGGTAGCCGTCCTCTCAGCCTCCTCAGGGGAGCCGCGTCCTTTCCTAAGACCATGAAGCTTGGGTCATGGCGGGGGAAGTGGCATGAAGTCAGGCAAGGGGCCCAGCTAGAAGAGAGGAGAAACGGCAGATTGTTACATAGGTCCTGGGGAAGCGTGGGAGGAGATCCACAGGGGCTAGCTCAGCTAACACCTGCCTCCAGGCCTGTGCTGAGTCAAATATGCGGACAACTTGCTGCCTGAGAGGTAGAGTAGGACAGGCTGTCCTCCTTACTATAGATGTGCTAGAGCCCCTGACCCACTGCAGCCCTCTTCCTCTGCATAACATTTGCATTGCGTTTGTCATCAGAATAAGTAGAAATCCTGCACATACACACACCCACCATCTTTAGCCTTGTGCCCTGCTCTTTTTTTATATGCTAAAATATACATAACATAAAGTTTACTGTCCTAACCATTTTTAAGTGTACAGTTCAGTTGCGTTAAGTACATTCACGTCGGTATGCAGCTACCCTCATGCCCTTCCTAGCTGGTAAGAAAAGTCCAGCCAGCTAAACCTGATAGGACTTCGCTGGAGCACGTTTATCGGCTGGAACCGTGCTCTTGGGACCCAGAAACCTGGTAGAGCGAGACTCCAGTAAGTGCTCCTAACACCGCAAAACAGAGCAGATATGGGCAGAGCAGCCTCACTGGGGTGGAAACTGTTAGATGTGTTAATACTCAGTATCCCAATCTGGGCTGACAAACAGGTGAGATAAGGAAGGTGAGTCTAATCCGTTGTACGCGGTAAACCTGTGGGGGTATTTTCTCTCTTCTGGGCTCCATCACCCCCCACCACTTGCCCCGCTCCAACGCCATCTAAAAGACTTGGTCTGGTTTCAGTACTTCCCGGGCCACCCTTATCACGGGAAGCCCCACTTCTTCATGCAAAGGAGCCCTGATTACCTGCTCTAGACTGAGCCCTGACCATCTGAACATATTCCCAGTGTCACACCTTCTCCACCTCTTCTTTTCTGTTTGCACCTGCTCCCCACACCCACGCCCACCCCTGCATGTCCGCCTCTGTAAGTACCCTCTCCTCCAGCCTGTCCCTGACCTGTATTCCAGATCCAGCTACTCAAGGGGTGCTCTGTGGACCAGCAGCAGCAGCAGCACCTGGGAGCTTGTCAGAGTGCAAATTCATGGGCTCCACCCCGTCCCTACTGAATCCCAATCATCTCTTGGGCGTTGAGGAATGGTCAGGAATCTGTGTTTTCATAAGCAATCTAGGTGATTCTTACCCACACTAAAGTTTCAGAACCTCTGTTAAAGTGGCATGAATATAAATTGTTGAAGGCTTGTGCACCACGCAGTATAGGAGCAATCCTAGGGAGAGTCCTAGGAATGGAGTGTAAGAAATGAAGCAACAACAAATGGAGTAGAGTCAAGGGCATTCAGGCAGGCAGTGTTTGTCCTCAGCCCCACTCCGAGCTCCAAGACAGGGACAGTGGGAGCTGTGGAGGGAGAAGGAGAGATGGGGTTTACTTTGCAGGAGGCCCCCGGCTGACAGTGGGGCTGGGGGAGGCTGCACAGGAGTTTTGCAGGAGGTCCCGATGATACTGGTTCTGGAGAGGAGGCCTGGGTGTTTTTCAGGGTTCGACGAGAACCTGGACGTGCAGGGGGAGCTGATTCTGCAGGATGCCTTTCAAGTGTGGGACCCCAAGTCGCTGATCCGGAAGGGGCGCGAGCGACACCTGTTCCTCTTTGAGATCTCCTTGGTTTTCAGCAAGGAGATCAAAGACTCTTCAGGACACACAAAATATGTTTACAAGAACAAGCTACTGGTAGGTGGGGCAGGTGGGGTCAGACGAGACTCCCCATTTGCATTGTGCCCTTGGGTCGGAAGGGATCTTGAACACTCCGCTCATCTCCCCTGGCGCCACACCAAAACCATCCTGGACAAATGAAAATGCATCCTAGTTGGAAAGCGCCCCCTCAACTCCCACCTTTGCATCTTAGCGTTCACCGTTCTTCTTCCAGTTGGCTTTAGGCACCTCCCTCTCCACCTTCCCTCCCTGCTACCTGCTCATCAGGCACGTGCCTGTAGGTCCTTGCATCCTGGGTAGAAGAACAGAACATCCGATCTGTTTAAGTTTGATTGACAGAGCCCCTCCCTCGGTCCTCTCCTCTCTGTTGCCTTTCCCTTCCCAACCCCAGCCCTAAGTCTCCCCACTGCCCTCCCCTTCCCCGCCTCTCACAGGCATTTCCTGTCTACAGACCTCAGAGCTGGGTGTGACGGAGCACGTAGAGGGTGATCCCTGCAAATTCGCCTTGTGGTCTGGGCGCACCCCATCCTCAGACAATAAAACAGTGCTGAAAGTAAGTACTGCTCTCTGCTGGGCGCAAGACCGGGGTTGGGGATAGCTGAAGGGAACGCGGAGGGATGCGGGCAGGATCCACCTAAAAGCTGGGGCCTGGAGACTCCACCGGGCCACTGGGCTTCTCCCTCTCTGTTTCTCTCTCTCTCTCTGTTTCTCTCTCTCTCTGTCTCTCTCTCTCTCTCTCTCTCTCTCTCTCTCTCTCTCTCTCTCTCTCTCTCTCTCTCGGGAAGGGCGGCTTCACATGGGTGTTGAGATGCAAATTCTATCATGAAAGTAGCCTGAAATCTCCAGATGAGTGGTCTGCTAAGTCCAGGCACCTGATGGAGCAAGGAGGGAAGAAGGCAGGGAATGGCCTCAACAGGGCCTACTTAAATATGTTCTGTCCACATGGCTCCTTCAAGTGGCAAGGGCAACAAATGATCCTTTGGTAAACGGCACCTTGATTTGCTCCACATTCCCTCAACATTTTTTTTTCCTGAATACCTTCCACATATAAGGTGTTCTGCTCGGTGCTGTGGAGGATAACTATGTATGGGATATGAACCCAGTCCTCCGGGAACTTATGTTCTAGGAGCTCTAGTGAATCATACTAACACGGGAACTATGCTGATTGAGAGGAGTGTTGAGAAGGGGCCTTAAGGAGTCACCTCAGCTCCCCAGGGTGCACGTAGCCTGGGAACTGAGCCAGTGCCCGTGGTCCTGTTAGTGTAACCGAGGAGACATCCTGCACATGGCGCACCCACCGGCCACGTGCTTACCAGGGAAGTGCCCATCCCCAAGGAAGAGATGGGCCAGCCCTGACCAAGCTTCACACTCGATTACTCTGAATTGCCAGCATAGCTGCTACCTGACATGAGGCAGAAGTACCTGAAAAAACTTCCATGAAGACAAATGGGGTATTCGTGGAGTGGTAGCAGTGCCTTCAGTTAACAGGTTTACCGGGCTAAAAACTCAGGACTGACTTTCAATCAGTACAAGCCTACGTAGCCATATAGGTGTTGATCCTCCTGACGTATATCCAGTTATACCAGTTGGTAAATGGCTGCTGCCTCCAAATGCCCCCTTGCTGCCCCTCCTGTACTCCCCAGACCTCCTCAGAATCTAGTCACTGAAGTGGTAACCCTTGGCCCAGCAGGGGCAGAGATCAGTGTTGGTCAGTGCCTCCCAGGTTATTAAATACTTTGAAAATCATCCCGTAGAAATCTACATTGAGTCTTGGGGTCATAGCCCTGTTCCAGGAGTTGGAGAAGCATGTCCCTGGGATTGAAGAGTCACAAGTATAAAACGAGAGACAGAAACCCCTCCAACATTTGGTATCCCGGAAGATGATGAATTAAGCCTGCAAGAGGAGGGTTGAGAACTGTTTCAGTGGATTGAAGGGAATGGGATTCTCACTCTCTCTCCCTGTGGCACTCCAGGCCTCCAACATAGAAACCAAGCAGGAATGGATCAAGAACATACGCGAGGTGATTCAAGAGAGGATCATTCACCTGAAAGGAGCTTTAAAGGAGCCAATTCAGCTCCCCAAAACACCAGCCAAACAGAGGAACAATAGTAAGAGGTAACCAGCGTCTCTGCCCCCAGCACAGCCTCACAGGCTTCCGGGAGTCGGGGTGGGGTGAACCTTTGCTTCCACGGGGGCGGTGCACTCTGCAGGCGGCACCCCTCTCTGTGACAACCCACTGAGTTCTGCCTGAGAGGAGTCACCTTCTCTTTAAGCATCTCACCCGTTACCGTCAATTACATTCAGCAGGGCTTCCCTGGGCACCTGTCCTCCGATAAACACTGTGCTGGGTGCCCAGGGAAGAAAAAAGAAAGTGTAAGATGAGTCCATTCCCTCAAGAACCACCTGACAGTCACGTCTCACACGTGGAATAGTTAGACGAGAAAAAGCAGGACCACCAGTAGGGACAGGAAATGCTGCAGGCATCAAGGAGAGGGGACTTTGGATGAGCGTTGGAGTGAAGTGTCTGGGGAAAGCTTTGGGAAGGAGGTGGCTTTGAGTCGGGGCTCTCTGGACTGGCTAGACAGCCAAAGGACTGTAATGTGGGCGTGGTATGGTGGACTGTCACTGCAGCTCTTACTGCAAGCCCCAAGAGTCCTCGTCTTCATTCATCTGAGATAAGCAATATGATGGGGCAGAAGAGGACTTATTTTTTATATCTTCATCTCTCTGGGCCCTTCTGAATCCGAGTTTTCCTAAGACCAGTGGATGACTGCTTAAGTATTTCTTTCTCAAGTCTCCGTGTTACAGTCACCTACAATGACTCTTTTGGAGGGCACTTCAAGAGAAAGCATATAAAAGCTTCATATCCGTTTTGGAAAAGAAAAAACAAAACAAAAACAGGGTTCTGGAGGTGATGTATGTTGGTGATAACAGGCTGTCCCCGCCTCTCCTATTCATGAATGGACTAAATTCAGGAGATTTTAGTTGACCCTTTGGTGCCAACCAGGCTACACAGGCTTGGGAGCCACCGAGGGAGGTGGTAGCCAAAAGAAGGGTGTGGCTAAGGTAGAGAGAGATTCCACCAGGAGGCAGGAGCCCCAAGACCAGCATGGCCAGGATAAGGTCCCCTCTCGGTGCTGAAGGAACAATTATGACCGTGTTAGGGAGGGGCTATTTTGATTTTGTCCAGAGTCCAGGTAAGGGACAGACTTAGTTTAGCACTAGAGACAGACCCTGCTGTAGGAAGTCCCTACTTCAGTCAAGAAGATAGAATGGAAACAGTTATAAGGAACTGAAGGTCCAGGACCATGGTGGGAAGGATATTCAGGTGAGCTTATCTAGGGTTACTCTGCAAAAAATCCCCTTTTTCCTATAGTAGGAGAGTTTGAGCATCTCTAGAACATGGGATGGACATGTCTTGGAAATGCCTCACACCTTTTCTTGGTCATTGTCCTGTGATGAGAGGGGGAGAAACCTTGACAGTCTCTGCAGAGAACAGCCAGGCATTGTGTTATTTCATCAGCTTGGCTCCCTGCATATGGGGACAGAGTTTACAGAGGAGTGGATTGGCTTGGGTAATACAACCGACACTCCTGGATGGGCTCCCCACATCCCCCAGAACTGGCCTCATCTGGTGTGGACCAGAAGGGCCTGCAATGGGCCAGAATAGTGGGAAGCAGAACGTACAGCCAGCTCTCAACTGTCTACAAATGGTGGGGAGCACTGGTCCAGATATCTGAAACAACAGATGATCTGAAACTCCTTTATTTTTGGTTTTGAAATACATCACATAATTTCTTTGTACAGCAGATTTTCCTTCCTATGAATCTGTGGCTTATATTATTAAAATAAATTGGCATTTCCCAAGCCCACAAATGGTGGTGAGAGAACAATTGACTTAGAAGTGTTCTGGGTGGGAGAAAACACTTTTGGTGACTAGAAGACCCAGTGTGTGTACATTGGCATCCCATGTATGCCCACATGCACACACGTGTCCACACACACTCACACTCCAGATTGTAATTATTTAGACTCTGAGCTTCGGTATATGGGATATGTTGCCCATGTGGTAACACTGTCAGGCACTGAGTTCCCATTTCCCCTAAGGCTATACTTCTCCATAAGCTGTATCAGGGGTGTGACTTTCACAAAAACCTCCATAGGAAGAGCTGTCACTTCCTGGGCTGGTTTATCCAACCCCTGGCCCACATCTCCAGTTTTTCCTGACACAGACCCTTCAGCCTTCACCAGTTCCCAGGCATCTAATCCCCGTTGGCCAGAGCTTTGGGTTCAGTGTAGGATTGGGACCCAGTTCTAAAGCTGGAGAGTTGAGGGAGCATGTGAATGGGACAGCAGTGTGGTCCAGGGGCCCAGGAAGGGGTCCAAACGTCAAGAGTACGCTTAGGAGACTATCTTATCAGACACTCAGGAGCACAGCTGGCTCAAAAGCTGCTGCAGAATCTGTGACTGTCCTCTTATCTTTGAGAAGATGCCTTGGTCTTCTGTGTTAATAAGAAATCATCATAAATAAGCATGAGATCACCAAGACCCACCAAAATGAAGGCAATAAACTCCTCCAGACCCAGGAGTTGAGGGTCCGACCTTCCCAAGGGGGTAATCTCCCCTGGAAAAGATGTCCCACCCCATTTTCCTGAGCAAAAGAAACACAGGTCAAAAAAATATCTTCTCAGTTCTCTTCTCTTTGTAAGCCAGCTATAAACCACCCCCACCCTGTTACAGCATATACAGAAAATCTGTTTGAATACCCTGAACTCTGGGACTGTTGCAGATGACCCAGGCAGCTGGAGAGAAGCCTAGGTTCTTAGCGGGACATACTTCTTCCTACTGCCTTTTATAGACCCATTCCTAGTGAAAATAAGTAAATAGCTGCCCACTCTGCACCGTGGGCCAGAGGAGTTATGGAGAGGAGTCATTTTGTGTTCAGTTATCAACATAGTGATTATGTATTTGCTAAGTGCAAGAAGTGACGTCATTGAAAATTACGTGGGGCTGCTTCTTTTCGTGGGATAATTTTAGACACATCCCTGCTAGAAAGTGCTAAGGCTCTGCTCTGCCAGCCCAGCTGGAAACGCTTGTGTGCTCTAAGCCCACAGTCGCTCCCCCCACCCCCACCCCTGTTGCTTTTCTCTTTTTCCTGCAGGGATGGAGTGGAGGATGTTGACAGCCAGGGGGATGGGAGCAGCCAGCCAGACACCATCTCCATTGCCTCTAGGACCTCTCAGAACACAGTGGACAGTGACAAGGTAGGACAGTGCCCCAACCTTCCTTCCCCCAAGACTTCTTGTTGGCTTACCCACCCCTGGAGAGTTAACCCCTAGAGGAATTTCTCCCATGGTGGAGCCTGACCTCAGGAGCCAGTGGTCTCTTTGTGGCGGCCAAAGGGGAAGGAGCAGGGCTGGAGGAGGTATGTCACAGCATGGAGATCTTGTCTGAGGGGGACAGAAGATTGAGGTGGCCAGCCAGACCTCTCACATCATGAGAGTTTAGCAGAACTGGCGAGGGTGGAGAGTGAGTCTGGGTTTCCTCTCTTTCTGAGATGTCTCACCAGCGCTGCCTGGGCTGCTCTGCCTTCTGGGAGGCTGGAACTCAGGGAGCTGAGGCTCGGATAGTTTCCAGAGACCTAAATTTAGACCAAGATCAGTGATTTGAGAAATGGCCACAGAGATGCTGGTTGTAAGGGGCCTCCTATCCGAAGGGGCTCTGGTGGAAATGATGCCCTCCTCCTCTGGCCAGAGTATTTGGGCTCAGTTCCTGAGGGGCAGAGGACCAGGAAGTGGTATTTGAAGCGGCGTGGAGGGATGTAGTTGTCTCAGGAGAAAACCTGGTCACTTGCTTGCTTACATTTTGGAGCAAGTAAGCAAAAGTTAGGAGCTCTGATGGGGAGCCAAAGAAAGGAGAATGTAGCAAAGACTCAGTGCATTTGCTCAAGCTAGCGGAGGAATTCAGCGGTCTGAATGTGCAGCAGGGACGGGGAAGGTTCTGTCTCTGACCCTGCTCTCATTTGCTTACCTCAGGGTCGGAAGAGTTTGAGATGATCATTTTCTGAATGCTAGGGATTTTATTAATAAAGGTATGGGTTTACAAGGACCATTTGGCCCTAGTTTCTAGACCTAGTATTTTGGCCTTAGTCCTTCAGCCTCAGGCAATAGGCTATGTCCTCGTTTCATTTTAGTTTGCTAAGTTAGGGGCATTTTTAAAAGATAATCTGCATTCATTAGGATTTTTCCTAATTTTTTTCTTACTGGGAAAAAAAAAAAGACTATGCCCCCCAAACCTCCTAAGATCATGGTGCTAAATCATGCTCTAGACTAATGTGCAAGGACATGCAAGGTAATTAATTCTATTTGACGTCCTGCCTTCAAGTTTCTAAGCCACTTTTGACTATCAGAGTGGATGGAAAATTGTTTTTTTTCTGCTTGTAAAACGTACAAAGAAAACTATTTCTGTACTTTCCTTTCTCCTCTGATCTGTTGTTTAGAACTATAACCTGGAGTATCCTATGAATGAAAGTGTTTCTTTTTAAACAATCAGTGGGTGGTAAGTGGAGTGCATGTTTCCCATGTTCAGACATAGTAGCCTATTAATTCCATGGTCTGGGGGATGCCTCCCTTCCAGCTGCTGCTTTTTCTTCCCCGCGGCCCTTAAACAGACACCTCTGCCAGAGACAGCTGTCTTAGGAAGCCCTCGGCTCCAGCCTTTCCTTGTCCTCTGGCAAGGTGAGTGTGGTTAGAATAGAACGCCTCTGACAGCAGGCATTTCTTTATTAATGAGGAACCCTGGTACTTAAACAGTATCCACAAGTAAGGAAACTGACACCCAGAAAGACTGAGTGACTCGTCTAAGAAAATCCTAGTAGCGAGTGGAAAAGCAAGAACCAGAACCCAGGTCTCCCTGATTCACTGTCATGTTTTTCCCTCACCCTTAAAGTCAAAGCTTTGAGCTCCCAATGCTAAGATGAACTCAGCTGGCCAGACCTTCTGCACATTCCACGAAAGCATCAGTCACATATTCATGAAAAAGCACCCACCACATGCCGAGCTCTGTGCTGGATACTGTAGAGACATGTGGATGCTTTGTTGAGTGTGAATCCTTATATGTGTAATTTTCGTTTCATGTATGTCTCTATAGCCGGGCTCTTAAGCCCTGATGAGGGCCGGGGTTGTGTCTGTCTGTTTCATGGCTGTACCCTCAGCACACAACACACATGGATGCTCAGGAAGTACTTGGGGAATGAATGAACGGAGCGGGTAGAGAACTCCGGCATGAAGAGGAAGCTAAAACAGGTGGTCTGAAAGCAGCCAAACATACAAATATTGTATTTTTAAATATGCTAAAGAAGCCTAGAAGTTTCCTTACTTGCAAGCAGAAAGCTGCAGGTAATGTTCCCGGCCTGTTGGGAACATTAACCCTTACTTACCTTCTCAGGCCTTGGGAAACATGGGCAGCAGGTTGGGAGATGAAGAAAGATTCTGTGTTCTGACACAAAACCTGGAAAATTGCTTAGAAAGTCAGATAAAAGGAGGGCCTGTCTGTGACCTTGCACTGAAGTTAGAATGTTCTTACTCTTCTGACACTGAGCAGTGAGATCAGGACAGCCAGGTGTTCCCTTGACCTGCCCTGTCCTTCATCAGAGAAACCATTTATTGGTATCTTTGAATTCATAGATGTTATCAACAAAGTTAAATTTCCCCCTATCTATACCCGAAGACCAGGAAACTGGTCTCCATTGGTTTCCAAGTGGTCAGGTGAACAGACTCTGAAGAAGAGAAAGAGCAAGTGTGTTGATTCAGGTAGGCTGAGCCACATTCAACAGAAGGGCAAACAGGGTGGCTGTGGGGAGAGGATGGGGCAGAGTCACCTCACAGGGATCAGGGTCATTTTATTGGTGAGTTTCTAGGAAAGGCCCCAGTCTTCCTCTTCTAATCCAGAGGAGTGAGAGTCGTAGCACTGTGGGCTGGGTAGATGGTAAATGTAACCATTCAAGGGCCATGACAGACGACCTTGAGGAGCTATGGGCCCCAAGGCCCCTCTGCAATCCCCTTGTGTGTCCTCTGTGCTCTGGAGTGGGGTCGAAGGAGTTTGGACACACCTGGATTCAAATTCCAGCTCTGGCACTCACCCTCTGTGTCACATTGCCTGAGTCACTGCACCTTAATTCCCTGACCTGTAAAACAAATACCCATCTCACTGAGTCCTTGGGAAGGTTAAGTAAAATATATTTAGTTGGCATCTATTAGACATTCAGTAGAGGTTAACTTTCCATCCTTATTAGAGGGGAAACAGAAATTTAGATACTGTGAATAAGAGTGCACAATTATTAAGCAGACTGAGGATCTTTGGAAGTTCTTGAGTAGAGTTCTGCCCTCTGGGTCCTTGGTTCATTAACTGCCAGTAGGTTTTTTTCTATATTAGACCTAAAGGGATGGAGCATCAGTTTACTTGTCTGTAATAGAGCAACTTTACTCCTCTTCCCATTTGCTAACCCTTAGAATCTAAGACGTAGCTATTTGTAGTTAGCATTGGCTCGTGGCTTATTTTATTATCCAATGGGTTATGGTCCATTACTGCCAGGTATTTTAATCCTCAGATTGTATCACCTTTGGCCAGTGGTAACCCCTAAGGCTTTAGATATTTGAAGACAATTGTCTTTTCTCTTAATCTTCTTTGTTTAGAAGTCCTCAGTTTCTCCAACTATTCCTTGTATTAATGTGTTTTCCGACCCTTCCATATCCTGGTTGCCTTCCTCTGGTTTACTCTAGTGTGTAATGATCTGCATAAAATGGGGCGTCCAGAATGGTATATAGTACATTGGGTGTGATCTAACCGATGCAAATTCATCTCCTTGTTCTAGAGCTACTATGCCTGCCCTCCTCCCTAAGAAGGTTCACCGTGTCTAGTAGGGTGTACAGTGCTGGCTCATAAAATCTCCTTGCCTGTTTTCGTGGACTGCCCTTAATTCAGCAGGTGACTTAGTAACCTGAGTGTCAGACTACTTAATATCTATTCGATTTTCTCTTGTTTAGTTCCATCCATAATCCAGTATGTTTTGAATATAAATTATTCTGTCCAGTATGTCAGCTGCATTTCCCAGCATTATTGGCTAAACATATGTTTTGTGGCTTCATCCAAATTCTGGCTAAAAAGACAAGGTTGAGAACAGAAGACCAATGCCCGGCCCCTCCTCATTTCCCACCCAGGTTTTGACACTTGGAACCCTCCTTGTCTGACTCTTCTTTCTAGGAAAGGGAACTCCCCTACTTTTCTCTATAACAGAGAAGCTAGGATTGCTTGTGGTAAATCCTCCCTTGATGAGGAACCAGTCTAATATTATTAATTCTGCCTTAAACGCTGACAAAGCCAACACGGGTGCCTCAGTAAATGGCATGAATAAGCTTTCCCCTAAGTTGCTTTTGTTCATCTCTCAAATGGGTCTGCATAATTAGGTTCTACCTTGCCCCTGTCCCATGTAAAAGTGTCATTTCCCTCAAGGCAAATGGATGTGCTTACTTTGTTCTATAGAGATCTGGGTCTGAGCCCCTTCCTATTCTGTCCAGAATATGCTCATACGACTCTGGGCATTCCACCGTAAAGACTCTTTTGCTTACACATGTATTAAGTGATGGAGCTTTGCAACCACACTTCAAAGACATCCAGAATTAAACAATTCTAGTCAAGCAAGGCTGAGTTATGCGGTGGCAGTGAAGAAGTGTCTTGTAGTTGAACACGATGGATATCTGCTGAATAATTACCAGCTAATGGTACAGAAGCAGCCATCTGGACAGTGACAGTCCCTGTGCATGTATAATATTTGCCATTTAGACTAGGCATGCTGGAGACGTTCAATAAATGCTTATTGAATTGAACATTACAAACACCTCCTAGTAGGGATGCTCTTCATCCAAAATACACTATGAATTTTTAGACATGTCCAGACTGGCTGGAGACAG
Source organism: Physeter macrocephalus (assembly GCF_002837175.3). Taxonomy (NCBI): domain Eukaryota; kingdom Metazoa; phylum Chordata; class Mammalia; order Artiodactyla; family Physeteridae; genus Physeter; species Physeter macrocephalus. The sequence goes on along the minus strand of NC_041214.2, from coordinate 90,278,961 downwards.
GGAAATTGAGTTGTGAGTGCTAGTCCCTGCAAAAATTATAAGGGAAAGAACACTGCTGGAACATCCCAGGACTGACTGTGATTTTAAGGAGGGATTTCAAAAGCAAGCCAATGTGATCTGAGGTACAAGGTGGGCTGATAAGGACAATGTGCTGAAGGGGGACGGGAAATGCCTGGAGAAGCCTGGAGATTCCAGGATTGAACTCAGAAGTTTTTAAACTCTCGACTGTCAAATCAATATAATGGGTCAATTTTGTTTTACCGTGTGGGAAGAAACGCTCTAAAGTCAAAGGATTCCTACAAGGTCACTCACTGCAGTAACGTGATGTCTCTAACAAGGGGCAGGGCAGCCTGGCTGCAGAAGCCTTCTGGGAATAGACTTCTAAAGAGCTTCACCTGGTTTATCAGAACCTGGTAATCCTGACACCTGCACTCTGGGAGCACAAAGCAGGCCACTAGGTGCAAGGGCTGTAGTCCAAGAGGGTCCAGCCCATGCTTTGGTGAGGCCCCAACCCCTGAGTTGGCCTATGCCCTCTCTCTTCATACACGCTCTATGTTGAGGGCCCACTTACTCCACAGCAGGTGTTGCTGTCCATGCTGAGAGTACAGCAATGAATGAAACAAGGCCCTGCCATCCTTTGGCTTATTGTCTTATAGGGAGGAAAGGTAAATAACCAGAAAGAGAAAGGATGGCATCCCTAGTCTTCTGCTAATAGCATCGGAGATAAAAGGCTTCTAGGTTTTTCTTGTAAGAAAAAGTGGGCTAATGCTGCAATTGGAAGAACTCAAATTAAATGTAAGAAATTAGTTTCCTTGTAAAGATTAGCGTTGTTCGGGGGACAGATGACGGAGGAGAAAAAATAGACTCTCTTCATTTAAATGGGCTCCCAAATAGAAAAACCCTCCAGAGAATAAGGATGGATATAGAGCTTCTTGGGAGGAAGGAGAGCAAACTGGATCCCATTCCCTGGAAGCAGACTCTGAGATCCTGATTCCTATGAATGTAGTTTATCAAGGGTGTGCTTTCAGGAAAAGGGGCAAGAAACAGGGGCCAGTGCAGAAGGAGCTAAAGCAAATGCGCATGTGGTTTCAGCTGGAGTCTAGCTCAATCTGATCTCTCCTGGACCTGGCGCGTGAGTTACACCCAGAGTCTGCCCCACCTTCGGGCAAGGGGCCTGGCCTTTTGTGATAGCTGTGAGCTGTTAGCAGCCAACATGCACAAGAGCTGGGGCATGGGAACCGCAGCAGGAAAGAGGATCTGCGTGGGCTGCCAAGGCGTCTACTGCACAGAGGAAGGGGATGGGTTTGGGGACCAGGCATGGATTCAGTCCCTGGTTGTTCACCAGCTGCAGGACCTTGAGTGGGTCATTTAATCATCTCATGCCTCAGTCTCCAAGTCTGTACAGTGAAGGCAATGGTTTCAGCTTCCTGGGGTTTTGAAGGACTAGCCAAGATCCTGTGTGAAAGAGGGTGTGAAGCAGAGGAGACAAGAGGTGGGTAGGTCGCTGTCCGGGTGACTCTTGGTGACTGGCATGAGAGAAAATAGACAGCATGCGCTCCCTGGAGTTTTAAGGGCCTACAGATCACGGGCTTCCCCACTAAGGAGAAAAACCAAGCGTCTGCAAATGCAGAGACTCAACAGTGTCAGGACTAATAAAAATCCTATCAGTTCACACGATGTAATATTTTTCACTTAACAAGTTCTTAAAAACCATCAAGATGATACAACACACCAGCAGGATATAACTTGTTATAAAGAGAAAAATGCATTATGAGCCATATCCCTAGATTTTTTATGTGTGTATAATATACACACAATTTCATGATATATTTGGGTGAATGACCTCTATTTTGTTGCTACTATTTTAGTTAGATTAGATCAAATAAAATTATAAAAGAAGACATGCTTTTTTAACTCCCATATCTGGGTTAATATAGAAGGTATAAGTAACCCGAAACAATAGCTAATAGATATATTATAAAATATGTTACAACATATGATTTGGTATTTGAGAGGAGCACAGAGAGACCCCTGGTACGTTTTCTAGTTGGAGGAAAACCAGAGTTTTTGTTTTCTTTGTTTGTGTGGTTGGTTGGTTGGTTTTGTTTTGCATTTACCTTTAGATATATCCAAATAAGACAGTGTAATACAAACCTACTAAAAATGTATCCAAAAGAATTTAATGGACAACTCAGCACGTACGTAAGGAAGTACTTGACCTTAAAAATAAATGTATGAGATAATAAAAAAATAAAGTTATTGATCATCATTTAAAAAAAAAAAATCAAGATGGGCCCCCCAAGGTTGAATCTCCAGAGTGAGATTGTGACAGCGTGTGACGTTTAGCCGTGGAGCCTGAGCAGGTGACCCATCTGCTGGAGATCCAGCCTATTAAATGCACTGTGTTAAAAGCTAGAGAAAGAGAACGTGGTGCGTCTCCAGGAGAGTGTCCTCAGCACTTCTGTTACTCTGCCCTTTGTCTCAGGGCCCTGAAGTGTTTCTTAGTGGGAGAGTTTTATGTTGCCTCCCATCTAGGAACAAAGCACTTTCTAATCCTTAAATAAATACCTTTGAAGAGTATATAATTGTACTCCTCGTTCCCCGGGGTTTGGAGTGGATATATCTGAAACCTAAACTTGGACTTCACAAACTGTAATCTTGAGTCTCAGTCGTACCCCACGCCTAACAGTACAGTGGGTTGGAGTTGCTGTATGAATCCCAGGTAGAGGCATTCTGATTTTCTCAAGAATTTGGTAGTCACTCCAAAGTGGGAAAAATGCCATCTCCACTTTAAAGTTTTAAACCCAAATTATGATTTTTTTTTCTGAATAATCCAAGTTCAGGACTAGGTTTGAAAATAACTTTTTTTCCTAGTGTGGTCCCTTTGTTACTTTGATCCATGGTGGGCGGGAGAGGTGGCAGCAGGGAGCAAGAAAAAGCAGAGGATTCCCCCGTCCTCCTCTCTGTGGCTGCTCTGTCACCTCCCAGAAGCCCAAATCCATCCTCTCCTGAGCAACATTCAACACAGGACAAATGTGCTGGCTTTTCAGAGCGAGTCTTTAAAGCGCAAGGAGTTGAGGTCACCTGTTTTCCTCTAAATGAAAAGTTGCTCAAATAAATGACTGGCTTCCAGCATCACACACAGCCCAACAGTGTGAAAGACACAACTGAGGTTCACGGGGCAAAATCTCTCATGACAGCATTATTTTACTTAATATTTGACTTACACTCCAGAGCTTGAAAACCTCCCTAGAGAGGCCCACCTTTAACGTTACCAATCAACTGAAGAAGCAAATAAGCTTCATAACACACAGCAGCCGATGGACAGTTTGCTGCACACAGGCAGATCACAGGAAACCTCAGAGCACCGCGCTGCACAAATCTCTTGGTTTCTAGTGGTGGCATAGTGCAAGTATATGTTCCAGAAATAAGGAAATTGCAAAAGGTGATTTGCCAGTAGATTAGATCTCTGTGTGATAGCTGCAGGGGTGGCCAGAGGCCAGATCTGACTTGGGGTAAGTTTGGAATTTGGAAGCATAGAAGCTCAGGGAAGAATGGAACCTGAGAGATCCTCTAGCCCTCTGTCTCCATCCTGTTTAAAGGGAACAAAGTGACTTGCTCAGAGTCACAAAGCCAGTTCATGGCAGACCTCAGACTCAAACCCAAGTCACTCTCCTGCCTGTTCAATGGGATTAAAAACATAGTACTTTTGTAGGGGCTTCCCTGGTGGCGCGGTGGTTGGGAGCCCGCCTGCCAATGCAGGGGACGTGGGTTCGTGCCCCGGTCCAGGGGGATCCCACATGCCGCGGAGCGGCTGGGCCCGTGGGCCGTGGCCGCTGGGCCTGCGCGTCCGGAGCCTGTGCTACGCGACGGGAGAGGCCACAGCGGTGAGAGGAAAGAAAAAACATAGTACTTTTGTAGTAACCCTGATAGTTCAGCTTCCAGAACTTTGTAGCAAAAAGCAAACACAATTGTTACTGGCTTCTTCTCCAGCTGCCTCTACACCATCCCGCCCCAGCCCCAGCAAATCCACAGCAAAGTAAATTACAAAGAGGTTCTGTAGGCCAGTCCAGCATCTCCGGGACTGGCATATGGCAAACGGGAAAGATACCTTCCAAGTATTAATGCCTGTCACAGAGTCTTTGATAGCAAGTACTTGTGACACACATAGTTGCCTTGGTGGAAGTCTGATTCTGCCCCAGAAGAGTCTTCAGACCTCTCAAGGCAAATTCCCAGTCAGGCTCTGAGAGCTGGCAGGAGGCACTGTGGCAAGGCAGCCTAGCACAAATCTGAATTCTGTTTCTAAAAATTTTGGTGGAAGGAGAAAGCAAATCTGAGATCAAGCCAAGATGTGAAAGTGGATTAGCTGGCGACAGTCCAAGGCAAACAAGACCCAAGTGAGTACACTGCCGGCCGGACACACTGGGGAGGAGGGCCCCAAAATTGGGAGAAGGCACGTCTGGGGAGGGGGGCCGGGGCCAGCTTGGAGGCCGCGGGCAGAGAGAGAAGTGGCAGCTCTCAGGGCAAGGGTTTTACTGGAGTATTCTGCACAGACTTCTTGGCCTATCACTTACCCCACTTACCCTTTTTTCCTTCTGTGTGAGTTAAAAAGGTCTTTTAGTGAAGAACAAGATGACTGAATCTACCTTCTTAAAGCTACTGGTAAGAGGGAAACAGGTTGTGGGAAATATCGTTCTTAAAAAGTTGTGCTCCTGGATGACTAAGAGTGACACCAGGAGTTTTGAAATCTGGAGGCAAGCTCTCCTTGTGGGTGCGAAAATTAACTCTTCTAGAAATTTCAAGCAGAAATGTTGCTAGAAATGAACGTCTAGAGCCAAAGCACTGACATGAGCGTGGATGGGGCGGGTGAGGGTGGCTTTGCAGTGGCAGCTCTGCTTTAGCTGAGCTGCCTTCCCCCATGCGTGCTGTGCTGTCAAACATGACGTGTTTTCTGTGGCCATAACATAGGAGTCTTGAGAAAAGCCTGTTTGATAGACAAGTGGATAAATAGTATCCTGTTTCTTTACCTTGACCTTAGATTGAAAATGCTTGTTTGGGTTTTACCTGCCTGGAAGCTTAGCTTCACTTCCTCACCGCTGATGGCTACTGGCAACCTGTCTGCCATGACTAGTGGGATGTGGTGGACACTGGATGGGGATGGGGAGGTCTAAGCATTTGAGACATTGGGGTGAGATGGTGTGATCCTAGCGCCAGAATGTAGGGTCTTGTCAAGAAAAACATGTTTGCCTGTCCTCCATGGTGGCCTTCCACTAGGAACCACAGTGAAGATGGGACTTTGGCTCAGGGTCTCTCCCCGGGTGCCAAGTAGCAAATGCCCGCCAGGGGGAGCAGCCTGCCTCTGCCCTGATAGCTCTTCCTGTTGAGAGAAAACTGCTGGAAGATGCAGACCTGTGAAGACTGAGCCATTCCAGGTGTCTGCTCCCTAGTTTCAACCAGACCCTTCCCTCTGCGAATCAGTCTTTCCATTCTTCTGCCGCCATGTACCACATGGGTCTGGCTCTGGTTGTCACTGCCTTGTTTCAGAGCTGATAGTCAAGTTTCCAGCTTCCCCATATGTAAGGGCTTAGAGTTGAGTCTTCCAAGTGCAGAATGTTAATCTACTGTCATTATTATTATTATTATTATTAATGCTCTAATTGGTTCTGTTTAAAATTGCTGATTGCAGAGACATGTATACATTGATTAGAAGTTCAGGAGAGCTGTTCCTCTAATCTGCATGGCCCCTGCTGATGCTGGCTATGAGATGCTTACTGAATGCTCCCATAAGCATTGCTCTCTGCATTATATGCAAGGGCTTGTACTCCTCTCTGAACTTCATGTTGTACTGAAGGGAAAAAACAAAACAAAACAAAAAAAACAGGTTCTGTATTTTTCTGTCTGTCTCCTGTCTCCTGCTAGCTGGTGTCCTTTCAGCTGCAGGAGTGGGGTTTAAAAAGTTTCACTTACTCTTTGCTGTTACTCACTTACACATGGATGACAGTCTGACTTAGTGAGCACTAGAGGATATTAAAAATTCATTACCTTTTCTTTGCCTCATGATTTTTTTAAAATTTTTTTTATTTTTCGGCCACACTGCACACCCTGTGGGATCTTAGTTCCCCGACCAGGGATTGAACCCTCACCCCCTGCATCGTAAGTGCAGAGTCTTAACCACTGGATCGCCAGGGAAGTCCTCTTTTCCTCATGATTTTAATGTATGCTATCTTTTTATCTCATTGATCAATTTATCAAGCATTTATTGAGCTCCTACTATCCGGCAGGTGCTATTCTAAACACAGAGGAGAAGACAGTGAACAAAACAGACAAAGCACCCTGGTGGCCTGCTTAGACCTTTCTCTTTTGTGCTGATGTGAGCCTAAATATGCTCGATTTTGAGGTATTTGGAATGCCTTGCAACTTACTTCTATTTTTTTGTATGTCTCTGTGACTGACACCATTGCAGCTTTTATCATAAAAGAGTTTAGCAATTCGTTTAAAAAGATTACTTGGGAGTTCTTGAAAGTAGTCCCCCAATTTTTAATTTCCTGAATTAAAACCAGAAATCAAACCAGAATGTTAGGTTTCCCGCCACTATCATCTTTGAGCTGCAGTTGCAGTCAGCAGATTCCTGATTAGGGAAGGTTACCTTCATGGCAGGTAGACATTCCAGATGAGGAGAAAAGATCAGGAAGTATTCGCATAGCTCCCAAATATTAAAATTACTTCTATCACATATAACAGGAATACCAAAGGAAAATTGTTCTTTTAAAAAGTTCTTTTTAAACTATTATGATGATGATGATGATGGTGAAGGATGTGAGAGGATGAGGAGTGGGGAATAGTTTGTTAAATGGAGTTACTTCAAATTTTAGAATCTGAAATTTGTAATACAGGGTCTAACTTATCTGATGTCCCTACCCCACTTCACCCCACAACCTCTCAAAACAAGAACAGTCACAATTTTTATGCCTCTTTACATACGGGCTATTAAGAACCTTTATTGTACTTGTGAAAATTTTATTGAAAACTCCCCAAAGAGAAAGGTTTTTAGGATATGTTCTCTACCATTAGATTTAAGACAGTACTTCTAACAGGGACATAGACCAAACCACTAGATCAGTTATGTTATTTAGAGGGCAAATAAGTAGGCACTACCATTAACACCTGGTCAAGCAGAAAAGTCTGTTAACAGAGAAGAATGAAATTAGCTAGAGGCAAAAATGGAAAATTATTACAAATATTTTGGTACACCGAATTCATTCTTTTATTCAACAGAATTTTATTGAGTGTCCTCCAATTTTATTGAGTGACCAGATACCATGGAGATTAAGGATATATAAGAACAACCTCTGTCCTTGTCCCAGAGTTTTCTGAGTTCATACCCCCACCAGGGGTCTTAATATGTGATGCCAAATAGGGTGGTTATATAGGTGTTACTTGTATTTAAGGAAGGAGAGTTGTACTTAGCACTTCCTTTATGCCAGTTGCTGAGCGAGGCATCAGAGAAACTAGGAAGACGAATGTTAGGTGAGATACATACTTGCTGCACATATACTACATTTTGTAACAGAAGTATACCCACTTTGAACAACAAACAGCCTGGGAGCCAGGGAAGGCTTTTTATACCAGAAGTGAAATTTGAGCTTGACCTTGAAGTTCATCTTCCTTCTATTTCTCCTCCTTGGTATCAGTTTTGATCCCAGAATAATTATTCTAATCATGGACAGTCTGTAAAAGAGCAATGCTACTGATACATCCATATCAAAAGAAGTATTTTAGGGCTTCCCTGGTGGCGCAGTGGTTGAGAGCCCGCCTGCCGGTGCACGGGACACGGGTTCGTGCCCCGGTCCGGGAGGATCCCACATGCCGCGGAGCGGCTGGGCCCGTGGGAACTATTCAAAAGTCCCCTTAGAATTTTTACCAAAACTTTCTTATTGTTCCTCATAATAATATAATTAAACCTGTTTTTCCTTAAGCATATGCACTGAAGATTTTTTAAAAGAACTTTTGAAGCAGTAATACATAAACATGATTTAAAATGTGGGTATTTTTCTAGAGATATTATTTTAAAATATAAAAGCTCATACTTATTTATTCTTTTTAAAAAACGTTTAAATAAGTAATAGCATGTGATAAGTACTGTTTTATACTTTTTTCCTTGTAACAAATCTGGGTAATTTCATAGCAGGACATGTAGAGCTGCATCATTCTTTTTGATGGCTACACAGTATTCCATACGGAGAGTACCATAATTTATTTAACTAGTCTTCTATTGATGGGTTTATGGGATGTTTCTAATCTTCTACCATTACAGACAGGTCTGTAATTCTTGTACAGATACAGTTTCTCACACTTGTCGGTCATGAGTATATTAACAGGATAGCTTCCTAGAAGTAGAATATGCATTTAAAAATGTTGATAGACGTTGTTAGATCACCCCCTACAGAAGCTGGACCAATCTATACTCTCTCCGGCTGAGTATGAGTGTCAGTTTCCCCAGTCTTGCAATCTAGTATATCTTCAATATTTTTTATCTTTTCCAATCTGGTATCAGATACTTTAAAATAATCCTTATTCATTATTTCTCTTGTACATATTTTGTTTAGCTGATAATATTGCAACTATATTATTTTCTGAAATATATTTGAAATATGCAGTATTTAACTTATACTATTACCCAATGAGAGTTATGGGCTTGTCTGATTAATTAGCTGTTATTTATATTCTTATTTCTATGGATGAAATGCATTCCTAATCAGAAACATCTGGTTTACATTAACCTTCTTAAAAAATTTATTAATGTAAAATATATATGCTGAAAATGCATCAAAAAGTACTAAGCATATGAATGGATAATTATAAAGTGAACATATATGTAATAACCATGCAGTTCATGAAAGCAGGACATTGCCAGCTTTCCAGAAGCCCCCTGTGTGCCCCTCCCTGGTCACAACCCTGTCTTCTTCCCTAGAGGTAACCATTCTCCTGACATTCATAATAATACTGTCCTTACTTTTCTTTATTATTTTGCCTCCTATGTATGTGTCCCTAAACAATATAGTTTCAATGTGGCTGTTTTTAAATTTATATGGCTAGATCGTACTGTGTGTGTCTCTTCTCTCACTCAACCCTCATTTTTATGGAATTCATCCATGCTGATGTGTGTAGTTTTTCATTCATTTTCACTGTTGTATAATATACCATTGTATGAATATACCACAATTTATTTATCCATTCTGCCCATGGGATGTTTGGGGCTGCTGTGAACAATACTGCTATGAATATTCTTCTATATGTATCCTTGTACACATGTACTTGGGTTTCTCTAGGGTGTAAAGGTAGGAGTGAAATTTCTAGGTGGAAAAAAAAAGGAAATTGCTAGGTAATAGGAGATATATATATATAGATAGATAGATATAGATATATATATGTCTTCAACTTAACTAGATGGTGTAATCTATTTTTCAAAACGTGGATACCAGATTTCCACTCCTACCAGTATCTGTGAGATTTTTCTGTTGCACTACATTCTTGAGTATACTTGATATGCCGGACTTCAAAATTGTTGCGGATCTGATGGGTATGTAGTAATATCTGCTTATGGTTTTAATTTGTGTTCCCCTAATTACTAATGAGGTTGAAGCCTTTCCATATCTTATTGGGCCTTTGGATTTTCTCCTTTACATCCTTGTTCAAGCCTTTGCCTAGTTGTGAGTTGTCTGGTTTTTTCTTATGCATTTTTAGGATTTCTTTATATATTCCAGATATTAGTCCTTTGTTGATTATACACATTGTAAGTATCTGCTATCACTCTGTGGCTAGTCTTTTCACTCTCTTTATTGTATCTTGAAAAACATCTAATTTGACATTTTGAAGGCAGTACGTTTGTAAGTTAAAGACTTATATGATGGGACATAATGAGACATTTCTTACATTTAATCCTTTAAAATGACAGTTTATCATTTGTTTCTCCACATAATAGTGTATCACCATGGAAACTTTATATATAATGTAGGTTTCTGTCAATCCCTAAGTTTACCCCTGTTTTTTTCTTTTTTAAAATATTTATTTATTTGGTTGCACTGGGTCTTCATTGCAGCAGAAGGGCTCCTTAGTTGCAGCTCGTGGGCTCCTCAGTTGTGGCATGTGAACTTCTTAGTTGTGGCATGCATGTGGGATCTAGTTCCCTGACCAGGGATCAAACCCAGAACTCCTGCATTGGAAGCACGGAGTCTTAACCACTGCGCCACCAGGGAAGTCCCTACCCCTGTTTTAATAAAAGAATAAGAACTAGTTGACTTTTTTCAAGGTATCTGTTGCATTTTACTCTATATATTATGTGAAAGGTAATACAGTTAAAGCGATGAAATGTATTAGAAAAAAAGATAAGTCCACTGGATTTGGAACTCAGTTGTGTGACAAACAGATCCAAGACCCAGGAAGGAAATCATTACATAGCAAAACTAAACATCTATGCTCACAGGAAAGCCTCTCCCATCCTAATTTTATATGTAATGCTTACCATCTCTGTCGTCTAGTTACTTAGCCCCTAAGAAAATTAAAAGAGGAGAAAGTTACTTTTATATAGACACACTAATAGCCACGAAGGCTGAGCTGTTGACAGCAAGAGAGGAAGCGGAAAAGCTATGAAAGCAAAAGCTGAAGGAGGAAAGAAAACTCCAGCAGTTGGGTTCTATTTAGTGAAGGTACCAAGAGTGCTATATGACCTGGCATGTCTTACAACATCCCTTGTATTTTGTACTACACCATAACTATTACTCATGTTGGTTTGCATAATTGTCAACAGATGGGGAAATTACGTTCAGTGTACTTTGCTTTTTAAGAAGTCAGAGATGTAAAGATATTCATAAAAAGATTTAAATGGGGAGGAAAAGGTGGTGTTGCTGTTTACCTTTAGTCATCCAGAACACTTGATTATCCTGACAGACACATTCCCCACAGGTTTTGGAGAGCTGAGCTGACGTTGACTATGATTTACATGAGTGGAAAGATTTGTAAAAGGTGAAACTCAGCTTTTCTCAGTCCTAGTGACTGACTCCAAAACAGTGATTCTGCACCCCTTTGGCATTTACTGAGGGTCTGTATAATCCACTCTAGTCCAAGCCACTCTCCTATCACACATGGCCTATGAAAGAAGCCTCCTAATTGGTCTCCAGACATTCACTCTTACTTTCCTCGAATCTTTTCTTCACTCTGAGACCAACGTGATCTTTTTAAAATGCAAGCTCTTTGCATCTATGGCTTCAAGCCCTTTGAGAGGGTCCTTTTGCCCTTAGGGTGAATACCAAAGTCCTCAACGTGACCTACGAGGGCATTGTCTCTGGACCTCAGCCCTCTTCTCCTCGCTGCAGCCACTCTTCTTCTTGTTTCCTGCCGTGCAACGTTCCTGGCCTTCCTTGAATGTGTCAGGTTTCTTGCCGTCTCAGGGCCTTTGTTTCCTCTGCCTGGAAAATCCTTTCTCCTTTTGCTCTCCAGTGTCTGCCATCATCTGACCCAACCACTCATTTCAGCCTTGTTTCCCACTCCTTTTGCTTTCTCTTCTTTCAGATCTTAGCCCTTCCTGACCCTCTGACTAACTCCCCTCCCCAAGTCATATCTCTCACTACATTCTGTATTGTTATTTCTTGGAACTTATCACCATTATTTACTATATAAGCATTTGTTTTGTTACACAGTTGCCTCCAACACCAGATGTTAAGTCCATGAGGGTGGAGACGTATCTGTTTTATACCCCCACTGCACCACCAAATCTAACAAAATACTGATTCACAGGAGGGACTCAGTTAATATTTGTTAAGTCAATAAACGAAGACCCAATAAACACAAGGTAATGTGTTGGGCATTGTGGGTAAGAAAGAGAACTAGAAATGGGGAACAAATATTACTAAGAAACTCAAACTTACCTAGTTTGGGAAGATTAAAGAAGGTTCAGCATTAAACTTTACCAAGTGGATAGAGTTTATCCAGGCAGCATTGGTATTGGGAGTGGGGAGGAAAGTCATCCTAAATGGATCAAACAGCAAGAGCAGGGAAAGGGAGAAAGGAAAATATAGGATAAGTTTGGGGCATGCAGAGTAAATATGCCTGATGAAGTGCGGAGTTTGTGAGGTGAGCTGTCGGAAACAAGGCTGAAATGATTGGTTGGGTCAGATCATGGCAGACTCTGGACACCATTGAAAGGAATTTAGATTTTATTGAGTATTATCCAAGAAACACTGAGAGTTGGTTTTGTTTGTTTGTTTGTTTGTTTGTTTAGCATGATAGTTACAGAATTACTCTTATCTTCACCTTGATGTGTAACTGTCCTTTTATGCTCTCATTCTGTCTCTTAGACTCAGAGACAGTCTAAAGTTAAACTACCCACAGGCTCTGAATCTCATGCTTTGTACCCACCTCCATCCAGTACATACATCCATTCAACACCTCTTCTTTCCCTCTTATTGTCAAGCATCTCCTTTCCCTCTGCCATCTCATACCTCTTTGTTACTTCTTGCTTCCTGCACTGGAACTTCTCCTGATTCTTCTTTCTCCAGATCCTTCCCCACCTTCAACAGTAGTTTTTGTTGCTTCCATACTGATGTCCATGACAAAAATTCCAACATGATATCTCTGAAGTGTCGTTACTCCTAATGGCAGTTCCATATTCATTGTTTGTTCACGCAGCACATTTTTTGTGCACCTACGATGTGTCAGGCACTGTTGCAGGCTGGAGATGCAGCAGTGACACCAAACAGGCCAGTCCCCAACCTTGCGAACACTCAGTTCTACTGGAGAACCAGGAAACCAACAAGCAAATATAAGACCAAATGGTGACATAATGAACACTGTCACTGTAGGTCTTTCCAGTTTGATGTCAGCTTCCCTCAGTCTCAGCATCAGAAAATTTTCTTTTTCTTTCAAACCAGCAGCTTGGTTTGACTTCCCTGTCTGGGGTAGAAGCAGGATTTTCCAGATACCCAGGTTTGTATCTGTGGATCCATTTGGGGGCATATCCCCTGATAGCCAGCCGGTCTGTTGCCAAGTCCTGAGGATGATTCCCTCAAAATGTCTGTCACATCACCCTGGTCAGGCCTTGGTCACCCTTTGCTTAAATTCTTTAAGTAGCCTCCTAAATGTCCCCCGCTGCTTTCTGGGATTTTGCCCCTGCATTTTATCTTTTCTACTGACACCAAATTCATCTTCCTGAAACATCTCTTTCAATATCTCACTTATCTGTTAAAAGACTTCAGTAGCACATTTATTTAGAATAAAGTACAGGCCCACCTCCAAAGTCATTTATATAGTTTTCCTTCCTATGCATGATCCTTTAGAGACCCTTACCTTTTATATACACTATAATGCACTTATATTAGATGGAATCATATGAAACTGCCATTTTCGTGGATCCAAAGTGGTTGATTGAATATTGGCAATTTATATGTTGCAATCTAATTGCACCTCCCAAACAATTGGTTGCCTGTATGTCTTTCTCCCATGTTACACTGTGAGTTTTTTGACGATCATGTCTTGATCTTGATGTTGCTTCTATCTTTACTGTCTGCTACAGCATCTGGTACAAAGTAAACAATGGCAGTCGAGTGCCCCCACTCATGTTGTGATCTGTTCCTGCTGCTTCCATTTCCTATAATGCCCACCGACTTTACCTAATCACATCCTACCCACCCCTCACTGCCAGCCTGACTCATGCCTCTTTCATGGAAATGCTCACTACTCCACATTAATCTCCTGCCACCACCTCTGAACCAGCAATATTGCTCCCTACCCCCTGCCAGAATCGAATATCATTCTTTAACATCCAAAGCATATATGTTTTACTTTGTGTTTTCCCTATTACTTAGCATGAATTTGCACTCTTAACAGTGAGTTGAAAGATGTCTGTTTCTAGCCCTCCCTTTTCACTCTGGGACACACTACCGTATTTCCAGCTGTCTATGATATAACTGCTCTTGGATGACTCACTGCAGTCTACTCAACAGAACTGAAACTAAACTCATATGCCGTCTCCCGGGTCTGCTCCTGGCCTACATCCCCATCCACAGCTTGGTCTCGAAGCCATCTCAGCTCTCCTTCATTCTCTATCCTCCTCCTGAAATAACATTCCACTGGATCATCACAGTGATTGCACATCCCTTAGCCTGGCTTCAGATTTTTATATAATATATAAAGTCTATCTCTGGGAGCTTCAAGAGGAGAAACATGTCTCCCAAACCACAGCAACATTCTCTAGGACCTAGAGCATCCTGATAAACAGGCCACTTCCTCCTGGTCTTGCACCTCCCCTGGGGACCTCTCCTCTAACATGTTTTCCGGTAGATATGTGTGATTATCTTCACCAAAATATAATGGTCTTTCAAATCATAATTGCCTGTGTTAGTATATGTCTAACATATACTGCATCACTGTGTCTCCAAAATTATCTCTCTGTCCTGATAGATATGTTTCTGACCTTGGGAAGAATGTTGCTGGAACACATTTTCTTCATTATTAGAATGATCTCTGGAGTCCCTTTCATCAGCACTTTGTGAGAAACCATCTCCTTCCAGTCTGCTTTTGTTTCCCAGGGGTTAGTTTTTGTCTCAGCAGCTGAATCCTGAGACCCACAAAGACAAAAGCTCACGTGTGATACCTTGTGTTATCAGCAATGCACTGAGATAGAGCTGGGCATTCACAGAGAGGGCTCAGAAAAGACTTGTTTGAATACGTTTTATGTGTATAACTTCTGTTTGTGTATATTTATGAACTTTTGTGCGTCTCTGAATGTGTTTCCCATATTGCTCTCTAAGAAGGATTCATCTCCGTGGTCTGGGAGGCAGGGATAGCTTGGATATTTTCCTCAGCCATCAGGCCCGTGACATTACAAACCAATAAGCCAGGTGCTCCAAAGGCTCATGGCCGCAGCTGGCACAGGTGAAGAGCCTACCTGAGCTGCAGCCTGGGGTTATTTTTCTTTCCCACCTGCTTGGGGTCTTCCTTTTCCCTCTAAATACGAAAGACTAATTTTTCTGTTAAACACTAAAAGGAATGTGGATGTGTATTCATGTGTGTGTATTTGTGCTCCTGTATGCATATATACATTATCCGTATATACATATATGTATGCATGTATGTATAGATGAAGGAAATACACCAACAAGTAAATAGTGGTTATTTCTGGATGGTGGCTTTTTCCAAATTCTCTATGATAAGTCAAATTACTTCTATTAGTAGCAACAACAACAACAAAAACCTAATAGATGCTATTTTTAAGGATAGGACACAATTATTAGGTGATTGCTGAGATCAACCCTCTGTGTCAACCAAGGACAAAGGGACAAGCAGGGGCCTAGTAGGGAACAGAGGGATGGACTTCTCCTCAGCATCTCCAGATGAGAGAAAGTGACCAGACGGTGAATTTGGGCTGACTTGCAGGATGGGCCAAGGTTACTGAAGGTTGTGAGCTGAGGAACTGGCAACTTTGTTTGGTTGTGAAGGTCAGGAGCCTTGGACAGTGGAAGGAAAGAGAAGGAAAATTTGGGGGTTGGGCTGGGGGTGGGAGAGGTGGATAGGGAGTTCATCAGGGTTTCCCCCCAAACTCAGCTGTTTTGCAAAGCATGGAAAAGGTGAGGAAAAGCTCAAAATATACTTTCAAGTTCATGAAGAGATTTTATGAAGAGGTACATGCAGTGGGAGAGAGAAAAGGCAGACACGTTTCAAGTTTGGTTTTAATCCCCTGTGACTCCAGATGGAGGGGTTTCCTGAGTGATCAGCGTGGGGACACTGGGACCTGGGGTAGGAGGGATGGGTCACCCCTGCACGGGCGGCAGGGTTCCTAACAGCAGGTTCATCATTAGGTCAACACACAGCTCCCCCACCCCCTCCCCTCCCTCCTCCTCCCTCATCTCCCACTGTCTAAGGACACAGGGAAATTTCTGATTAGAATTCTTGGTAAAAAGACAGTTTCTAACCTTTCTGAACTTGGAACAAAAAAATTGCATGAAACAAACATTGTCAAGGATGTTTCTCCCACCCAGCCTAGTCTCATGGTTCTCTCCAAGAGCGGAAGGAGAAATGGAAAGATGAAAAACAGGGAGAGTGACTCTTCCTCGCTGTGGCTCATTTCTTTCCTCTGGGGCAGTGTTCTGGAAGTGGGGACCCCCTGGCCTCAGAGCCAGGAGGGGACATAGCAGAGCCTGGCTCTGCACCACCTCCAAGGCCTCCCTGCTCTTCACCAAGCTGCTCAGCCAACTGTTCCTTACCAGTCACCTCCTTACCGAATTCCCAATGAGGAGCCCTGGAGTCAGGATGAGCAGCACACACACACACGTCTAAAAGCCAAAAGTAGAGTAAGAAACAGGAAAGAACAAAAAAAGTCACAAAAATCAGTTTTGAAAAAGAGCTAAACTGAAAACATATTTCATGATGTTTATGTCTTTTCTCTCTGCCCGATTCAACATTTGTACTTGTCTGTATCTCAGTTTTCATTCTGATGAAGGAACATTTCCAGTCTGGGCCCTAGTTTGAAATTTGAGGTGGAGAAAGCCTCTTTTAAACCAGTTAATATGGGATTTGCAGTTCCCTGTGTGTAATGGAGGAATACAAACAAAGCAGTGAAGTCCCCACCAAGGACCCCGCCCATCTACTGAAAAACATACAGTCCTTTCCCTTAGAAGCCCCTGCTGAAATTGGGCAGGTGGAGAAAAGCACAAAGCCTGCTGCTGTAAGGAAGCATCCAGAGCATAAACGACTGACAGTAGCAATTGTCTTTCTTCCTGAACTCCTACTATGAGCCTGGCGTTTTATGTATAATCTCTCACTCCATCCTCACAATTCTTCAAGGTAAGTATCATTATCCTCATTTTGCAGATGAGGAAGAATGTAGAAGTTAAATAATTGCCCAAGGTCACACATCCAGAAAGTGGCAGAGCTGAGATTTGAACCCAGGTCTTTCTCATGTCCACTGTGTACGCTGCCTTCTGCCGGCCAAGTTCATGAACGAAAACAGTTGGGTGATTCAGGCAGAAACACACAAAGCAGCATTTTGGCCCAAATGCTGTAAGTCTTACTGTTTCTCCCTCCTGACCAACTGAATGAAATGCACCTGAATTAAAAAACCAAGAACAAGGGGAAGAAAAGAATAAAACACCAAGAACATACCATGTTCTATGTATTACATGTGCTAACTGCTTAGTGGCTGCTGTGTCTAGTGGAGCATGGCACGAGTCAGGAATTTAGAGGAGGCTGTTTATTATGTCTTGGCCACGGGACTAGTGATTCAAGCACACACCTGCCTCAGTGGCTTCCAAATCCATCAGACAGAAGCATCTAGAATATATAGTAGTCAACTGAAGATGCATTTAAAAATATATTGCAAAATAGCTGCCTCAGATTCTTTGTGGAACAAGAAAGGATGGAAATCTATAATATAACAAATATGTTCCCCGTTTATGGCAATTTTTATACCATTGGATGTCCAGTGATGTCTCTTGTGCACCCAGGGACTGTAGAACATCTCATCATAACTCAGAAAACTCGTATTATGAGTGTCTAATATTAGAATGAGACCTACAGTATATTAAGTAAATAAGTAATCTGTTCCTATGAAAGGGTCTGCACCTAAATAGAGGGAGCTGGGAGAAATCTCAATATAGGTGCCCCCCCAAAAAAAAGAATTCTGGGGAGGTCTGGTTAATAAAAGCTGCTGTCCTGTTAAAATGGGTCTCACTGATTCTTGCTCCTCATGGAAAATGCCCAAGTGCTTCTGGACAATGTACGCTGGCAGATGTGAAAATGCAGTTGAAATGCTGCAAAACTCAGGTTTTTCAACCATGGAGTGGCTGGTACATAGAAAAGGCCTCTGCCTTAAGGATTTTAAACCAGGTGACCCTTAGAATTACCGAGGAATCATTTCAAAAAACGCATCCCAGGCTCCTCACTGGCCTGTTGAATCAGAATGCCAAAGTTAGAGGGTGATTGGATGTGGGATATCTGTGAATTCCAAGCAGAGAGTTATTTTCTAAATAATAGAGATCATTAGCATTTCAAAGAAATTTAATGGCCTTCTTTTTTTTTTTTTTTTTTTTTTTTAAAACCACACTTCCACTTAAACTTTTCCCACTAGTCTTTGCCCTAGGCCAGATTTTTAGAAGAATCATCTCAATGAGATGATGAATGGCCATCATTTTTAAAGAGCTATGCATTGGTGTTAACTACTCTTTTAAGGTATCAACTGGGCCATATAAAACAGTGGCTTCCTATGTATATGCGTATGTATTTTCTCAGAGTTTTGGAGAACAAGTGTTCAGTTTGCTTACATGCCTTCATTTCTTATATGTCTCACATATCAAACCATCATCAGATAGATTTGCAGGTACACAGAGACCATCACAACTTGAGGTTTAAAAGGGGATTAAAGTTTTTGTGCAAAATCTAATGAATACACATGATGAGGTGACCCAAACCACTTCTAGTTAGGTCCTCAAGGATAACATGGATCCTCCAAATGTGTGAAGGATGCTTTCTAAGACCTTTGGGATCTACAAACATTACACACGTACAAATATCATTTAACAGATGGATTCTCCTTTACAAAAGGCAACCTAGCACAGTGGTTAGGACAGCTTTGGAGTCAAACCAACCTCAGTTCGGATCTCAGCCCCTCCACTGTCAGTTGTATGATCCTGGGCAGGACCTCAGTGCTTCAATCTGCAAAATGGGGGTAATGGTATTACCCACCCCATAAGGTTGTGGTGCAAGTTATGTGAAATGATGCGTGCCAAACACTCAGCACTTCACCTGGCACATGGTAAACACACAATAAATATTAGCCATTAATAATAGTGATAATAAAAATGACACAAATAAATTAGCTATTAATAATGATGACACTAAAAATATTTTTTAAAACTGTTCTCCCCCTTCAGAATTTTAACCATTGCATAAAGAGCAAAATGTGAAATTCAGCGCTTGTAAGACTATTAAATTCTGCCACTAAAATAAGTTCTACAGATGTAATAGCGCATCTATAAACTGGTACTTACAGTGAATTATGATATGGGGGACTAGCTAATCAGGACAGCTGATGCTACCTCACCCCCAGTCCATAAATGTAACATTATGCAAAGGAAAATATGATTTAAAATTTTTGAGTCCCTTTTGCCCTGGAAAAGGTGAGCCCAGTACTTTGCCCTTTCACAAGAGCATGCGTACTGCCCCTGGCTTTCTTCAGAATCTCATCTCCCTCCTGAATCCTTAGCACCTGCTACCTTCCCCACAGCTCAGGGTAACTGCCATTTGAACTTGATGCTGAAGTGTTTTCTGTCCCTTAATGAACAGTTTTTGCCTGGCTGGAGGTCTTACTAAGAGAGTCTCATACTGTTTTTCTCGTTTTTATAAGGCAGGCTTTGATACCATGAGCTGAGCCACAGTCTAATGGAAGGTCATACTCTTTAATTCATCTTGAATTTTTCTCTTGGCTAAGAGCCATTGCTTTTTAAAATATGTCACTCTTCCAATAGCACTAGAAGTTGGTTCTCTTTGAGGGGCCATTGTTCTTAAAAAAACGATGATTCCATTGCCTCCAATGGCCCAGTAGAGATGGTGTAACCAACACTGGGATATGGGGTCTCTGGCATGGCTCCCTCACTCCCTCACTCAGGAATCCATTCCCTCAGCTGGCCTTGCAGCCTGCACTAACTAACCGCGTGCCTTAGAAAAAGTCCAGACTACCACTTTATGGACCCTGGAAACACTTGAAATCAGGAATGTTAAGTCAGTTACTACTAAAAATCTGCTGCATAAATGGGTAAACTTTTCTCAGTTTCTTTCCCGCAACTGAATGTCATGGTAAGACTTGGTAGGGCATAGGGACCCTAAAAGAGTTGAAACAAGAAAACAAAACAAAACAAAAAGGGTATGAAATAAACACTAATGATCACTGCCACTGGACCTCATATGTTTTTTTAAATTGGGGTATAGTTGTTTTACAATGTTGTGTTAATTTCTACTGTACAGCAAAGGGGAGTTCCCTGTGCTAAACAGCAGGTTCTCCTTATCTATTTTATGCATATTAGTGTATATATGTCAGTCCCAATCTCCCAATTCATCCCATCCCCCCTTCCCTCCTTGGTGCACTGGACCTCATATTTAATGCATCCCTAGTTATATTATTCCTGGCTTTCCTCCTCCTTATCTGTCTGGGATATTGGAAAGCCACAGCCGGAGTGCTCTACAGGGAACTAATGAGAGGAACAGTATACAGATTTGAACTTTGACAGTGTTTCACAGTTAAAAGTGTCCAGTGAGTGATCCTCCTCTGGATCCTGGACCTGGTTGGCTTCTTCTGAACCTTCAGACCGAGCACTGTCCTACACAGAAGTCTGCTTCCTCCATTTCCTCTAAAATTGTGACTGTGTGTTTGCCAGGTTGCACTCTGTGCGTTGGGTTGCTAGAAATACATTAGGTCGCACTGACGGTTTCACTCTGTTTTCTATAAAAGGCTACAGGAATCTCATGGAAATTTTTGCAAAGTTATATGCAAATCACAGAGCCCCGGCCCTTTTCTTAACAGGATGGCAACCTTGCTCCTCGGTGGTACCTGGGACCTGGAGATCCTTTCTCCACTTACGTTTAGCACGCAGCTCACCGGGTTAGCCGTGCCGCCGTTGGGACCTCCCACCTGGACTCCCATCACCCACCTCTCTTGAGACTGCTCTGGCAGGGCTGGGGTGGGGTGCAGCCTTTGCTCAGAGGGCCACATGTTCCAGGCAAAATCTGCCCCCCTGGGCCATGGGCTCACCCCTCGGGGCCCCTTGCTTCTTTCTCTACTGGGTGCAATTCGAGGTTGCCGAGCTTCTCTCCAAAGTCTAAAATGGTGGGACAGTAGGGACCTGTGAGAGGCCCCATGGCCCGATGCACCACCCCCCCAGCTCCCAATCTGAACACCAGGCACCCCTGGGCCCTCGCTGCCCTAGAGGTCTGCCATGTGAGTGGGCAGGTTCATCAGAGGGGCGTACTTGTCCCTGGAGTTCTTCTCCAGGTTGAATGTTTCTATTGTCAGTGGCCCCAATCTGGAACAACCCGTCATTCTAATCCAACCTGCCTCCCCCGTATCATGAGAAGGAGGGAGGAGGAAGGAGGGACAGTTTACAGTTATGGTTTATGGAAGATGAGGGAACTCCAGCCTTTCCCAAACACTGGCAGGAACCACTTGTCCCAACATATAGTCTGTCTGCTTCAGCCTACCCAGGTTCTGTCACGATTTTCTAGCTCCTCCCTAACCTCACTCACTCCTGAGGTGTCTGGTTCAAAGACCCTCCCAGCCTTCCTTGGCTACCAAATCATCCTGTTAGGGGATGGGTGGGGAGTGGGAGAAGAAATAAGTGAAACAGACAGACTGGCCACATGTTGATAATTGTTGAGACTAGATGATGGGTACGTGGGTATTTATTATATCATTCTCTCCCTTTTGTATATGTTTGCAGTTTTTCATAATAAAAAGTTAAAAAATTTAAAAAAAGTCCTCCAACTTTCAAAACACTCAAGAGAGAGCCCCTAGCCCCAACACAGTTTCATGGAAACCCCACACCAAGGCAAGAGGCAAAGATGACTCCATTACATATATATATGTATATATATATATTCATTTTCTAATTTTTTTAAGGCCCACTGCTTTATTTTCAATAGACTCAACCTTATTTCTAAGAGGTCCCAAAGTTGCGCTTACTTCCCTCAACTGGGTTATGGGGGAGGGCTTGGGTAAAGGGTTCCTTAAAATCCTGAAAGTTTACACTTCCATGTATCTCACAATCTTATTGTGAGGATGGGACTTGTTCAGTGTTCTGAACTTTGCAAAGGAAACGTGCTCTCAATTCAAAGTGTCATTCTCTGGAATTGCACCTGGCTCAGGAAAGGACTGTCTTTGTACTTGAATTTAAATCTAATGGAGAACCTTAACACGGGCATTTGCATGACTAAGAATTGCTGCTGTCTTTTTTCCATATGTCACTTTCTTGAATGTGTTCTAATAAAATGATTCTAAAGCAGGCTGTTGATATACAGTGATTTATAAATACTTTCTGTTGAGTGCTGAGGCCCTTAATTTTATACCAAGAATTCACCCCATCCCACTTTCTGGAAAGATCTGTTTGTTGGGGACAGATGCAATGAGTGTACGTCTGGCCTAGTTGCGGCACCACTGCAATTGCAGTCACTAATGAGAATCATGTCAACCACAGCGATTTTGTCTTCTGGTTGCCTAGCAGCAGAATTTGTTTTCCAGAATAAAGATGGCCATATGAAGTAGATGAGTATGATGGGGGAAAGTGGAGCGGGCAGGGCAGGAACAGGAGGATAATTCCCTCGGCCAGAGAAAGAGCAAGGCAGAAGGAGAGACAAAGGCAGCCAAAAAGAGAGGTCAAGTTCTAATTCGTTCTGTTCAGTGATAAGAGTCAGCATGTTCAAGTGATTACCGGTTGTTAAACTTTATTTACAGAATTGCACCTTTGATATCAAGTTAGAGCAAGTAACAAATTTCAAAATCTCAGCAAACTAGAAGCAAATAAAAATATGTATTTCCAAAGGTAGATATTTTGAGAAGCACTTTTGATTCCAATCTTTATCCCCCTTCAGCCAGACTGGCCAGGGCACTCTCATGAGCCAATAACCAACTTGGGCCAGTTCTTTGGGACAGGAGGCTTTGTTAGAAACCCTGTAAGGGGCAGAGAAGGCAGGACCAGACAAGGAGCCTTCCGTATACTGAGCACCCTTCTCACACCAGATGCTGGGAAGGCACTTGATATACATCAACTCCCCTAGTGTTCAGAGCCATCCTGAGAGGCAGGCAGTACTGTCTTCATTTTCCAGATGAAGAGGCTGAAGCTGAGAGAAGTAAATAACTTGTGCAGAGTCATAAAGCTAGATAATAGCAGATCTGTGATTCAAATTCAGGTCTCTGATTCCCAAACCCATGCTTCTTCGGACCACAGGGCTGATGGCCAGTGCCCAGCCTGGGCTCTCCCTTGTACCTTGCCATGGTCTTCAATGAATTTTGCAACCTCTGTGTGCCCTGGGGGTGGTGGCGTGTCGCAGAGCCAGCATCCTGCTCTTCCTGTGATTGGAGATCCCTTCCAGGTCAGGGTTTTGCAACCCATATCCTCATACCTGGGACTTAGTTTTGTAGAGCACAGTCTGATGAGGCTGAGATCCCCATTCAGTTCTCACAGGGATTTGCTCACTCAGAAAATATTTGAGTGTCCCTAAGTGCTGGGCATTATGAACTAGGTGGGCAAATATAGACTCAGCCCCTCTTCTCACAGAGCTTACCAGTGGAGGAGACAGGCATTAATCAAGAAACACTTGCATGGATATATAATTATAACTGGAAGGGACCTTGGAGATCCTTGAGATCCACAGATGAAACTGAGACCCAGAAATGCTAAGCAGTTTGCTTAAGACCATATAGCAAGTTAGGGGCAGCACGAGGACTAGAACTCAGTAGATTTCTATTCTCAGACTGCCTTTTCCCTACTATGTCGCACTCCAGTCTCTTGCAAACCCAGAAACTGCCCCCTAACCACAGCCAGCCCTATGAACGTATTGATCAATCAGCACACTATCCCCAGCCTAGGAAAAGCCAGACAGCACACTTTGTCATGATAATCAAACAGCATAGTGAACTGAACCCTTGAGGATGGCAGTTACCCAAGCCTTGTTTGCAGATTTATTTCAGAGCCCAAAGCAAGAACGGAGAGGCAAGGCTCCCGTGCTGTAAGAAGAGTGCTTGCAGGTGTTTCAGTGTTTTGGTCTGACCCAGTATATTCTCATCTCCCAAGTTCAGTAGTCATTCATTCACTCACTAATTCAACAAATATTTATTGAGTGCCCACTAGGGACCGTGCACAGTTCTCAGAGCTGGGGACACAGCAGTGAAAAAGTAGAGTGCCCTCATGGAGTGAACATTCCACCTGGGGGAGACACGATAAACGAATACATAGGTAAATATCAGCATATCAGAAGGTGATAAATGCTACAAAGAAAAGTATATCAAGAAAGGGAAGTGGGGAGTGCTAGGGGAGGAGTGATGCATTTTTAGGTAAGGTGATTGGGAAAAAGACATCCCTGAGATTATGTTCTCGGTCATCATTTTACACACACACACACACACACACACACACACACGACTGTGCAGTGTGATTTGAAAAGTCCCCTAAGTCTTCCCCTACCTCCTTCAGAGAACTAAAGGTTTCTCAGTAGCATGTCCAAGAGCCCAATTCCTAGCTTTCCTTTTTTTTCCTTTGAGCTAAGTCAGTGGTTCTCAAACTTGAGCGTACACCAGAATCAGCTGGAGCACTTGTTAAAACACAGATTGCTGGACTCCACTCGCAGAGTTTGGGATTCAGCAGTTCTGGGGTGGATCCAAGAATTTGCATCCCCAGATGCTGCTGCTGCTGCTGCTGGTGGTCCGGGGACCTCCCTTTGAGAGCCACTAGGTTAAGTATTATAGCTGGAAGATCTCTGCTAAAATCCTGAGAAAGGATATGTCTATTCATTAGGCTCCATGGACTTTATCAAAGTAGCTATTCCTGGAAGAGCAGGATCCTTAAGAAATGTGACTTTTTTTTTTTTTAACTGGGGTAAGTTTCAGAAGCGACAGCCCAAGACCCCAAGCATTGAGGAGTTAGGGCAAAGGACAGGTCATGAAAAGACGGTGACAATATTTCATTGCTTGTCTATCAATGCTTTGCATTTTCCTAGCATTTAATACTTTTACAAGCCCTTTCCTCACTACTCTCTTTTGGCAGTTAACCTGTTAGGTAGATATTTACAGATGTCATTATTACATTTTGTAGGTAAAAAAATTGAGATGCAAAGAGGTGATATGGCCTGCATAGGGCATCAAGGATGAGAACCCCAGCTGCTCTACTCCTAGTCCAGTGTTCTTTTTCTACTCACACTCTTCATAACATGAGCTGTAGCTTTCTCCTGGGGCATCTACCCCAGGCCATTAAAATCCAGGACATGTAGTTGCTCTTTGCTTTTGCTCTGTTCAAAATCCCACTTGCTGCAAGTGGATTATCCATGTGGATGATTAACTGTGACAAGTACTAAGCCCTGCATGAGTTTGCTCTACCATAAACACATTTCTCTTCTACCAGGTATTGTACAGAGAAAATGCTAACTCATTTTAATATCAGCCCAAGCTAGAACTAATCATTATGAAAGCAAACCTGCTGGGAGAAAAGCAGACATAATACTTTCCAAAGGCAAATAGAAATGGTATTTGATTATGTGTACCTTTGCTTCCATTCCGTTAGTTGCAATAATTGAAAGTTTCCTGTAACACTAAAACACGTAGCGAAAGGAGAATGGATTTTGTTAAATCTGATGACTGATGAATCACTTTCTCAGGTCTTTAAATATACCCAAAAAAAAGAAAATCATGGACATGAAACATAAAATCCTGTTTTCCAGTACTTGCCTTTCTGTTATTTTCTCCAGTCCTGCACTGATTCCTCATAGTGAGAGAGTAAGGTCTCTCACTGAATCTCACAGACGAGGACCCAGGGGTTACAAGGAGCTGTTTCCCATCAGCTTTCATACATGTTTTTGACCATCGAAGAGCCCAAGGTTTTAGAAGTTTCATTTCTAATACTGCCCTCATCTGTCTCTCAACCCATTGATATTCTGACATATTCCTCCTGTACTGCCGTTGGGACCACTCATTTATTCAATAAGTACTTAATAAGTACTGAGTATGTACCAGACGCCATAAGAGCCACTGAACAGGCTATGAAAATGAGTTAGAAATAATCCTATCCTCAAAGAACATGGCATATATTAGAATCACTTTGTAAATTATAGAATAGTCAACACTGAAGTGTATTCTAGATGTAGATCATAAACCCGTGTGAGCATCTCCCCATTTTAATTCTCTGTGTGCTCAAAGAAAGCTAATTAATGAACTATTTTAGTGTCAACATAAAACAGGCATCATTAGGAAAGAAAACTTACCTGGAGAGGAGAGTGGGATACAGAAGAAGCTCTACTCTGTAGCTCTGAGCACACACCAAGATGTGCATTGGCAGCCCCAAAAGCATGGTAACAAGGGGGCGGTATAGGATCTAGCATCTGCTGTAGATATTCCACATGTGGACTATAACAAATTGAATTTATGAGGATCATAAAATTTGGATGATAAGAAATTCCATATTGTTGAAAGATCTGGTATGGATGTGTTTTTGCTGAGCTTTAGACTCCAAAGTATGCTATAAAAATGACTGTTCGTTAAAAATATATAGTTCATGCCCACTGCAACACAAGGATTGAGCATATAAGAAAACAGGTTGGGTTGGAGGAGATGCGGTGGCATGCAGAGGATTCATTTAGTTGCATCTGTATTAGAAAAGCCATGAGAAGAGATGCAGACCATAATTCAACCATGTGTGTGTGTGTGTGGGTGTGTACCTATGTATACACAAATACACATGCACAGGAAAGGTGTTGAAGCCCAGTAAAAATGATTTTATGAGGATGTGAGCCCTTTAAATAAATTCCAAATTCATAATCCAAAAAGGAAGACAAGTTTAGAAAACTGCAAGTGCAGCCAGAAGACAAGGATAAGATTGTAGTTCTGGTGACCAAGTGGCTCAAGGGACACCGCTCACACACCTTCCTCCTACTTGTGTTGGGCCATCTGATGGTGGAGACCATCCGCCTCCACTCCTTAAAGGAGCTGCTCTGGCTCTGACTCCGTTCTGCTTTAAGGTGGGCTTTGTTAATAGTCGAATCCCAAGACAGGGGTTCAGGGCAGATACACAGCTGGATCTCAGATCTGTCCCATGAACCCTATTTATGCCAGCTCTGCAAGCCCGTCCTGGCCCGGGAGGGAGTTTTCACAGCACAGGTGCTGTATCCAGCCTGCCCAATGACCATCAGGGGTGCTAGTGGTGTGATCGTATAGCCAGGCCTGCTGTGGGTGTGTCTGGTCACGGATAGCGGTAGCCACAGGGAAACATAGCAGTGATGGGGGAGGGGGTCTCTATGTATCTGCCTTTGAGTTTCCGGGATGGTGGAATAACGTGTGTTATTCTATTTGTAAGGATGTCCAGAGATTCTGTTGCCTGGCAATGGTGACCTTTTAATGGGCCTTACACCCAAGCATCGTGTGAAGTTTTTAGATCTGGCTATGCTGAGTTCTGCTGGGCGGTTGCTATGGCACCAATCAGGGTAAAAGGATCCCAGGGTGCGAGTGGGGACTGAAACATAGTTGATGGAGAAGCAGAGTTTAGATTTCACCGGTATGGCACGCTCACTCTGAGAGTGACCCAGAAGTATGGCCCTCCAGGAGTTGCTCTGGTATCTCATAGATTCATGAGGACTTGCATGGGCATCTTGGCCCTGAGAGGAGGAAGTGTTTAAATTGATTTACACAGTTAAGTTCCTACAAGGCCGCTGGAAGTTAGCAATGGAAATAGGAGGCTTTGTACTTCCCAGATTCTTCCTTCATTCTCGTTAGGCATTGAAGATGCTGACATATTGCTTTATTTGTTGGGACAAGCAACCAACAAACTTGTTGGAGAGCCGTTGATATAGGGGCCTCAAAACCAGACCACTACAAATAATCTAAGTACTCTGTCCACCCTGCAAGGCAAGCTGCAAAGCAAGCTCAGAGATGGAATAGGTCATCAAAGGGGGAGGCCCTTGCAGGGTCTCATTGGTTGGTTGGTGTTGCAGGATATAAGTGATCACATTCCAGCTTAATGGCACAGCACAAGGTGGCTAGTAGGGCCAGACAGGTGCATAGCCTTCTAGGAGAGGCCATCAACCCAGCACTTCTAGCTTCTGAGGAATAAATGATTCAGAAATTAAAGTGAGATGGTAGTTAATCCCAGTGAGCCTGATGGTGTTACAAAGATGATTGCTTAAACCATTGCCACATGCCAGTTTCCCATCAGACCTCGAATTTGGCTATAATAGTCAGAAATCTGGCTGTTTTCTCATAGATTAAATGTCTTATGAGAGAAGGCTAGTAGGGCCAGACAGGTGCATAGCCTTCTAGGAGAGGCCATCAACCCAGCCTTCTAGCTTCTGAGGAATAAATGATTCAGAAATTAAAGTGAGATGGTAGTTATCCCAGTGAGCCTGATGGTGTTACAAAGATGATTGCTTAAACAATTGCCACATGCCAGTTTCCCATCAGACCTCGAATTTGGCTATAATAGTCAGAAATCTGGTTGTTTTCTCATAGATTAAATGTCTTATGAAAGAAACATATGCAAGTAGGGGTGGTGGTTGGGATCCAGAAGGTTGAGGCTGGATAGCATCGATATTTGCACTGGACACATTGGTCTCTTTGGCAAATGTTTGACATGGGGGAAGGCTGTCAAAGATTATGGCCAAAGTAATGCAATGATTTGGGCTCTGGAGGGTCCCCTTAACTATCAGAGACTATGGGAAAAGCCAATACATCCTCAGAGATCAATGAGAGGGTCATTTATCCAAAAAACAAGAGAATGAATATTATTAATAATTAGTGACCCTCGATAAATACTAGATATCCATCATATCATTTATTCACTCAGCAAATATTTATTGAATACCGACTATGTGCCAAGCGCTATCCTAGACAACAACAAACCAGACAAGAATTCCTGCCCCCATGGAGTTTACATTCTGACGGGAATACAGACAAATAAATAAGTAAAATATATAAAGTACAGATGATGACACATGCTATAGAGGAAAAAATATAGCTTCAAAGGATGTAAGTAGTGCAGGGGATGGGGGAAGAAGTGAGGGGAGGATCTGAGTTCTGGTGACTGACCTAATCGGAGATGCAGAGATTAGTGAAATTAGGCCAGATGATCTCAAGGCAGATAGTGGTAATGTGGCTGTGAGTTTTGGAGGAGAGGGAGGGTTGAGGGTTCTGTGAGGAGCACACACAGGTCTTAGAAATTTCTCTTCATTACTTCCCAGAAAAGCATGAAGACTTGGGGAGGAGTGGTCTTACCTAGGGAACAGGTAGGGGCTCTCAGGTAAGGCGACCTCTCCCCCAGCCTTCATGCCCCCTATGGAGCCAAGAGGTGCCCAGGAATGTGCCCCAGAAGTCAAGTGGGCCCCAGACTACTCCCCCAGCCTCCACCAGGGGTCCAAGTGAGCCTTACTGATATGGTATTAGCCTACATTAGAGGAATCTGGATTCCATCCAGTCTGACGAGGACTTCACCTGTGGTGTGACCAGACATCCCTCAAAGTTCACATGATGAGATTCTTGAAAATAAATACAGGTATGGTCCGAGTATAAAATGAGTCCAGGAACCAAGAGTTCATGGAATAACTGTTCATAAATCTCTAGAAGCTCAAAGAGGCTTTGCAGATTCTGAGACGTATGGTACAGTATTTGTTTTGTCTTTCATAGGCTTAAAATATGAATTCCCTTTGGTTACCTCCCCTGATTCCCAGCAGACTGCAGGGCCCCTCAAGTCTAGCTTGATAAACGTTCAGCAACAGGAAGAATAGTTCCCAGTCATGCCTGTTTGGGACAAATCCCAGTCACCAGTACAAAGGCAGAAAGAATTCCAGTTCTCTTTATCAAAAAACAGCATGGGGCCTTGGGAGACCCTGTGAAGAGGCACAGGAATTCAAGCTAGAGGCTTAAGACATTAACTCATATAGAATCTGTTCCTTGGGCCCAAGTAATAGATATGTTCAACCTAGATCTGAGTCCCTGGCAGCAGGAAGATGGCTCAGTCACAGTTGTGAGGTAAATGTGGCTTCCTCTCCCCAAACCCCACTTTGGACTCATAGAACTTAGGCAGCAGACTCCGGAGTTAAGGAGAAGCTGGCTTTCTCCTCCCAGCTGCATCAGCTTGCCCTCAAGAGACAAGCTTTTGGTTGAAGCCAAATGAAAGGGGAGCTCAGGGTACTAGCATGCATACATATACACATGTACACACACACACACACACACACACACACACACACACACACCCCCTCCCATTCATTGTGTAATACCTTCCCATCTAATGCAAAGCCTTATTTCTAGAGAGGTACGTTGTAAAAGTAAGTCCAGAGAGTTGTCTTCCTTAGCTATATAGAAAAATTAGTCTCAAATGGCATTGGTTAGCCCTTCTAGAAAAGGGCTGCATGGAATAAGTTCATTGCAGCTCAGGTTTTAGTCCAGGAGCCAATTGATGCATGACAAACAAAATGGCATTCTCCATGTGGCTATGAGAAATCAGATGTGACATTTGGTTATTTTCTGTTTTCTTGGATCAACACGTGTGCTCAGGAGGGGGCTTCTGACCATACCTGGTGTGAGTCAACCATCTTTTGGCCTATCCTGATAAAAGTTTAATTTTGAACTAAAACTAAAACTACAGGATGCAAAAACATTAAAACTTACATGTAGATGTAGATCATTAGCTAGATAAAGAACCAGTATAGTTTTATAGGATCCATGTCAAATCATACTAGTAATTGGATTTGTCATTGCTACAGAATAAGTTCCATGAGGGCAGGGATTCTTGTCTGCTTTTTTCACTGCTGTATCCCCACTGCCTATACTAGTGCCAAACACATAGTAGGTACCATGAGTACAATTGCATAGTATAGAACAAGCGCAGCTTTTTAGTGTGCAGAAATACAGTCCATTTTTAATGCAACCAGACTGGTAGGCAAATACTCCATTGTACCACTGGGGAGTAGGAAGAAGTTCCACAGAATAATGTCATACTTGCAAAAACAAGAAGCATGCTGGTTGAGTTAAGGATAATGCAAGAGTAGAAGACAGGTTTGTGTGTCATATGATAAGCAAAGCTAAAATCTGAGATCGAGGGCCAGGACTGATAAACAAGGAAAGCAATTGAAAAGTTAGCAAAGAATCTCCAGGGCCATAATCAAAGGAGCAAGCAGAAGCCCAGGTGCACAGCCAGGTGTGGGAAACTACCATGTGGTTTGAACACTGACAATTCAAAGGATTCTGATAAATGCCGACCCTTCTCTCAACAGAGTTTATACCCACCCATGAGTTTTTAAATGTATCACTTGACTTTTGGGGCTCTGTAGATAATTTCTAATTAAGAATGGCAAATGGGAAGACTGAAAAAGGAAAAGCGCCAAGGGCTAGGAGCAATAAAAAGGAGAATAAACCCAACAGCTCACATGTCTAAAAAAAATGAAACAATTGTTATGAAAAATCCAATTTGAAAAATGTCTCTCATTTGGTTTGCTTCACTGAGTTGGTCGCCAATGAGAAGGACTACAGTTCCAAAGACATTGTTGATTGCAAATGCACTTCTCCTCACTGCCCTGCCCCACCACCATGCTCATGATCCTCATTAAACATTCCTAAAGCTCCGGGAAATGAAAATGTGAGAATTGATGCATCTGTTGTGAGTCAGCCCAAGAGATGGTCAACAATGGGATCTGACGCCAATTCCCTGATGGCAAATGAAGCTGGGCTTCAGCTTGATTTTACTGAGCTTTAGAACTGTTCCCAAAGTACACAAAAGGAAAATAAAATATGGTCCTTAACGACAAGAATTGTATAGTCCGAATGGGAGAGGAAAAATATACTCAAAAAACAAAATTCACACTATGTATGATGCATAACTATTGCTTTAGCCTAAGAGATTCCAAAAGCTACAATTATGTCTCCTCCCACTCTTTCTCTATCCAACACTAAGGATGAGTCATAGCATGTAATGGCTGTAATCTTCTGGTTGTTTAAAAAACTAATAATAAAAATAATAATAATCATGGTAGTAGTAGTAACAACGACAATAATAAAATCTAGTATGTCTTCCCAAATTGCATTTAATTCGTATATGTCTATATTTGTCTTAGAATGGCCCCTTTACATCTGTGTCCCTTTTTTTTTTTTTTTTTTTTTTTTTTTT
>NC_041214.2:90234121-90247056 GCF_002837175.3 Physeter macrocephalus | reverse complement strand
CCTCTCACTGTTGTGGCCTCTCCCCGTTGCGGAGCACAGGCTCCGGACGCGCAGGCTCAGCGGCCATGGCTCATGGGCCCAGCCGCTCCGCGGCGTGTGGGATCTTCCCGGACCGGGGCACGAACCCGTGTCCCCTGCCTCAGCAGGCGGACTCTCAACCACTGCACCACCAGGGAAGCCCTGTGTCCCTTTCTTAACTTTATCTTTCTTTCCACTCTCTCAATGTTCCTGTACTCCTACCACTATGTATTCCTAAGACAATATCTTCTCTCTTCAGAGAAGAGAATGAAAGCAGATGTCTTTGTCAGGACAAGCTAGGTTATGCTGTGGTAACAAACAACTCTGAAAATACTGTGGCTTAGAACAACAAAGATTTATTTCTTGCTAACACTACATATTCATAATGGGTTCGCTCTATTCATCATAGGGAATCAGGGACCCTAGTTGATGAATCAGCTTCTAAAGTTGCCAATTACTGTCCCAGACAGAAATAGAATTCTAAAGGACCTTAACCCAAAATTTAATGATCCAGCCTGGAAATGACTCAACTTCAATGGCCAGGACTAGTCATATGGCTCTACAAAACCAACAGGGGCCAGCAAACTGATCAAGTTATTTGTCCAGAAGACAAAGAACTAAAAATATTTGGTGAACATCAGAACGACTACATTAGCAGTAACATCAAGTCATATTTGCAAATAATGTACGTTTTGGCTCTAACCCATTTCAAATATGGGTCTACTCAACAGGTGTGTGTGTGTGTGTGTGCACGTGCATGTGTGTGTGAATTTCAAACATATACATTGAAATAATGTTATTCATGTTTAAGTCATTGTTTGCTTTCTGTTACTCCCACTGCCTAATTTTCACTAGGCTCCATCCCTGACTATTAGGCCCTATATATATGGGATCAGTGCATCAATGACCAATCAGAGTATAAAGATTAGAAGGCTTCTTGTTCCTTGTGAAACTTTTTCTAGACTTCAAGAATCAGTTTTTGAGGATACAATGTCCTGATGAGTCTAGAGGGACATGAGCTTTTTCATATCTTAGGGCTTAATTTATCACATTATTTATATGCTAACCTGTAGAGTTCTCTATTGGTATCTGGCAGTAGACTCTACACAGAAAGTGTTACACAGTAGGGATATGAACTTATTGAATCCCTTGTGGCAGAGTCACTGACTAATGTTTGAAAGGATGTTTTATGTAAGTGCAAGAACATGACACATGTGCCACGTTGCTCTGCAGCTAATGGTTTCACTGGGAAGCCAGGGCAAGCTGTACTATAAACCACATTCAAATTGTCTGTAAACACAGGGTATTGGATACAAGCAGACCTGGGCAAGAAAATATAGCACTGCAATGGGAAGGAAGGAACCCTGGGTTGGAGTCAGGAAACTTGGTTTTGCTCCTCATTCCGCTACTGACCAGCTGTATGAGCTTTGAAAAACATTTTAGCCAAATCATCTATCTTCTCAAAACCTCAGTTACCTCATCTGTAAAACTGGAAAGTAATAGGAACTTATCTCTAAATTTCATTCATACTTAAACATTCTGTTTTTCTATCACTGGCTTAATTGTAACCTGGAAATCTATGACTTTTACTTAGAAAAATCAACAAGCATCCATCCTAAATAATGTAGAATTGGGAAAATAATATTTATATATAAGGGATAACCTAATTTTATATGTAACTATTATCTGTATTGATAAAAGAGATGTAGTACTAAAAAACAGTAGTTTTGGGCTTCCCTGGTGGTGCAGTGGTTGAGAGTCCGCCTGCCGAGGCAGGGGACATGGGTTCGTGCCCCGGTCTGGGAAGATCCCACATGCCCCGGAGTGGCTGGGCCTGTGAGCCATGGCCGCTGAGCCTGCGTGTCTGGAGCCTGTGCTCCACAATGGGAGAGGCCACAACAGTGAGAGGCCCGCGTACCGCAAAAAAAAAAACAAAACAAACAAAAAAAAAAAAACAAAAAAAAAACAGTATTTTTTAATGTTTAGCTTTGAAATATAAGCAGAGTTTATCAGAAATTAACATATATACTCTACTTTCTTATTTATTTATCTATTTATTTTAAAAACTATATTGAACCTCTACCATATAATCAGCTGGGTTAAATGAGCAGAGAGGAGCAAGGGAATTGAGAACATTAGCAAGAGCATTACTGAAATAATGGATCATGGAATACAAGCTGCATAGGAAGGAAAGTGATGAAAGGAGAGTATCAACAGATTGGGAGACAGTAGAGGGCACCATGAACTAGAGGTCCCAATGGGGTTAAAAAAAGGTCATAGTAAGTGTAATTAAATAAAGGAGAATAAGTTGTGGTCAGGAAGCAAGATGTGAGACTTCTCCTTCTGACCAAGATAGAGAAGCAAGGACCACATATACCTGCCTGAAACTACCAAAAACCACACAAAATATAAGAAACAATTTTCAAGACACTGGACATCAAACAGCAAAGGACAGTGTGATCCCTGAGAGACAAGAAACAAAGTGAGCCCTATGAATACCCTAGCTTACTGCCCTGAAATTCTCGGGACATCAGGTTGAGAACTCAGAAGGATCTTACCTTAGTAGTGAGAAATAATAAGAACTAGGCTCTGGTTCTGCCTAATAAGTCTTAAAAGGATCAGACTTTCAAAGTAACTTAACTGCATGCTGTGACAAAGCTCAAGAGTAGTTATAGGAATACATAAAATTTGAGCAGCCAATAAGGTGTAATTCACAATGTCTGCTATCCAGTCAAAAATTACTAGGCATGCAAAGAAGCAGGAAAATATGACCCATAAAGAGGGAGAAAATCTATTGAAACTTACCAAGAATTGACACACATGTTAGAATTAGCAGACATGGACATAAAAACAGTTATTATTAAGTGTTCCATACATTCAAAAAATTAAGGAGAGACATAGAAGACATAAAGAAAAAAAAAACATGCTGAACTTCTAGAGGCGAAAACTACAATGTCTGAGGTGAAAAATACCTGGATAGGTTTAACAGTGGATTAGACACTGCAGGAGAAAACATAAGTGTACTTGAAAGCTTAGTAATAGAAACTATGCAAAATGAAACACACAGAGGAAAAAAAAATTTTTTTAAACGAACAAAGTATCAGTGAGCTGTGGAACAATTTCAGGCATCCTAATATTCATTTAATTGGAGTTCCCAAAAGGGAAAGGGGGACATAAAAATATTTAAAACAATAATGGCTGAAAATTTTTCCAACTTGATAAAGCCTATAAACATAGATCCAAGAATCCAAATAAATCCCAAGCACAGAACTAAGAAGAAAACTACACCAAGGTATATCATAATTACATTGCTCAAAACCAGTGATAAAATAGAACATCCTAAAAGCAGTCAGAGAAAAACATACATGCTATATACAGAGGAACATAGATAAGAATGACAGCATATTTCTCACTGAAAACAAGGCAAGCAAAAAGACAGTGGTGCCTCAGAGTGGAGTAATGAAAATAAAAAGAAAACTGTCAGCCTAGAATTTTATACCCAGTGAAAATCTCTCTCAAAAATGAAGGCAAAATAAAGATTTTTTTTTCTGACATAAAAAAGTTGAAAAAAAATTCTTCACTAGCAGATCCACCTTGCAAGAAATGTTAAAGGGAATCCCTTAGATAGAAGGAAATGATATCACAGGGAAATATGGATCTGCACAAATAAATGAAAAGCACCAGAAATGGCAAATGCATGGGTAATATACAAGATTTACAGGTAAAGAGCAGTATGAGAGAGCCTTTAAACAAGGATGTTTAAAATCCTCCAAGAGGTAAAGGAGGAATATTATATATAAAACAGAAACAAGTGACTGTAAAACAAGAATGCACACTGTTGAAGAGATTTCTACTGATTTAGAAAACAGAAGTGAAGAATCTCCTAGAGTACAACCAGAGGGATAAAAGAGATGGGATAAAAAATAATTTTAATAAGAATTCTGGGATAGAGTGGGAAGGATAGCAAAAAGACATTTTTAAAATAGATAACAGAATTTTTCAGAAATTAGGAAATGTAGAAACATTGTAATGAAACTAGAGAACATCAAGAAAAAGAAAAAAAAAATCTTAAAGTCAAGAGAGAGAAAGAAGTGGTTACCTAAAAAGGAATAAAAAACAGCTTGATAATAGGCTTCTCACCCACCATGACAGAGACTAAAAGGGAATGGGTAAAAGCATCAATGTTCTAATGGAAACTCTTTGCAACCAAGAATTCTAGGCCCAGCAAAATTATAATTTAAGAGTAAGGGTGAAATAAGCGTATTTTCAACATACAAGAACTTTGACATTTTACTACTCATAAATCCTCACTGTTTTGCAAAAATAAAAATGAACCCAGGAGGGAGGAATTAGATGCAAAAAGATATTGTAAGTAAAAGGAACACTAAAATACTGTGGTAAATATAATTTAATGTTGAGCACAAATAACATGAATAATAACCATTTGAAACAAAATGGAGTATTCTGAGGGAGGGTAAAGCAAGCTCAGATCCTTGTCTGACTTAAGAACAGGATAGAAGTAGGAATTAACTTAGACTTTCTTAGAAAAATACACTTTTTTTTTTTCTGGCCACACCGCACGGCATGCAGGATCTTAGTTCCCCGACCAGGGATCAGGCCTGTGCCCCCTGCAATGGAAGCACGGAGTCTTAACCACTGGACTGCCAGGGAAGTCCCGGAAAAATATACTTTTTTAAGGGTAACGTAAGGATAGCCACTGGGAGAAAAGAAATAGAATATATAATTTAAATACTGGTAGAGAAAAATAAGGAGAATAAAGCAATTTTAATCAATTTGAGAGAGAAAAGGTAAAAAAAGAAACAGAGAAAATTCATGGCAAATTGAAAATATAAACAAAAAGTCAGAAAGAAGCCCAAGTATATCATTAATCACAATCAATGCAAATGAATTTAATACATTAATTAAAATACAAATATTTTCCATTTGGCCCTATTAATCAAAATTCAGGTATACACTGTGTAAGAGAGATGCAAGTCTAAAGCAATGATACAGAAAATAAAGGACTGGAAAAAGATACATCAAATATTAACCAATAGAAAGCTGGTATAGAAATTTCATTGTCAGATAAGATGTAATCATTTAATTTCTCTTGTTCTTTAAATTCTTATGTGTGGTATGTTTATTACTCCAGCAAAGCTAATACAGAAATTGCTACCTGGAATTGGGGTACTGCCAGACCAAAATTTTTTTTAAAGAAAGAAGAGAACAACAAAAAAGGAAAATATGTCATATTGGCTTTGGAAGGGGGCTGAAGTTAGAGGAGAGTGTTACTGGGAGCTGGAAAAATGGAGATCTACATTGTGCAACGGTGGAACATTTGGAAAACTGTCATTCACAATAATTTGGAAGGCAGCTCATATATTTAATGAATTAGTAGATTAAGATGAAGAGTCCAGGAATTTTTTTAAAGGAAATAATTGAATTGCTTAAACAAAAGCAATAACAGTGGTGTGTGTGACTTGTAATGTGTGTAAATGTAAACTATATGTCAATAATAGCATAAAGGCCAGGAAGGGAAAATGGAATGACAATTGTAAGGTTCTCCTGTG
Source organism: Physeter macrocephalus (assembly GCF_002837175.3). Classification (NCBI taxonomy): domain Eukaryota; kingdom Metazoa; phylum Chordata; class Mammalia; order Artiodactyla; family Physeteridae; genus Physeter; species Physeter macrocephalus. The sequence continues at coordinate 90,241,468 of NC_041214.2, read as the reverse complement.
ATCAAGAAGTGGTATAATATCACTTGAAAGCAGACTGTGATAAGTTAAAAATGTATACCAGAATCCTAACACAACCACCAAAGTAACAGAACAAAGAGTTATAGCCAGTAAGCTGTCTTAGTCTGCCTGGGCTACCATAAGAAATACTACCTGGATGGCATAAACAACACATTGATTTTCTCACAGTTCTGGAGGCTGGAGTCCATGACCAAGGTGCTGGCAAATTTGGTTTCCAGTGAGGACTCTCTTCCTCATTTGTAGATGCTGCCTTCTCCATGTGTCCTCAAACGGCCTTTCCCCTATGCTCTATGAAGAGAGGTCTGTTGTCCCTTCTAGTTCTGATAAGGACACTTGTTCTACTGGCTTAGAGACCAACCCTTAGGACCTCATTTAACCCTGATTACCTCCATAAAGCCTTATCTTCAAATACAGTCACATTGGGAGTTGGGGCTTCAGCATGAATTTGGGAGGTACACAATTCAGTCTAAGACATAAGCCAACAAAGGAGATTTAATGGAATCATAAAACATTCTCAGGGGCTTCCCTGGTGGCGCAGTGGTTGAGAGTCCGCCTGCCGATTCAGGGGACATGGGTTCGTGCCCTGGTCCGGGAAGATCCCACGTGCCGTGGAGCTGCTGGGCCCGTGAGCCATGGCCGCTGAGCCTGCGCGTCCGGAGCCTGTGCTCCGCTACGGGAGAGGCCACAACAGTGAGAGGCCTGCGTACCGCAAGAAAAAAAAAAAAATTCTCAGGTAATCCAAAAGAAGGCAGAAAAGGAGGGGAAAGGGAACAAGGAACAGAAAAGAAAAATAGAAAACTAATAGCAAGAAAATAGACTCAAACCTAATCATATTCATAATCACAGTAAATTTTAATGGTTTAAACCATTTAAAGACAGAGATTGTCAGATTGGATTTAAAAATACAAGACCGAAATAAAAAAACAAGAAATGCACTGTAAATATACAAATAGGTTTTTAAAAAAAGATTTATCATCCTAACAATATTCCAAAATATATATATATATATATATATATATATAGAATGGCTACATTACTGTCAGCCCAAGTAGATTTCAGAGCAAAGAATATTACAAGGATAAAGATGGATTTTCATAATGATAATCAAGAAGACTTGACAACCCTAAACTTTTATGTGTATAATAACAGAACTTCAAAATACATGAAGCAAAAACTGATAAAACTGCAAGGAAAAAATAGGCAAATCAACAATTACAATTGGAAATTTTAATATTCCTCTTTCAGTAAGTGATAGGATAAATAGAAAATCAGTAGGGATGTAGAAGACTTGGAAAATAATCAACCAGCTTGATTTAATTGACATTTATAGAACACTTCACCCAATAATAGAATACATATCCTTTTCAAGTGCTCACAGATTATTTACCAAGAGATCATATCGTGGGCCATAAATTAAGTTTCAATACATTTAAAGGTATTCAAGTCATATAAAGTATGTTCTTGGACCACAATGGAATTAAATTAGAAATAAATAGAAAGACTTCTGGAAATTTTCCAGGTATTTGGGAACTAAACAACACACTGCTGAATAACGCACAGGTCAAAGTGGAAACCAAAAGGAAAATTAGTTGAAATGAATGAAAATAAAAATACAACATATCAAAATTTGTAGAATGCCCTTAAGGAAAGGAAGATGTCTACTTTAGTGATATGGGAGTCAGAGCAGTCACCAGTGGTGACCGTGGCCTGACCTTGGGAGGGGCGGCTGAAGTGGAGTGAAGGAGGGGCTCAGTGGATAGAACCAAGGCCAGGGTGCTGGAGGGGCTGCCCACAGGGAGAGAAGTCACTCAAGATGATGACAGTGTGTGTGTGCACGTGCATGTGTGTGTGAATTTCAAACATATACATTGAAATAATGTTATTCATGTTTAAGTCATTGTTTGCTTTCTGTTACTCCCACTGCCTAATTTTCACTAGGCTCCATCCCTGACTATTAGGCCCTATATATATGGGATCAGTGCATCAATGACCAATCAGAGTATAAAGATTAGAAGGCTTCTTGTTCCTTGTGAAACTTTTTCTAGACTTCAAGAATCAGTTTTTGAGGATACAATGTCCTGATGAGTCTAGAGGGACATGAGCTTTTTCATATCTTAGGGCTTAATTTATCACATTATTTATATGCTAACCTGTAGAGTTCTCTATTGGTATCTGGCAGTAGACTCTACACAGAAAGTGTTACACAGTAGGGATATGAACTTATTGAATCCCTTGTGGCAGAGTCACTGACTAATGTTTGAAAGGATGTTTTATGTAAGTGCAAGAACATGACACATGTGCCACGTTGCTCTGCAGCTAATGGTTTCACTGGGAAGCCAGGGCAAGCTGTACTATAAACCACATTCAAATTGTCTGTAAACACAGGGTATTGGATACAAGCAGACCTGGGCAAGAAAATATAGCACTGCAATGGGAAGGAAGGAACCCTGGGTTGGAGTCAGGAAACTTGGTTTTGCTCCTCATTCCGCTACTGACCAGCTGTATGAGCTTTGAAAAACATTTTAGCCAAATCATCTATCTTCTCAAAACCTCAGTTACCTCATCTGTAAAACTGGAAAGTAATAGGAACTTATCTCTAAATTTCATTCATACTTAAACATTCTGTTTTTCTATCACTGGCTTAATTGTAACCTGGAAATCTATGACTTTTACTTAGAAAAATCAACAAGCATCCATCCTAAATAATGTAGAATTGGGAAAATAATATTTATATATAAGGGATAACCTAATTTTATATGTAACTATTATCTGTATTGATAAAAGAGATGTAGTACTAAAAAACAGTAGTTTTGGGCTTCCCTGGTGGTGCAGTGGTTGAGAGTCCGCCTGCCGAGGCAGGGGACATGGGTTCGTGCCCCGGTCTGGGAAGATCCCACATGCCCCGGAGTGGCTGGGCCTGTGAGCCATGGCCGCTGAGCCTGCGTGTCTGGAGCCTGTGCTCCACAATGGGAGAGGCCACAACAGTGAGAGGCCCGCGTACCGCAAAAAAAAAAAACAAAACAAACAAAAAAAAAAAACAAAAAAAAAACAGTATTTTTTAATGTTTAGCTTTGAAATATAAGCAGAGTTTATCAGAAATTAACATATATACTCTACTTTCTTATTTATTTATCTATTTATTTTAAAAACTATATTGAACCTCTACCATATAATCAGCTGGGTTAAATGAGCAGAGAGGAGCAAGGGAATTGAGAACATTAGCAAGAGCATTACTGAAATAATGGATCATGGAATACAAGCTGCATAGGAAGGAAAGTGATGAAAGGAGAGTATCAACAGATTGGGAGACAGTAGAGGGCACCATGAACTAGAGGTCCCAATGGGGTTAAAAAAAGGTCATAGTAAGTGTAATTAAATAAAGGAGAATAAGTTGTGGTCAGGAAGCAAGATGTGAGACTTCTCCTTCTGACCAAGATAGAGAAGCAAGGACCACATATACCTGCCTGAAACTACCAAAAACCACACAAAATATAAGAAACAATTTTCAAGACACTGGACATCAAACAGCAAAGGACAGTGTGATCCCTGAGAGACAAGAAACAAAGTGAGCCCTATGAATACCCTAGCTTACTGCCCTGAAATTCTCGGGACATCAGGTTGAGAACTCAGAAGGATCTTACCTTAGTAGTGAGAAATAATAAGAACTAGGCTCTGGTTCTGCCTAATAAGTCTTAAAAGGATCAGACTTTCAAAGTAACTTAACTGCATGCTGTGACAAAGCTCAAGAGTAGTTATAGGAATACATAAAATTTGAGCAGCCAATAAGGTGTAATTCACAATGTCTGCTATCCAGTCAAAAATTACTAGGCATGCAAAGAAGCAGGAAAATATGACCCATAAAGAGGGAGAAAATCTATTGAAACTTACCAAGAATTGACACACATGTTAGAATTAGCAGACATGGACATAAAAACAGTTATTATTAAGTGTTCCATACATTCAAAAAATTAAGGAGAGACATAGAAGACATAAAGAAAAAAAAAACATGCTGAACTTCTAGAGGCGAAAACTACAATGTCTGAGGTGAAAAATACCTGGATAGGTTTAACAGTGGATTAGACACTGCAGGAGAAAACATAAGTGTACTTGAAAGCTTAGTAATAGAAACTATGCAAAATGAAACACACAGAGGAAAAAAAAATTTTTTTAAACGAACAAAGTATCAGTGAGCTGTGGAACAATTTCAGGCATCCTAATATTCATTTAATTGGAGTTCCCAAAAGGGAAAGGGGGACATAAAAATATTTAAAACAATAATGGCTGAAAATTTTTCCAACTTGATAAAGCCTATAAACATAGATCCAAGAATCCAAATAAATCCCAAGCACAGAACTAAGAAGAAAACTACACCAAGGTATATCATAATTACATTGCTCAAAACCAGTGATAAAATAGAACATCCTAAAAGCAGTCAGAGAAAAACATACATGCTATATACAGAGGAACATAGATAAGAATGACAGCATATTTCTCACTGAAAACAAGGCAAGCAAAAAGACAGTGGTGCCTCAGAGTGGAGTAATGAAAATAAAAAGAAAACTGTCAGCCTAGAATTTTATACCCAGTGAAAATCTCTCTCAAAAATGAAGGCAAAATAAAGATTTTTTTTTCTGACATAAAAAAGTTGAAAAAAAATTCTTCACTAGCAGATCCACCTTGCAAGAAATGTTAAAGGGAATCCCTTAGATAGAAGGAAATGATATCACAGGGAAATATGGATCTGCACAAATAAATGAAAAGCACCAGAAATGGCAAATGCATGGGTAATATACAAGATTTACAGGTAAAGAGCAGTATGAGAGAGCCTTTAAACAAGGATGTTTAAAATCCTCCAAGAGGTAAAGGAGGAATATTATATATAAAACAGAAACAAGTGACTGTAAAACAAGAATGCACACTGTTGAAGAGATTTCTACTGATTTAGAAAACAGAAGTGAAGAATCTCCTAGAGTACAACCAGAGGGATAAAAGAGATGGGATAAAAAATAATTTTAATAAGAATTCTGGGATAGAGTGGGAAGGATAGCAAAAAGACATTTTTAAAATAGATAACAGAATTTTTCAGAAATTAGGAAATGTAGAAACATTGTAATGAAACTAGAGAACATCAAGAAAAAGAAAAAAAAAATCTTAAAGTCAAGAGAGAGAAAGAAGTGGTTACCTAAAAAGGAATAAAAAACAGCTTGATAATAGGCTTCTCACCCACCATGACAGAGACTAAAAGGGAATGGGTAAAAGCATCAATGTTCTAATGGAAACTCTTTGCAACCAAGAATTCTAGGCCCAGCAAAATTATAATTTAAGAGTAAGGGTGAAATAAGCGTATTTTCAACATACAAGAACTTTGACATTTTACTACTCATAAATCCTCACTGTTTTGCAAAAATAAAAATGAACCCAGGAGGGAGGAATTAGATGCAAAAAGATATTGTAAGTAAAAGGAACACTAAAATACTGTGGTAAATATAATTTAATGTTGAGCACAAATAACATGAATAATAACCATTTGAAACAAAATGGAGTATTCTGAGGGAGGGTAAAGCAAGCTCAGATCCTTGTCTGACTTAAGAACAGGATAGAAGTAGGAATTAACTTAGACTTTCTTAGAAAAATACACTTTTTTTTTTTCTGGCCACACCGCACGGCATGCAGGATCTTAGTTCCCCGACCAGGGATCAGGCCTGTGCCCCCTGCAATGGAAGCACGGAGTCTTAACCACTGGACTGCCAGGGAAGTCCCGGAAAAATATACTTTTTTAAGGGTAACGTAAGGATAGCCACTGGGAGAAAAGAAATAGAATATATAATTTAAATACTGGTAGAGAAAAATAAGGAGAATAAAGCAATTTTAATCAATTTGAGAGAGAAAAGGTAAAAAAAGAAACAGAGAAAATTCATGGCAAATTGAAAATATAAACAAAAAGTCAGAAAGAAGCCCAAGTATATCATTAATCACAATCAATGCAAATGAATTTAATACATTAATTAAAATACAAATATTTTCCATTTGGCCCTATTAATCAAAATTCAGGTATACACTGTGTAAGAGAGATGCAAGTCTAAAGCAATGATACAGAAAATAAAGGACTGGAAAAAGATACATCAAATATTAACCAATAGAAAGCTGGTATAGAAATTTCATTGTCAGATAAGATGTAATCATTTAATTTCTCTTGTTCTTTAAATTCTTATGTGTGGTATGTTTATTACTCCAGCAAAGCTAATACAGAAATTGCTACCTGGAATTGGGGTACTGCCAGACCAAAATTTTTTTTAAAGAAAGAAGAGAACAACAAAAAAGGAAAATATGTCATATTGGCTTTGGAAGGGGGCTGAAGTTAGAGGAGAGTGTTACTGGGAGCTGGAAAAATGGAGATCTACATTGTGCAACGGTGGAACATTTGGAAAACTGTCATTCACAATAATTTGGAAGGCAGCTCATATATTTAATGAATTAGTAGATTAAGATGAAGAGTCCAGGAATTTTTTTAAAGGAAATAATTGAATTGCTTAAACAAAAGCAATAACAGTGGTGTGTGTGACTTGTAATGTGTGTAAATGTAAACTATATGTCAATAATAGCATAAAGGCCAGGAAGGGAAAATGGAATGACAATTGTAAGGTTCTCCTGTGATCAAGAAGTGGTATAATATCACTTGAAAGCAGACTGTGATAAGTTAAAAATGTATACCAGAATCCTAACACAACCACCAAAGTAACAGAACAAAGAGTTATAGCCAGTAAGCTGTCTTAGTCTGCCTGGGCTACCATAAGAAATACTACCTGGATGGCATAAACAACACATTGATTTTCTCACAGTTCTGGAGGCTGGAGTCCATGACCAAGGTGCTGGCAAATTTGGTTTCCAGTGAGGACTCTCTTCCTCATTTGTAGATGCTGCCTTCTCCATGTGTCCTCAAACGGCCTTTCCCCTATGCTCTATGAAGAGAGGTCTGTTGTCCCTTCTAGTTCTGATAAGGACACTTGTTCTACTGGCTTAGAGACCAACCCTTAGGACCTCATTTAACCCTGATTACCTCCATAAAGCCTTATCTTCAAATACAGTCACATTGGGAGTTGGGGCTTCAGCATGAATTTGGGAGGTACACAATTCAGTCTAAGACATAAGCCAACAAAGGAGATTTAATGGAATCATAAAACATTCTCAGGGGCTTCCCTGGTGGCGCAGTGGTTGAGAGTCCGCCTGCCGATTCAGGGGACATGGGTTCGTGCCCTGGTCCGGGAAGATCCCACGTGCCGTGGAGCTGCTGGGCCCGTGAGCCATGGCCGCTGAGCCTGCGCGTCCGGA
>NC_041214.2:90226931-90233125 GCF_002837175.3 Physeter macrocephalus | reverse complement strand
CGCGTCCGGAGCCTGTGCTCCGCAACGGGAGAGGCCACAGCAGTGAGAGGCCCGCGTACCGAAAAAAAAAAAAAAAAAAAAAAAAAAAAAGATGATGACAGAACTTAGAGTAGAAAGGGGAATCATCAGCCTGGAACCAAAGTCACCAACCAAGGAAGGGCTTCTAGTCCCAACTTTGTTATCTTTGCAAATCGCTTCATCTCTCTGAGCCTCTGTTTGCTTATGTGTAAATAAGGGAGTTGTGAATTCCCCCTCTATATATAGCTTTTGATAGTCTCTGTGTATTTTTAATGTTTTAATGTATATGCATTTTACCTAAGCCTCTCCAGATGCTTTTTGGGAAATAGCAAAATATTAAATGATAAATGAACATGTACACACATAATCACTAAGGCCCGTTCAAACCCTAGCATTCTGTAATTTATGCCCGAAAGCCATATCATCTCCTAAATGGCACTCACAGCCAAGCAGCAGTAGGGAAGGTATCCCCCAGTCACTGTGGACAGTCCAGAGAGGATGAACTTGTTCAGAGTAAATGAGGGAACGGAAAGGATTTTTCATGCCTCCAGAATGGCCCAAGCTAAGATGCAGGAGGAGCAGAGCCCAAAGAAATAAATGGTGAAAAGGCTCCCATGGTTGGAAGTTGTAGGAGTGAACACTGGGGCAGGTCAGATGAAATCAGGCTGGGAGAGGTGTTGAGACTTACAGCCATGCAGGAGAGTCTCTGAGGACAGAGACATTCACAGGAGAGGCTATTTCCAGGGCAACATTCACATGGGTAGGCAGGGGATCATAGGCTGCAGGACTACAGTTCATTACGGAACAACATAGAATAACCAGAACTTGCTGGCAAAAACAAAGGTATGAAAATACATGCAAGTGACATTGGGTACAAGACTTTACTGCTGGCTATGTGAACTTCAGAGGACAGGAATCTTCTAGAAGTTTTGGGTTTGGGGAAACATGAAAAGGAGTGGTTTCATTCAATATGAAGAAAGGCTAGTAAAGCAGAAGACTGGTAGAAGTACTGGACTGCCTTTTTGGGGTTAAAGCTGAGTTGATTGATATTCGTCACTATTTAATAGGTTTAGAAATTCAAGACGAGTCCTATAGAGGCTAATTATCCCATCACTGGCACCTTTCCTGCAACTTTTCTAGCTCCTGGAAGGGGACTATTTGGGTCTTTTAAGTTGAAAAGCATCAAAAAGTCTTCCCAGGAATTTAAATTTAAAAAAAAAAAATCAGTACATGATTGTATAGTCAGTTAAGCAGGTAGAGGGATATTTCATATGAAGAAGATTTTTTAACACTATAGACTTGTAAATACTCTTGTAAATTTTAAACTTGTGAACACTAAAATATATAAAATGAAGCAAATTTGAAAAGAATGTGTTTTATATACAGATATTCTTACAAAACCTCAATCATCATCAATCACTCTAGGTAGCCCTGTATTTACTTCTTACACTGACTTACAGCTTGATTTTCATGTTTTCTTTAAGGCAGAGATTTTTGGGGCTCTGCCTGTACCAGCAGTTCTTGAGTTTTCCAAGAATGCTGCAGCATGGTCTGTGTGAAAACTTGCCCCTCCAGTCTGTTCTGATCTCTCGGGTTTCAGAGCAGCCGTGTTGCAGGCATTGCTGTCAGCTGAGCTTTCCTAATTAGTCCTATGGCATTCCCCTCTCTCTCTGTCTTCTTTTGTCAAAGAGATAACAGTTCTTTGATCCAAGCTACTTTTGAATTTACTTTTCTCTCCTGATCAGAATAGAAAAACATGGAGATAAAAAAAAATTTCCAAACTTCCCCTTCCTACCTTCATAAGATCCTATCATCTCTATTGGTTAGGATTAGAAGGTTTAGCTACATATAAAAGCTCCTAATGACTGGCTTAAATAAGGTAGGAGTTTATTTTTCTCTCACATAACAGACGTCTAAATGTAAGCAGTCTAGGACTGCCGGAGAAGCCACAAACTCATCAGGTACCCAGTCTCCTTCTAGCTTATTCCTCCACCATTTGTAGGGTTTGGTCTAATTCATACTCCAAGATGGCAAGTGTTCCAAGGAGGAGTTTGGGCAAAAGTGAAGAAGAGTCATCCCTCTGACATTAAAGAGACTAGATGCAGCTAACACTCAGGCTTACATCTCATTGGCCAAAGCTTGATAATAAGTCTACTTTAGCTGCAAGGAAACCCAGGGAATGTAGTCTTTTACTGGGCAGCAACGTACACCCTCCTCCTCCAAAAAATAAGTCTTAGTATATTACTAAGAAATAAGGGCAGAATGGACTTTGGGAGCACCTAGAAGTCTTTTTGCCATGCTATCTCTTATTATCAGAAAAATGACAAGTGGCAATCTAGTATACATCTCTCTATTTCCCGCCTCCACATTTTGTGCTTATTTTCTATAGAAGAATATTACTGTATAGCAGAAGTATCCTTGAGACTCACAAGTCCTAAGTCCTTCCATATCTCATAAAGGATAGTTGTGTCTTCCCCCCTTAATATTTAAAACATATTTTGAAACAGATTAATTTTTAAAGAATTATGAGGAATTTCCTCAAAATTGTTGATGGCCCAATGCAAATTCCAAAATTATAAGCCAATAAAAGGCATTTAACCAATAAAGATGTTTTTAAAAAATGAGCTATGGTTTTATACCATAGCTCATTTTTTTTTAAAAAGGCATTTAAAATAAAATATATACCCGCCCTATTTCCAAAAAGACTTGAGAGAGTTTAATGAAAGCACTAAAAAAGATGTGAAATTTTAAAATTTAACATGAGAGAGTTCATATGAAGGAAGCAAAAATGCAGAAGTTTCAAAAATGTGACGAAGCAGAGCACAGCTCTTTCCATCCAGTTCAGCAGATTTAAATCAACAATAATCGGAACTCCTTTCTGTATAAGAAAAAATTTGAAACCACATAGGCTCCACTGTTAAGGCATTTCCAATCCAATGAAAGACACAGGAATGTAGACAAATATCCAAGGCAAAGATGTGCTATGATAGAGGTACAAATAGCATTCTGCTAGAGAGTGAGGGAAGAGGTTATTGGAGCTGCTGATGGTGATGACCTGGGTGGGAGCTGCTTGTGGAGGGGCTCGGGGATGAGGCTACCTTTGAGCTGGGGTTGAAGGTGGGAAAGCACTTCCAGAAGATGAGAGAGGGAGGGGAAGGTAGAACCTATTCCAAACTGAGAAAACATCATAAGTAAACGTGAGGGAAATGGGAAAATATTGGGTATGTTTGGGAATCAGCAAGTACAGCTGTGACTTGGAGCCCAGGGTCAGTCTTGGTAGCAGATGAGTTGGAAAGATTGAGGGGTTGGATCTGAGAGGCCTTAAATTGCATGCTCATGGATTTAGGCTGGTTCTCTAGGCAGGAGAGGAATAGGAAAAGAAGGAAGTTGAGCATATTCTTATTTTAGGACCGCTATTCTCTCAGAAAGTAGTGAGCAAGAACCTCTACTGTTGATGAGAAGTTTGTTTGCTTAAAAATTATGTAAAGGGTTTAAAAGAGGATAATAGGAGAAGGAATCAAAAAAGGAATGAACAAGGGGTTGTGAGCAATTTCAGAGTCCCCATGGAGGTGTTGGGAGTGAATTTATCTTCAGATTTTGACAGCAAGAGCAAAAAGGCAAACACATTAGGTTAAGTAATATTTTGGTTATTGACAAGTATCAATACAAATATACTGTGGTGGTTTTTTCTTAAACTGTATGGATTGACATTTCAAGATGTGCCTTCTCTCAACACTGCCTTCTTTCAACACAGTGGGATGATTGTGAGGGCCCTTGATGTAGGAGCCAAGGAAAATGACACTGCATTGCTGGAGTGTATGTGTGTGTGTGACAGAGAGCAAGAGCAAGACAGAGACAGGCGTGGTATTTGTTACTTTTGGTTAAGTCAGTAAGGGTAGTAGTTTGTGGTCAGAGGAATAAGATATGTATGCATGTTGCAGAGCGGCTGGCTGACATTTGGAATACGTTCTTAAAGCAATGCTGGACATACTGGGGCATGGTGACACTAAAAGAAGAGCAGAGAATTTTCCATAAAAGAACTTGTGGCAAGAGAAATTTAAATGGGAATTAAGCGATGTTATCTCTGGAGTGGGAGGGAGACAGACTTTTCCCTCAATTTTTTCAGAAGGGCTCTGTAAAGACAAAATGTCAAAGATAAATATGGAGATGTAAGCTGAGCAAATGTCAGGGCCCCAAAAGGCCAAGAGCTCAAAGTGGCTGGAGCAGCTCACCAGCCGCCCGTGCAATCTGAGTCCTCAGCACCTCCACCCCGAGATTCAGTGAGAGCAAGCTGTGAATCAGAGCGCAAAGTTAGAGCTCAGGAATGCTTTTCTATCTTTCATGTACCCAGTGCTCTCATTTAGAGACGAGTAAACAGGCCCAGGAAGATCCAGTGACTTGCCCAAGATCACCATCCACTTAGGGGCAGAACCAGATAGCTGCCCAGACTCTTGTCTCTTGGCCCGGTGCTCCCATACCATCTCCACTGTGCTGTCCCACAGTGTCCTGAGGGCCAGCAGAGTCCACGCCCCCTGCAATGGAAGCACGGAGTCTTAACCACTGGACTGCCAGGGAAGTCCCGGAAAAATATACTTTTTTAAGGGTAACGTAAGGATAGCCACTGGGAGAAAAGAAATAGAATATATAATTTAAATACTGGTAGAGAAAAATAAGGAGAATAAAGCAATTTTAATCAATTTGAGAGAGAAAAGGTAAAAAAAGAAACAGAGAAAATTCATGGCAAATTGAAAATATAAACAAAAAGTCAGAAAGAAGCCCAAGTATATCATTAATCACAATCAACGCAAATGAATTTAATACATTAATTAAAATACAAATATTTTCCATTTGGCCCTATTAATCAAAATTCAGGTATACACTGTGTAAGAGAGATGCAAGTCTAAAGCAATGATACAGAAAATAAAGGACTGGAAAAAGATACATCAAATATTAACCAATAGAAAGCTGGTATAGAAATTTCATTGTCAGATAAGATGTAATCATTTAATTTCTCTTGTTCTTTAAATTCTTATGTGTGGTATGTTTATTACTCCAGCAAAGCTAATACAGAAATTGCTACCTGGAATTGGGGTACTGCCAGACCAAAATTTTTTTTAAAGAAAGAAGAGAACAACAAAAAAGGAAAATATGTCATATTGGCTTTGGAAGGGGGCTGAAGTTAGAGGAGAGTGTTACTGGGAGCTGGAAAAATGGAGATCTACATTGTGCAACGGTGGAACATTTGGAAAACTGTCATTCACAATAATTTGGAAGGCAGCTCATATATTTAATGAATTAGTAGATTAAGATGAAGAGTCCAGGAATTTTTTTAAAGGAAATAATTGAATTGCTTAAACAAAAGCAATAACAGTGGTGTGTGTGACTTGTAATGTGTGTAAATGTAAACTATATGTCAATAATAGCATAAAGGCCAGGAAGGGAAAATGGAATGACAATTGTAAGGTTCTCCTGTGATCAAGAAGTGGTATAATATCACTTGAAAGCAGACTGTGATAAGTTAAAAATGTATACCAGAATCCTAACACAACCACCAAAGTAACAGAACAAAGAGTTATAGCCAGTAAGCTGTCTTAGTCTGCCTGGGCTACCATAAGAAATACTACCTGGATGGCATAAACAACACATTGATTTTCTCACAGTTCTGGAGGCTGGAGTCCATGACCAAGGTGCTGGCAAATTTGGTTTCCAGTGAGGACTCTCTTCCTCATTTGTAGATGCTGCCTTCTCCATGTGTCCTCAAACGGCCTTTCCCCTATGCTCTATGAAGAGAGGTCTGTTGTCCCTTCTAGTTCTGATAAGGACACTTGTTCTACTGGCTTAGAGACCAACCCTTAGGACCTCATTTAACCCTGATTACCTCCATAAAGCCTTATCTTCAAATACAGTCACATTGGGAGTTGGGGCTTCAGCATGAATTTGGGAGGTACACAATTCAGTCTAAGACATAAGCCAACAAAGGAGATTTAATGGAATCATAAAACATTCTCAGGGGCTTCCCTGGTGGCGCAGTGGTTGAGAGTCCGCCTGCCGATTCAGGGGACATGGGTTCGTGCCCTGGTCCGGGAAGATCCCACGTGCCGTGGAGCTGCTGGGCCCGTGAGCCATGGCCGCTGAGCCTGCGCGTCCGGAGCCTGTGCTCCGCTACGGGAGAGGCC
>NC_041214.2:90219993-90223412 GCF_002837175.3 Physeter macrocephalus | reverse complement strand
AGCAAAAATGCAGAAGTTTCAAAAATGTGACGAAGCAGAGCACAGCTCTTTCCATCCAGTTCAGCAGATTTAAATCAACAATAATCGGAACTCCTTTCTGTATAAGAAAAAATTTGAAACCACATAGGCTCCACTGTTAAGGCATTTCCAATCCAATGAAAGACACAGGAATGTAGACAAATATCCAAGGCAAAGATGTGCTATGATAGAGGTACAAATAGCATTCTGCTAGAGAGTGAGGGAAGAGGTTATTGGAGCTGCTGATGGTGATGACCTGGGTGGGAGCTGCTTGTGGAGGGGCTCGGGGATGAGGCTACCTTTGAGCTGGGGTTGAAGGTGGGAAAGCACTTCCAGAAGATGAGAGAGGGAGGGGAAGGTAGAACCTATTCCAAACTGAGAAAACATCATAAGTAAACGTGAGGGAAATGGGAAAATATTGGGTATGTTTGGGAATCAGCAAGTACAGCTGTGACTTGGAGCCCAGGGTCAGTCTTGGTAGCAGATGAGTTGGAAAGATTGAGGGGTTGGATCTGAGAGGCCTTAAATTGCATGCTCATGGATTTAGGCTGGTTCTCTAGGCAGGAGAGGAATAGGAAAAGAAGGAAGTTGAGCATATTCTTATTTTAGGACCGCTATTCTCTCAGAAAGTAGTGAGCAAGAACCTCTACTGTTGATGAGAAGTTTGTTTGCTTAAAAATTATGTAAAGGGTTTAAAAGAGGATAATAGGAGAAGGAATCAAAAAAGGAATGAACAAGGGGTTGTGAGCAATTTCAGAGTCCCCATGGAGGTGTTGGGAGTGAATTTATCTTCAGATTTTGACAGCAAGAGCAAAAAGGCAAACACATTAGGTTAAGTAATATTTTGGTTATTGACAAGTATCAATACAAATATACTGTGGTGGTTTTTTCTTAAACTGTATGGATTGACATTTCAAGATGTGCCTTCTCTCAACACTGCCTTCTTTCAACACAGTGGGATGATTGTGAGGGCCCTTGATGTAGGAGCCAAGGAAAATGACACTGCATTGCTGGAGTGTATGTGTGTGTGTGACAGAGAGCAAGAGCAAGACAGAGACAGGCGTGGTATTTGTTACTTTTGGTTAAGTCAGTAAGGGTAGTAGTTTGTGGTCAGAGGAGTAAGATATGTATGCATGTTGCAGAGCGGCTGGCTGACATTTGGAATACGTTCTTAAAGCAATGCTGGACATACTGGGGCATGGTGACACTAAAAGAAGAGCAGAGAATTTTCCATAAAAGAACTTGTGGCAAGAGAAATTTAAATGGGAATTAAGCGATGTTATCTCTGGAGTGGGAGGGAGACAGACTTTTCCCTCAATTTTTTCAGAAGGGCTCTGTAAAGACAAAATGTCAAAGATAAATATGGAGATGTAAGCTGAGCAAATGTCAGGGCCCCAAAAGGCCAAGAGCTCAAAGTGGCTGGAGCAGCTCACCAGCCGCCCGTGCAATCTGAGTCCTCAGCACCTCCACCCCGAGATTCAGTGAAGAGCAAGCTGTGAATCAGAGCGCAAAGTTAGAGCTCAGGAATGCTTTTCTATCTTTCATGTACCCAGTGCTCTCATTTAGAGACGAGTAAACAGGCCCAGGAAGATCCAGTGACTTGCCCAAGATCACCATCCACTTAGGGGCAGAACCAGATAGCTGCCCAGACTCTTGTCTCTTGGCCCGGTGCTCCCATACCATCTCCACTGTGCTGTCCCACAGTGTCCTGAGGGCCAGCAGAGTCCACCCTGAGAGTGTGTGCAGGCCCTGGAGGCTGGGCGTGTCACTCCTAAAAAAAGAGGCAGTGTGGGGAGTGGTCTGTGGCTGATGAAGAGGAGCTGAGGGAAGCCGTCAGATGGGGATTTCAGGAAATATCCTCAGGTGGTCTTAGAGGGTTTTAGGAAAGAATCTACTTACCACCATGTTTCAGGGATATTAAAATGCAGCACAAACTGCTCTCCTGTATTTAGGCTTTCTGTGCCTTTTGGGGACTGATAGATCTTTCTAAAATGCATTGATCCTCTGAGGGAAATAGCCTTCAGTCAAAGTTCCAAATCCTCTCCCAATTGAGAGGCAAAAGACTGGAAGTTTTAAAACACTGAACATTGTTCCATTAAATGATGAGCATGACCGTAGTTATATGAACCCATTTTCCACCAGCTCCCCATCCATCTGATTCCTGTGCTCCGCTACGGGAGAGGCCACAACAGTGAGAGGCCTGCGTACCGCAAGAAAAAAAAAAAAATTCTCAGGTAATCCAAAAGAAGGCAGAAAAGGAGGGGAAAGGGAACAAGGAACAGAAAAGAAAAATAGAAAACTAATAGCAAGAAAATAGACTCAAACCTAATCATATTCATAATCACAGTAAATTTTAATGGTTTAAACCATTTAAAGACAGAGATTGTCAGATTGGATTTAAAAATACAAGACCGAAATAAAAAAACAAGAAATGCACTGTAAATATACAAATAGGTTTTTAAAAAAAGATTTATCATCCTAACAATATTCCAAAATATATATATATATATAGAATGGCTACATTACTGTCAGCCCAAGTAGATTTCAGAGCAAAGAATATTACAAGGATAAAGATGGATTTTCATAATGATAATCAAGAAGACTTGACAACCCTAAACTTTTATGTGTATAATAACAGAACTTCAAAATACATGAAGCAAAAACTGATAAAACTGCAAGGAAAAAATAGGCAAATCAACAATTACAATTGGAAATTTTAATATTCCTCTTTCAGTAAGTGATAGGATAAATAGAAAATCAGTAGGGATGTAGAAGACTTGGAAAATAATCAACCAGCTTGATTTAATTGACATTTATAGAACACTTCACCCAATAATAGAATACATATCCTTTTCAAGTGCTCACAGATTATTTACCAAGAGATCATATCGTGGGCCATAAATTAAGTTTCAATACATTTAAAGGTATTCAAGTCATATAAAGTATGTTCTTGGACCACAATGGAATTAAATTAGAAATAAATAGAAAGACTTCTGGAAATTTTCCAGGTATTTGGGAACTAAACAACACACTGCTGAATAACGCACAGGTCAAAGTGGAAACCAAAAGGAAAATTAGTTGAAATGAATGAAAATAAAAATACAACATATCAAAATTTGTAGAATGCCCTTAAGGAAAGGAAGATGTCTACTTTAGTGATATGGGAGTCAGAGCAGTCACCAGTGGTGACCGTGGCCTGACCTTGGGAGGGGCGGCTGAAGTGGAGTGAAGGAGGGGCTCAGTGGATAGAACCAAGGCCAGGGTGCTGGAGGGGCTGCCCACAGGGAGAGAAGTCACTCAAGATGATGACAGGGGCTTCCCTGGTGGCGCGGTGGTTGAGAGCCCGCCTGCCGATGCGGGGGACACGGGTTCGTGCCCCGGTCCGGGAAGATCCCACATGC
>NC_041214.2:90214945-90217628 GCF_002837175.3 Physeter macrocephalus | reverse complement strand
AGCAAAAATGCAGAAGTTTCAAAAATGTGACGAAGCAGAGCACAGCTCTTTCCATCCAGTTCAGCAGATTTAAATCAACAATAATCGGAACTCCTTTCTGTATAAGAAAAAATTTGAAACCACATAGGCTCCACTGTTAAGGCATTTCCAATCCAATGAAAGACACAGGAATGTAGACAAATATCCAAGGCAAAGATGTGCTATGATAGAGGTACAAATAGCATTCTGCTAGAGAGTGAGGGAAGAGGTTATTGGAGCTGCTGATGGTGATGACCTGGGTGGGAGCTGCTTGTGGAGGGGCTCGGGGATGAGGCTACCTTTGAGCTGGGGTTGAAGGTGGGAAAGCACTTCCAGAAGATGAGAGAGGGAGGGGAAGGTAGAACCTATTCCAAACTGAGAAAACATCATAAGTAAACGTGAGGGAAATGGGAAAATATTGGGTATGTTTGGGAATCAGCAAGTACAGCTGTGACTTGGAGCCCAGGGTCAGTCTTGGTAGCAGATGAGTTGGAAAGATTGAGGGGTTGGATCTGAGAGGCCTTAAATTGCATGCTCATGGATTTAGGCTGGTTCTCTAGGCAGGAGAGGAATAGGAAAAGAAGGAAGTTGAGCATATTCTTATTTTAGGACCGCTATTCTCTCAGAAAGTAGTGAGCAAGAACCTCTACTGTTGATGAGAAGTTTGTTTGCTTAAAAATTATGTAAAGGGTTTAAAAGAGGATAATAGGAGAAGGAATCAAAAAAGGAATGAACAAGGGGTTGTGAGCAATTTCAGAGTCCCCATGGAGGTGTTGGGAGTGAATTTATCTTCAGATTTTGACAGCAAGAGCAAAAAGGCAAACACATTAGGTTAAGTAATATTTTGGTTATTGACAAGTATCAATACAAATATACTGTGGTGGTTTTTTCTTAAACTGTATGGATTGACATTTCAAGATGTGCCTTCTCTCAACACTGCCTTCTTTCAACACAGTGGGATGATTGTGAGGGCCCTTGATGTAGGAGCCAAGGAAAATGACACTGCATTGCTGGAGTGTATGTGTGTGTGTGACAGAGAGCAAGAGCAAGACAGAGACAGGCGTGGTATTTGTTACTTTTGGTTAAGTCAGTAAGGGTAGTAGTTTGTGGTCAGAGGAGTAAGATATGTATGCATGTTGCAGAGCGGCTGGCTGACATTTGGAATACGTTCTTAAAGCAATGCTGGACATACTGGGGCATGGTGACACTAAAAGAAGAGCAGAGAATTTTCCATAAAAGAACTTGTGGCAAGAGAAATTTAAATGGGAATTAAGCGATGTTATCTCTGGAGTGGGAGGGAGACAGACTTTTCCCTCAATTTTTTCAGAAGGGCTCTGTAAAGACAAAATGTCAAAGATAAATATGGAGATGTAAGCTGAGCAAATGTCAGGGCCCCAAAAGGCCAAGAGCTCAAAGTGGCTGGAGCAGCTCACCAGCCGCCCGTGCAATCTGAGTCCTCAGCACCTCCACCCCGAGATTCAGTGAAGAGCAAGCTGTGAATCAGAGCGCAAAGTTAGAGCTCAGGAATGCTTTTCTATCTTTCATGTACCCAGTGCTCTCATTTAGAGACGAGTAAACAGGCCCAGGAAGATCCAGTGACTTGCCCAAGATCACCATCCACTTAGGGGCAGAACCAGATAGCTGCCCAGACTCTTGTCTCTTGGCCCGGTGCTCCCATACCATCTCCACTGTGCTGTCCCACAGTGTCCTGAGGGCCAGCAGAGTCCACCCTGAGAGTGTGTGCAGGCCCTGGAGGCTGGGCGTGTCACTCCTAAAAAAAGAGGCAGTGTGGGGAGTGGTCTGTGGCTGATGAAGAGGAGCTGAGGGAAGCCGTCAGATGGGGATTTCAGGAAATATCCTCAGGTGGTCTTAGAGGGTTTTAGGAAAGAATCTACTTACCACCATGTTTCAGGGATATTAAAATGCAGCACAAACTGCTCTCCTGTATTTAGGCTTTCTGTGCCTTTTGGGGACTGATAGATCTTTCTAAAATGCATTGATCCTCTGAGGGAAATAGCCTTCAGTCAAAGTTCCAAATCCTCTCCCAATTGAGAGGCAAAAGACTGGAAGTTTTAAAACACTGAACATTGTTCCATTAAATGATGAGCATGACCGTAGTTATATGAACCCATTTTCCACCAGCTCCCCATCCATCTGATTGAGGCCCAGGACCAGCTGCAGCCCTGCACACCCCACCCCCCAGCAGCATGCTTTAGGGCTTAGTGCAAAGCAAAACTGGAAGGGAAGTAAATACTCTGCCCAGGGGGTTAGTGAGGTGCTGAATAAAGAAGGGGGTGTACACTCTTATTCAACATAGTTTTGGAAGTTCTAGCCACAGCAATCAGAGAAGAAAAAGAAATAAAAGGAATCCAAATCGGAAAAGAAGAAATAAAGCTGTCACTGTTTGCAGATGACATGATACTATACATAGAGAATCCTAAGGATGCTACCAGAACACTACTAGAGCTAATCAATGAATTTGGTAAAGTAGCAGGATACAAAATTAATGCACAGAAATCTCTGGCATTCTTATACACTAATGATGAAAAATCTGAGAGTGAAATTAAGAAAACACTCCCATTTACCATTGCAACAAAAAGAATAAAATATCTAGGAATAAACCTACCTAAGGAGACAAAAAACTTGTATGCAGAAAACTATAAGA
>NC_041214.2:90195704-90213669 GCF_002837175.3 Physeter macrocephalus | reverse complement strand
GACGGGAATAAAACACAGACCTAATAGAGCATGAACTTGAGGATATGGGGAGGTGGAAGGGTAAGCTGTGACGAAGTGAGAGAGTGGCATGGACATATATATGCTACCAAACGTAGGGTGGATAGCTAGTGGGAAGCAGCTGCATGGCACAGGGAGATCAGCTAGGTGGTTTATGACCACCTAGAGGGGTGGGATAGGGAGGGTGGGAGGGAGACGCAAGAGGGAAGAGATATGGGAACATATGTATATGTATAACTGATTCACTTTGTTGTAAAGCAGAAACTAACACACCATTGTAAAGCAATTATACCCCAATAAAGATGTAAAAAAAAAAGGGCGGGGGAGTGTGACCACTGGTGTTTTAAAAGAAAACTGAAAGAGAGAAGCTAGATAAGCCTTAAGTTTTCCAGGTTCTTTTTAAAGGACGTAAGGGAGGAAAAAGGACAAGAGGTCAAAGATGTGTAGATTTTTATAGATTTGACCTTAAATTATTTTAAATGCAAGTGAGATAAGAAATGAACCATCCAAAGAAGTCTCTGTTTTGGGGGGAGTTTTTTTTTTCATTTATTTTTGGCTGCGTTGGGTCTTCATTGCTGCACGCAGGCTTTCTCTAGTCGCAGCGAGTGAGGGCTACTCTTCGTTGCCGTGTGCGGGCTTCTCATTGCAGTGGCTTCTCTTGTGGAGCACGGGCTCTAGGCGCGCGGGCTTCAGTAGTTGTGGCTCGCAGGCTCTAGAGCGCAGGCTCAGTAGTTGTGGTGCACAGGCTTAGTTGCTCTGCGGCATGTGGGATCTTCCTGGACCAGGGCTCGAACCCGTGTCCCCTGCATTGGCAGGCGGATTCTTAACCATTGCACCACTAGGGAAGTCCCCAAAGTCTCTTTCATTGTCAGTCACCCATTCAAGTCCTTCCAGAAGAACAGTATAGGCCACCATGGGCCCAGGTCTATCCATATAGTTTATGGAACAATTCTGATTTTGAAGAGACATGGTCTGTGACCAGACCATGTGTCCTGTTTTTTTTTGTTTGTTTGGAGTTTATAGACATACTATGGTAATATGATTACCACATGTGTATGGTGAGCAGCTAACTGTGCACAAGTGGGTGAGAATCTTTGAACTACACCAACACAGTTTTAGAGCTGGAATGGACCTTGATGATTTTTTATTTAGTCCATGCATTTTGTTATATAGATGGAGTAACTGTGGCTTAGAAAGGTGAAGTTGCTTGTCCAAGCCATATGGCTGCTAAGTGATGGAGCTAAGAGTCATACCCAGCATCTTTCACTTTTAGTCCAAAACTCTTTATACTGTGTCCGGATGCTGTGAAGGCCGGTATTCTGGTATTTCAAGGTCTGTTCAGTGGGCACCATTTAACAAAATGCAGCCTTTGATGAGGCACTGGTTTATGTCCATCCCAAGTGCCGTTTAGATGTTCACAAGGCTCTTCCCTAATCGTTTGCCAGTCAAACCCTCACAGCAAAGCTTAGGACACACAGATGTCTTAGTTGGTCTTTGCATTGCTCTGGACTGATTATCACCTCTTTTGCACAGTTAGGAGCAGTTTCTTTAAAACTGAAAAACAGTTGGTTAGTTCCTAGTCACTGCTTGTCCTTATGAGGGAGTAGAGTTCATGTCCTGTGTCTTGGGTGCCATGAAATACAAGCAGTTTTGGTGTCACCAGTGTTTTTGTTGTTTAATTGTCAGAATCCATGGAGCTCTTTGTGTATGTGTGTTTTGATTTAGAAAACCCTTATGATTCTTGGAATTTTACAGTCACACTGTTTTGTTTATTAAATTTCCCATCAGCCATGCCAGCTCTAATTAAATTCATTTAGTTGCAAGGTAAAGAACTCTCTCTGTCTCGAGAGAGAGAGAGAGAGAGCTCAAGAAAGAGGTGAGTATTACCAGGAATCAAAGAGGGAGATGGACTCTCATAGGAATCGAACCTAGTGGCCACAGTAGATTCGGACCTTGTGGAGCCTGGGTCTGTAGGATGGTCCTAGATCCAAGTCGGTTGTAGGGCCTTCATTTGTGGTCCCACTTTAAGGTCCTCTCCTCGTGTCTGCTTTATCCTGTCCCCGTCTCTCTTTTCTCAAGAGATAGGCTAGATAGATAGATAGGTAGGTAGGTAGGTAGGTAGATAGATATATACATCTCTTCTTCACCTTATCGCCTCCGCTTACTGCATTTTCTGTTCCCACATTACCTTGGCTTTGCCTATGGCCCACTGTGGTCCTTCTGAACTTTTTCCTCCTCCTAAATGCTTGTACTGCCCTCAGGTAGGTGTGTCATTCCCTTGCCGTTTCCTAGTTCACATTTTTTAAAAGAGAATCCACTTAGCCCCACTCATCTTTTTACCACAGGTCATGTCCTACGTCCCTAGTCAGCCTTTAGGGTAGCTGTCAATGGGCAGGTGCCTGCTCTGGTCCAGGCACCTGGGGGTGCAGGACGGAATGGAGTGATGTGACAGAAGATGTTGCTGTCTAAGGCCTGCCCTGTCAGCAGCTCTAAGCAGGGCAGCTTCTTGTAGAAGGGGTTGTGTCATGCCAGGCAATGTCCTTAATCTGCTTAATAGAATAAATAGGTGGTCAAATCATCAGGGAGGCAGCTGAGAGTAATGCGAAGTAGAATTTAGTAACAAAGAATTTGTGGTTCAGGTCTCAACTCTGGAACGTAACAACTGCCTGATGTTGAGGAGGTTGTCAAAACTCTGAGCCTCAACCCCATCTGTAAAATGGAGATTTGTGAGGATTAAATGAAATAATGCGTGAAAGCACATTGTCAGTTGTGAAGCACCACACCCATGTGAAGGATATTACCTCTCTAGACCCCTCCTAAGCACAAAATCTTCTGTTGGTGGAATTTTTTGTGTATCCTTTTCTAAGATGAATATCACCTCCCAGAACGTAGCTTGCACCTTTGGGTTCAGCTGATGACCTCCTTGCTATCTGAATCTGCAGAAATAGCCCAGAGAGATCAAGGTTGTTACATTTTACACATAGCTGACACAAACTACATTATTCCTAGAGTGTTTGTTCAGAGAACATAGGATTTGAGGGCTGGCGCTCCTTAGTCTTCTGACCCAAATCTCCTTTACCCACAACTGAAGAACTAAGGCTTAGAAAGGTTCATTGACTTCCTCAATGTCAGTGGTAGAACCAGAACAGAACTCACTCAATTTCTATTGCTGTGTAACAAATTAGCTCAAAGCGTAGCTACTTAAAACAACAAACATTTATTATCTGAGTGTTTCTGTGGATCTGGAATCCAAGAGTGACTCTGAGATGGGTGCCTCTGGTTCAGGGTTTCTCCTGGGGTTGCAGTCAAGATGTCAGCCAGAGCTGCAGTCTCTGAAGGTCTGACTGGGGCTAGAAGCCCTACTTCCACGAGAGCTTCCTCACCTGGCTGTTGGCAGGAGGCCTCAGTTCCTCACCATGTGGACCTTTCTCTTAAGTGTCCTCATGACATGGTTGCTGGCTTCCGCCAAAGCCAACGATCCAAGAGAGAGCAAGGAGGTAACTGCTATGCTTTTTATCTCCTAGCTTCAGAAGTCATACATCAATACTTCCGCCATATTCTGTTAACTAGAAGCAAGTCTCTAAGTCCAGGCAACACTCGGGCGGAGGGAAATTAAGCTCCACCAACCACTGAAGGGTGGAGTATCAAAGAATTTGTGGGCATATTTTTCAAACACCACAAAAGGTTTTCTTTAATATATTATTTTCTCTGCAAATGAGTTCCATAAAGAGATCAGCTTCCCCCACCCACCACCCCACTGCTCCCCAGTTACTTGATGAGAGGTTAGTCTCATTCAGAAGTAATCAGTGGAGGGGAAATTACGAGGATACCTTCTCATGAAAGCATTAAGAAAACCTCTGTTGCAAACAGGAAAGAAAAATAAGGAGAAAAAGGTATAGGAAAAAGAACATTGAAGGGGAAAAAAGAGAAGCAAGGGTGCCTTAGATTCTGACTTCTATTGGCAGAGCTCTCAGTTTAGGAAACACTGTGTGAACAGAGGCTGTGTAAAATATGTCCAGTGGCTGGAGTTTGAAGAGCCAAAGTTCTAGGGACCTGGATTCCAGTTGCAGAGCGTGACCCATGTGTAAAATAGCCCCTATATAAATACAAGGGTGTTAAATACCATAATTGAGGTACCTATACTGTGCATCAGCCACATGTAAGAAAAACTCAATTTTGAGGTAGTGGGGTTTGGGAAATCCTTGCAGAAGATACGTATACAAACCACTAGATACCCCACCATCTCCACCTCACACCCCGCACACCAGACCTCCCATACCCTTTCCTTGCTCTCTTTTTCTTTTTAGCACTTGTCACGAACCTTCTAACATGCTGCCTATTTTGCCTATTTATCTTGTTTACTGCCCACCTCCCCTACAAGAATGCAAACTCCATGAGGGCAGAAGTGTTTCTTTTGTTCAGTGCTGAACCGCTAGCCCCTAAAGGAGTGCCTGGCACATTGTAAGCACTCGATAAGTATTTGTTGAATGAATAATAATTCATAATCGGGACATAAGGAAATTGAGCTCAACCATAAAGGAGCAGGAAAACTTGGCAGGTGGGCACTGGAGGGCAGGGTGTTCCAGGCAGATGGGACAGCTGACCAGAGGCCCTCGGATGGATGTTCAGGGCCTGGCCATCTGCGTGGCTGGGCCTGTGGATGGAGGGCTGCTGTGGCAGAAGGGAAGGCTGAGGAGGCAGGTGCTCGAGGATGTTGTGAAGCGGTTAGGATTTTCTTATGCGCAAAGGGGATTCACTTAAGTTTTAAGGCCAGGGGTGATGTCTGTGCTCTTCCTCCACGGTCTGGCTGTATTGAAGAATGTACAATGCTAGGAAGGCCCCTACACTTACTATGTTACCTAACATTTGACTTGCTGCATAGTGACCAAAAATTCTGACTCTTACTCTAGCAATGAGCATTTCATTCTTCATTTTCTCTTTCTGGTATAGGAAGGGTGAAACTCTCTAAAGATTGGGGTCTTTCATGTTCTCCTTCCTTTGCCAGTGAGCGTGAGATCAACACTAGGCCTGGGAAATTCGGTGGCATTTGTGGCACATATGACAGTGGCTTTACACCTAGGGAATGAATCATGAATTTCTTGCTCTAATTTTCAGCTTCCCTGATGTGTAAGGGACCTCTCTTTTCTCAAACCTCACATGCCGAGATCAAAAAAATCCATCTTGCAGCTGCTGGCAGTAGCTGTGTTGAAGTGTGGGAACGTCACACGGAGACACAGAGCTGTTCCCGGAAGCCCAGCGGGTGAGGGACCTCTGCTTCCTGTGCCTGGCCAGAAAAGAAGTCGGCCCCCAGGCTGGGTTCCCAGTGTCCTCTGCCCAGAGGCCCAGGCAGGAGGCTGGGCGCCCCCCGCTTCGGTGAGGAGACTGCCGCCCTGGTCATGGATGTGTCATTAATCTCTATTCAGCCTTCACTGTTAAGGCAGGTAGGGAGTCTGTGCCATGCCCCACCCTGATGGAGCTTCTCTGAGGCCCAGAGAGTCCAGCCCTCTCTAAGGGAACATGATTGTAGATAAGGAGGGCAGCTATGTCTTAACTTTGTGAAATCTCCTCTCAGCCCAACATCAGAACACAGCCTCGCCTACACCTGCGTTTATGGTTGAGAAGGTAGAGACTGAGCACAGGAGAGCTTTTGTCCTCAGTTGTCTCCTTTGTCTCAAATTTTCCTTCGTGCAAGCAGGAGAGGCAAAAGAAAGACTGGAGAGTGTGCTTTATCAGGGGAATGGGCACGCAGCCCAGAGAGCTCTCATCAGCCACTAACTTAATTCCATTTTTAAAAGGGGTCCTAAAATATTTTAAGATTTAATGCTGTTTTCAGAAGAAGCAAACACCACCCTCGTTGTCCTTTTCATCGACAACTCAGTGTTACCTTCTCAAAGCGCCTAGAGGTTGCCAGGCAGTGGTCATTTTAAGCAGGGACTTCACCTGGACTCCAGTATAAACGAGGGTTGTCGTGAGGGTGAGTGTGGAGGGTGAGTGCTTCTGGGGAAGTGCAAAATCAGACGTCTCCTTCACGAAGGAAACCTTGCACCCTCATGATACGAGGGATGGTCATAGAGCCAAAAGCACCCAGTCTGGATCCACGTTAGACACAGCTGACAGGAGGGAGGGAGCATCTCGAAGAATCCCTTGGAGGTCTCAGGGCCTAATGAAGGCTTTCTCGGAGAGGTAGGAAGCAGGTGGAGGAGAGTGGTGGAAACGCAGTTCAGGAAGGTCTTAGCAGTGGGATGGAGCTACGAGAATGTGGAGTACATCCTTGCCCTCATATCCTGCAGAGGTGTGTCTGTGGGACTGGGGCAGATGTCTGGGGATTGCATTCTATCCTGGCTGTAAAGCCAGAGGTAAGGGTACTTAATATATATGCGTTGAATGAATGAATGAATGAGTAACTTGAGGTCAGCCTTAAAGGAGAAGAATCTCTACCTTTAAGTCTACCTTAGACTACCTAAGCAGTCTCTTCCCTTCAGAAACCAAGTTGGTTTGAAGGTGACCAAGACTTTCCAGAAGTCAAAACACTGAGAAAGGAGTACCTCTTTGTACTTGAGGGGAGAGGTGACTGTTTCTCAGTTGGAATCCAATGCGTTGCCTGTAGCTGAAGACCCAGGAAAGTGGGGAGGGGAGTGTATGGATGTTCAGGGGGGCCTCCCCTGTTGTGATGCTGAGTATGGATGTGCTCTCCTACTTGTATACCAAAGTTTCTAGCTCCAGCAGGGGACTCCCTTTTTTGGTCTGATATATACCAAATATACCCTGAGGTTGACACTACTAACCATCCCTGTAATTAAGACCTCATTTTCCCCACTATGTGCTAAAATCTGGGGCCTCGGTACCCTTCCACGGGTGCAATTGCCAAGTTCTCTGTAACTTGCCCAAGTGCCACCCTAATTTCCATCCTTTCCTCAGGATATAAAGAAATCTGCTCTCCACTAGGAACTCTTAGCTAGGGTGGTGTGTGCTTCTGGGGGCCATCAGCTTCCTCACCAAGTCATCCCCTTGCTTCCTCTGTTATTCTGTCCAGGATGTATTTCAAGTCAAGCTCGCCCTTTTTAGCTACTAAGCTCCTCACCACAGGGAAAGGGGCACAGGGAAGAAAGAATCATAAAATTGTAAAAGCTATCTACATTGTTTGTTCCTCTGCTTTCTCTGAAACTATATGGGTGGCTGCCCACCATCCATATTTGGTGTAGTTGATTTATATTTAAAGGAAAATAAAGCACCCATCTTGCGCCAGTTCTTGGAGAGTCAGTGATCTTGCCTTTACATTCTGCCTTAGCTGTTAAATCTTATTCTAGCCCAGATATTCTAACCGGACCTGCAGTTTAGTACTCTTCCTTAATATTTGGCCCCAGCTCCTGCGGCTATCAGAAGGAAGTCAAAATTATCCAATTCTGCTGAACCCTCACTGCTCAGAGCCACTCGGCAGGACAGCAGGACAAGAGGGAGTGTTGGAAGGGAGTGTTCCAGGTTCTGGAGTTCTGCTGTACACCATCGTGCGCGTAGATAACAGTACTGCACTCTGCACTTAAAATTGTGTTGAGGGCTTCCCTGGTGGCGCAGTGGTTGAGAGTCCGCCTGCCGATGCAGGGGACACGGGTTCGTGCCCCGGTCCGGGAGGATCCCACATGCCGGGGAGCGGCTGGGCCCGTGAGCCATGGCCGCTGGGCCTGCGCGTCCGGAGCCTGTGCTCCGCAACGGGAGAGGCCACAGCAGTGAGAGGCCCGCGTACTGCAAAACAAACAAACAAACAAAAAGTGTTGAGGACAGGTTTCATATTAGGTGTTCTCACCACAATAAGAAGAAATGTAATGAATAATGGGTTGTGGGGGACTGTGCCTGGAAGCGAGTGTGAGTGAGGCTTCAGGGTGCCGCTTATGTTCTTCTCTGGGCTTGGGGTGCTGATCACACAGGTGTGCTCAGTTTGAGAAAATCCATTGAGCTGATAGATGCACTTCTCTGTATGTATATTATTAAAAATTTTAAAATAAAATGAATAACTTCTCTCTCTAAGAGAAGAGGGACTGTTGCAGCTACACGCAATGACTCAACCAATCACACCCAATACTAATGACAATAGTAATAATAACAAGAACAATAGCCATTAACTGGATATCAGGTGCTTCACATGCATTATGATCTTTAATCAAAACGGCACCTTTGTTAATTTTAGTACCTCAGTATTTCTGATGAGGAACTTAGACCTTGTATCTTCAGCATTGCCAAGGTAACACAGCTAGTCAGTGATAGAACCTGGATTCAGACTCAGGCTGCTAAGTTCAAAATCCAGCCTATAAACCACCGTGCTGTCCTCCAGTGAACTCCTAGCCTTACCAGTTCCCTCATGCACCTGTACCCCATTGCCACCACTACCCACTGAAACACAGGTTCTGGGTTACAAATATTGATGTATTTTACTAGGAAAAAAACCAAGAAGCTAAAAATCATGAAGAATGCTGTGACCTGGCACACACTCACAGTCATTTTGGCTGGTACCAAACACAGAGCTCTGGGATGCTCCATTGTTGAAACAATGCCACAGAGTAGGGGAAAATTGATAAAACTAAGAAGGCACTCTAAAAATGACTATTCAGTAACTAAGCCAAATAGCCAAGATACTATAAGTTTTCTTATATACACATACACCCACGCCATCTAAAGGGAGGGCTGTGTCCCTCTGACTGCTTCAGTATCAAACACATTGGACAGACAATTTTAGTCCCGGGAAGGGGAAAGCCCATTGTGCAGACCACTGCCAGAGAATGTGAGAGACATGAGATGTAGGGAATCGAGAGCTGTGCTTGCCCTTCAATGGTGGGGAAGACAGGGTCCGCAGAGGATAAGGGAAGCTTTCAGTTGGAGTGTCACCCACCCATCAATGGCAGTCCAGAGGCAGAAATGACCCAGACCTATCGGGGAACCAGCAAGAGACCAAGCAGAGAAAATCACTGGACAGGTAGTGGAAGTTGGGTTGAACAAGTGTATGGGAGGATTATGAGGGGCTGTGAAGCCAGGATGGAGCTGGTAGAATTTGAAGGGGCAGACCCGGCAAAGTTAATGTGAATTTGAAATAATGAAGAGTATTAAGATGAAGCTGGAGTATGGAGGAGGAGACACCTGCAGAAATGCAGAGGTGGGTGGTGAGGGCCTGGATTAGCGAGGAGCTGTCCAAAAGACGAGAAAGAGGTTTTTAATAACCTGGCAGGAACAGGTGACAAATCAGATATAAGGGATGAAGAAAAGAGTCACAAATGACTACAGTTTTGTTCAAGAATGTTTTGGAATTTGGATGGGCAGGTAGTTGATCTTGGTTAAACGGTAGAGGAGGGAGTAGAGAGGGAGGAAGAGGAGGAGGAGGACCCATGGACCATGTGATGTAAAGGCATGCTGGCCTCAGAACCAAGAAGATTAGGCCCTGACACTAATTTTGTGATCACATCATGTTAACTTGTCCTGGTCTCTGCTTTGTTAAATCTAAAATTAGGAATTTCATCCAGGAAACATTTATTGAGTACCTACTGTGTGCCAGGCACTCTGCAACTGTCCATCTTGTATTTCCCACATGGGGTAGGGGCCAGCGTTACCCAGGTGCAGCTATTCCCTAGTTTTTGCTTCCCTCTAGTGGCCACTGCATGCCATTAGCACTGTGCTTTAGCTCTTCTGTTCCTGGAGAGCTGATCTGAATTGAAAGTTAAGGGGTTAAGATGGAGCTGGATCACAGATCATGCATAGGTAGTAGGGAACAGGTAGTAAGCAGCGCCCAGAGGGAGCACCCTGGTAGTTGGTAACAGACGGGGAGAGAGTGGTGAGGGAGATACAGTGTGCTGAACCAGACTCGAAGCATGGGGTGGCAGTCAGTCCCAGAGCAAAACCAGCCAACGGCAGCAGATAGAAGCAGAAAATCCCATTAGGACTCACCCAATAGTGGCTGAACCTGGACAAGTGAGGAGTGTGGGGTCACAGATCAAGGCCCATCTTCACACTGAATGGGGGGAGGATAGGACCAGGAATGAGGGGAAATCCTAATGGTGATTCACTGACAGCAAACACTTGACAACTTTTAAGGGAGCCGCTGTAAGACTCTGGGGACCCTTTCTGTTGCTGCTGCTCTCTCCTTGCTGGGCACTTCTTCTGGATCATTCATCTGCAGAGCTGGCAACTCCTCCAGCTGCCACCACCAGGGCGGTGCCAGCACAGTTGGAGATGGCCCGGTGGTGATGGAGCTGAGCAGCTAGCATAGGAAAGAGGCAGGTGCTCTGGGATCCCCCGGCTGGTGGGTAAGCGGGAGTGAAGTTGTTGTCCACTGTCCCAGCCCAGGGAGGGGCCGAAGCTAATAACAGAAACGGCTCAGAGCAGACACAACCACGGCAGTGTCCATGGGGCAGTAATGGGAGGAGCACGTCACTTCTGAGGGACCCCATTCGTCATTCCTGGGCCAGCACCTCACAATTCCCCTGTCATGACACTCAGGTGCTCACGTGATGTGTGTTCCACAACAGACAGTAAGCTTGGTGAGGGCAGGTCATCACAACTGTCTGCCTCGCTGCTCTGTGCGCTGTGCCCCGCGCAGTGGCTGGCTGGAGAGTAAGCGAATGAGCCTGGATGAGATGACTGCACTCATAAGACTTGGAGTCCTGCCTTTGCGATTTGCTATCCTTGAACCTGAGCCTGTCATTTCCCTTCGCTGAGCCTCAGTTTCCTCTTCTGGAAAATCAGGGATCCATGAGGATCAGATAATGTCTGTGAAAGAGTTTTGTACGCTATAAAGGGCCATCCAAATGTGAATTATCATCTTTTTCAGCTTGAAAATGAGAAATGAACAGGATGTCCCCTGGCATCTCTTTTGGCCTAGGAGACGGTCACTATGGGTGTTTGCTTTCTGAGTCAAAGCATGGAGAATGTGCTTCTTTTGAATGTGAATTTGTAACTCACCCCCAAGCCCACCAGCAGCTGGCCGGCTTTCTCTTCCATGCTCAGCAAGGGCTGAGACAAGCCCCTCTCTCGTGAGGTCAACAGGTCACCCCTGAACCCCACCCATGCCCTCTTCCCAATTCCGTCCTGCCTGTGCTCAGATTAGCCAATGATAACCAGGCTGACTGGTGTTCCCTGGTCAACTAGGGGGAAGTGTGGCCTCTTTCCAGGGATTGTTTTGCCAGATTTCTATGTGTGAATGGACACCTCCACCCTATCACCACAGCGTGAATGTGTTATCCAGACTGATTTGGCAAATACTTCTAAGAAATCCCTTCCTGGATTGACGTCAGTCTGTTGTTTCGGAGGTCTGGTGTAGGAAGAGGAAGGAAGTCCACGTTCATGCCCCCATAAAGGAAAATTGTAGCCCAAATCATATCCTCAACCTTTTAACCTGGGCTTGGGAGTATATGATTGCTTTTCATTTTGTTTCCAGTCTACCAGTTTCCTTCAATATGGGTCATTAAGGAAGCTTTGGAAATGGATTTCTATTTCCTAGACACAAGGTATCAGTGTAGAAACCATGTCTCGAGTACATGCCAAGTTATGATTACTGTATAAACAATAGGTAACATTTGTTGGGCATGTAATGTGTGTCAGTGTTACCTGTGTTAACGCCTGTAATCCTTGCCATAACTCTATATGGTAGGAATTAATAATACCCCTATTTTATAGCTAAGAAAAATGAGCCAAAGCCAGGCTAATTAACTTGCTCAAGGTTACACAAATAGTAACGATGGAGACAGATTCAAACCTAGCAGTCTGACTTTAGGCCTAATAACTCTCAAAATGGGAAATGGTGACTCACATCTGAATAGCTGAGGTTTGATAGCATTTTGCATTTTTGTGAAATCCTCTCTGGTCTTTGGCTGGATTTCCCCTGAGGTTCAACTTTTCAGGGCTGCACAACCCACACAGTGGACAACTTGCAGGAAAGCCTGGGGGCAGCCCACAACTTCTCATCTACCTGGAGAGTTGCTCTTTGTGATCTCGTTTCTCCCAGACTCCTCTCCTCCCTCTGCTGCAAATAATCTTGGGGTTTCCAAAGCCAATCCCCTAGGCTCTTTCCCAGGCTATGGGGCGTGTTTGCAAGAGAGTGCCTTCCTGCCAAGGCCAGTCAGATCAGCAGTATGGAAAGCCTTGGGCAAGCACAGAGGAGCTGGGAGATGCCTCCCTCTTGGCAGGACAGTTATCTCCAGACTAAGGGTCAGTGTTGCAGAGGCCCAAGTTCATTGCATAGCTGTAAACCCGCCCCACACCGGCCCCATCTCTACTGACAGCTTGTGCCTAGCCTAGATGGTTCTGAAGCCTGGGTGGGGAGGACAGAGATAAGGAGCAGACCTACGGAATTCTGTATCCATTTGCATTTCCCTCCTCCTTGCTGGAGAGCTCTAACCAGCATTTGATAAATTCATGGTGAATGAACAAATGAATAAACGTTAAGCCAAATCTGAAGCCCTGTAACATCCCCCCTTGGTGGGGGAAGTTACTGTGCCCAGGAGCCAGTCTAGTTCCTCCTCTGGGTGGATCTGGTCATCTGTTAGGAGCCTACAGCATAGTATCTTTGAGCTCTGTCCTTGTTCCTATCTTTGTCTCCATTTTTATCTCTCACTTGGGTGAACACAGTGAAGCATAAATTTCAGGTTTACAGATGACACAAAATTGGAAGAATCACCACTGTGACAGATGAGAGAGTCAAGAACACTACGCCTTAGCTAGAAAATCTCATTTAATGAAGATAAAAAGAAAATTCTCTGAGTTAAAAGCCTCAGAGCCCCAAGTAAAGAAGGGGAAGGAGCAGGCCGGAGAAGACCCTGTGAATCAGATTGGGCTTTGCAGTAGATACTGCTTAGTAGATGCCAACAGCTTGACTTAACTAAGAGACTTTCAGACCACATAGACAGAAGTATAGCAGCTACTCCTGGGAAGTGAGCACGTGCCTTAGTCTGTGCTGAAGACTCCGCCTAAGAGGTTGGGTTCAGTTCTAGGGGCCCCCTATTAGGAGGGACAGTGACATACTGAAGTTTATCCAGAAGAATATGAAGAAAATATTGGAAACCACACATTCTAGAGCCATTGGAAGGAATGTTTGCAAAAAAGAAGACTTAAGAAATCCTTGATCTATTCTTACCTATGTGAAGCTCTGTTGAAGAAAGATTTCTTCTATACTACCCTAGAAGGCAGACTGAGAATTGTGGATGGAAATTACAAATACAAGGAAAATGTTCTTAAAACCACAGCTCTCCACCAGCAGGGAACAGTGTCATAAAGCAGACAGCAGGATATCTTTAAAAGGGCCCTGCGTTGAGTAGGAGGCCAGCAAGAAGCCCACGAAGGCCCTGGGCTCCTGTGATCTGTAATCCTAGCAGCCTCTCCCAGCTCTGCATCCTCTGCAGCATGGATTTGAGATTTGAAAGCCATCCTCCCACAATGACATCGCTTCCATATATCAATGCATTAGGTAGGAGCATGGACTTAGAGCCTTGTGTATTCTCCTAGAGCGATGCAATCATTAATCTAGCAAAGTTTAGTGAACAGTGTACTGAGCCTAAATTTGAAAACCTGAGTCTGGTCTTGGCCCCGCTACCAACTAGTTTGAGATCCTCAGTTTTTCCATGTATGAGTTAAAAGGGTTGAATAATCTCTGATTTAACCCATTTACTTACTAATGCACTCATTCAAGCAACAAATGTTTATTGAGTATCCACTGTCTTCCAGACACTATCTTCCTTAGATAAGTCCCTTTCTCTTTGGGGGATTTATTTTTCTCAACTGTAAAATGGGAGGATTGGATCAGATGAACCCCCAGATTCCTTTCACCTCTAATAGGCCATGGATCCACATAACAGTTCCATCATCACCTCAGCCCACATTTCGTTGTTTTGGCTAAAAGGTTATCATGTAAGTCTTGGATGAACACTTTACTAAAATCAAAAACCGTTTTGTGGTTCAGGCATTTCTCAATCTGTCTACCTATTAATTCATTTTTTTAAAGGGAATGAAGGAATTCATTTTATTCTGTGTATATCAAAGGTGTATCACTTTAAGAGAAACAAAGAAAATAAAGAGAATGAAAGGAAAATTGGGGAAACAACAAATGGGAATCATAATACTCACTGAATGCTTGTTGAGGCAAACTTTGAGTCTTTAAAGTCTGAAAATGCTTTTAGTGTACCCTTGTCTTGCTGATGGTTTGGGCATAGACTTCTAGGTTGGAAATCATTCTCACTCAGAATTTTGAAGAAATTGCTCCATTTTCTTTTATGTTTAATGTTGCTGCAATCTGCTCTCATTATGATTCTTGATTTGTTGGGTTTTACCTGACATTTTTTTCTTCCTCTCTGAAAGCTTTTAGAACGCCCTTTTTACTGCCATTACGTTCCAGTGCTGTGCTTTAGAGTGGGTCTTTTTAAAATTAATTACAGCAAGCACTTAGAACATTGTATCAACTTAGCAATTCATGCCCTTCAGTCCTGGGAATTTTTCTTTACAATTTATTCTTTTCCATTCTATCTAAAGCTTGTTAGATTGATTCTCTAATTTTCTTATATTTTCCTTTATTTCCCTCTACTGGTGTTCTTATTCTACTTTCTGGAAAATTTGACTAGATCTCCAACCCGTGTGTGAAATGTTTCCTTTCAACCATATTTTTAGTTTCTAAGAGCTCTTTCTCATCCTGTAAGTTTTCCCCTTTCTGTAGCAGCTTGTTCTTTTTTTCATGGATAGAATATCCTCTCTTATCTCTCTGAGGATATTATAGTGTTGTTGAAGTTTTATTGTCCTGCCTGCATTTTGTTCCCTCTGACTTCCTGGTCCTCTTTGTTTGCCTAGTTTGGTCTCTGTCAGAGAGACTTTTATGAAAAGTCTGGTGATCCTTGCTGAATCTTTTTTTTTTTCTTTTTTTGCGGTACACGGGCCTCTCACTGTTGTGGCCTCTCCCGTTGCGGAGCACAGGCTCCGGTCGCACAGGCTCAGCGGCCATGGCTCACGGGCCCAGCCGCCCCGCGGCATGTGGGATCCTCCTGGACCGGGGCACGAACCCGTGTCCCCTGCATCGGCAGGTGGACTCTCAACCACGGCGCCACCAGGGAAGCCCCATCTTGCTGAATCTGGAGGCACCAAGAAAGCTGACCAGATATTCTTTGTAATGGAAGGAGCTTGTTGACTGGAAGGTTTCACTGTTGGTGATCTGGCAGAGCACTCCAGCTTTGGGGGGAGGGATCTCCAACTGTCAGTATTTGAGTTTCTGTACATCTTTTTGGTTTCACCTATGAAAGAGCCTCAAATCTGCCTAAAATGTTTATATTTGACTGCCAGTATCCTGGGAGCCAAGAGGGACAAGAATGTGGTCATCTCCGTAGTCTGTATGTAGATGTTCAGTGGATTTCAGTTTTTTAAGAAAGTGTACATTGGGTAGAAGGGGGACTAGGTCTGCTCCCTTTACAGGCTCTCAGTCCATCTTCCCTCTTTAGTCCCACCTGTACTCCTACCCTCCATGCTGCCTGGTGTTTCCACTTCCTGAGGCTTCCTGAGGATCATCATGCAGGGCTAATTGGAGGGAACTGGCATCTCACCGTCTCCATCATACCAAGTCAGATGCCACTCTGACCGTTATGTTCTGTTATTTTAAAAAAAATGTTGACTTCTCTTATCTACTATTACCTCCCATTTCTTTGTGCTTCTGCATTTATAACTTCTCCCCTTATGTTGTTTTTGTCAGCTTTAGGAATTAGTGGAGATATGGCCAAATAATTAAAGGGCAAGATAATTTTTTTGAAAAGGGTCCCAGAACATAAACTGTGGCGTCGGAAGACAGTGACGGGAATAGGTGGGTAGCCAATGAGAGAGACCTCTCAGGCGTTATAACTAGACATCTCAGCTACGTTTATTCACTCGTGCATTCAAGAGGTATTTATTGATCAGCTCTCGTGTGCCAGGCATCCCTCTAGACTCAGGAGATGCAACCGTAGGCAAGACAGAGAATGCTCCTGGATCTTGCACCCCTTCCTGAATCTTACATTCTGATGTGTGATGTAACAACCAATACGTTAACAAACAGGACAACGCAGTAACGATAGGCGCTCAAGAAAATTACATAGGGCTGTGTGTTAAAGAGTAAATGTAGAAACTACTCCCTTCATAGAAAGCAAGGGGCCCTGAAGTCCAATCTCCTCATCTTAAGAACAAGGAAATTCAGGTGTGGAGAGGGGAAGGGATTTTCCCAATGTCACACCAGCACCAAGGCTTCCTGAGTCCTCCTCCTGCATACTTCCCACTGTTAATTACTGTGCAGTTCATGGACTGACACTGACAACAGGCCCTGTCTGTGCTCCTCTTTGGTGCCCTTCATCTCAGCACCCTGGGAAACAACTCAACCAAACAGCTCCTCAGCTGCAGCCCCAGCTCTAGCGAACAAAGATAAAGCAAATCATCAGCTGCAGACTCATTTGGACCTGGCAGTTCCATGAGCTATGAACATGCAAACTGAAGATGGCCCAGAGCTCCACAGCAGTATTCTTCAATGCCCAGACATGACTGCATACCTCTGTCTCAAAAATTTAACTCAAGATAAAAACAGAGCACTAAACTCCAGTAAAGGGACTTGGTTTCAGGAGAGGTCATCTGGTTTTCACAGGAGCACAGAGACAAAGGTTTACAGGGACAGATTTTGAAGCGCTACACTGAGGCATCAGCAGCAACTTTCCACTTTCCCAAAGCTCATGTGGTTGTCCTGGAGCAAAACTGGGAACTATCCATCCATCCATGATCCCTTTTTTCCCTGAAAGTATTATACCCCCTTGGAATATTTGTTTTGTTTTGTTTTTCTCCCATTACGCTGTTGACTTGTCTTACAGGTTGTTATTGTTGATGTTTTTGTTACTTTCATTATAAAATAACTTCTGGGTAGGGAATATTGGGTAATACTGGAAATTAGAAAGGAGGAGAAAAATACCGAGAGTTCCCCATCCAACAAAGCCAATCTTTTTTTTTAATTTTTTTTAACATCTTTTTTTTTTTTTTTTTTTTGTGGTACGCGGGCCTCCCTCTGTTGTGGCCTCTCCCGTTGCGGAGCACAGGCTCCGGACGCGCAGGCTCAGCGGCCATGGCTCACGGGCCCAGCCGCTCCGCGGCATGTGGGATCCTCCCAGACCGGGGCGCGAACCCGGTTCCCCTGCATCGGCAGGCGGACGCGCAACCACTGCGCCACCAGGGAAGCCCCTAACATCTTTATTGGAGTATAATTGCTTCGCAATGGTGCATTAGTTTCTGCTCTATAACAAAGTGAATCAGCTGTACGTATACATATATCCCCATATCTCCTCCCTCTTACGTCTCCCTCCCACCCTCCCTATCCCACCCCTCTAGGTGGTCACAAAGCACCAAGCTGATCTCCCTGTGCTATGCAGCTGATTCCCACTAGCTAGCTATCTTACATTCGGTAGTATATATAAGTCCTTGCCACTCTCTCACTTCATCCCAGCTCACCCTTCCCCCTCCCTATGTCCTCAAGTCCATTCTCTACATCTGGGTCTTTATTCCTGTCTTGCCCCTAGGTTCTTCATACCCATTTTTTTTTTTCGTTTAGATTCCATATATGTCTTAGCATACGGTATTTGTTTTTCTCTTTCTGACTTACTTCAATCGGTATGACAGATTCTAGGTCCATCCACCTCACTACAAATAACTCACTTTCGTTTCTTTTTATGGCCAAGTAATATTCCATTGTATATATGTGCCACATCTTCTTTATCCATTCATCTGTCGATGGACACTTAGGTTGCTTCCATGTCCTGGCTGTTGTAAATAGAGCTGCAATGAACATTGTGGTATATGACTCTTCTTGAATTATGGTTTTCTCAGGGTATATGCCCAGTAAGTGGGGTTGCTGGGTCGTATGGTAGTTCTATTATTAGTTTTTTAAGGAACCTCCATACTGTTCTCCATAGTGGCTGTATCAATTTACATT
>NC_041214.2:90194942-90195660 GCF_002837175.3 Physeter macrocephalus | reverse complement strand
TGTTCCATTGATCTATATTTCTGTTTTTGTGCCAGTACCATATTGTCTTGATTACTGTAGCTTTGTAGTATAGTCTGAAGTCAGGGAGTCTGATTCCTCCAGCTCCGTTTTTTTCCCTCAAGACTGCTTTGGCTATTCGGGGTCTTTTGTGTCTCCGTACACGTTTTAAGATTTTTTGTTCTAGTTCTGTAAAAAATGGCACTGGTAATTTGATAGGGATTGCACTGAACCTGTAGATTGCTTTGGGTACTGTAGTCATTTTCACAATACTGATTCTTCTAATCCAAGAACATGGTATATCTCTCCATCTGTTTGTATCATCTTTAATTTCTTTCATCAGTTTCTTATCGTTTTCTGCATACAGGTCTTTTTTCCTCTTAGGTAGGTTTATTCCTAGGTATTTTACTCTTTTTGTTGCAATGGTAAATGGGAGTGTTTCCTTTTCCCTCAAGACTGCTTTGGCTACTCAGGGTCTTTTGTGTCTCCATACAAATTTTAAGATTTTTTGTTCTAGTTCTGTAAAAAATGGCACTGGTAATTTGATAGGGATTGCACTGAACCTGTAGATTGCTTTGGGTACTGTAGTCATTTTCACAATACTGATTCTTCTAATCCAAGAACATGGTATATCTCTCCATCTGTTTGTATCATCTTTAATTTCTTTCATCAGTTTCTTATCGTTTTCTGCATACAGGTCTTTTGTCTCCCTAGGTAGGTT
>NC_041214.2:90193925-90194227 GCF_002837175.3 Physeter macrocephalus | reverse complement strand
TTTTTTTATTTCCTCTTGGATTTCTTCAGTGATCTCTTGGTTATTTAGTAGTATATTGTTTAGCCTCCATGTGTTTGTATTTTTTACAGACTTTTTTTTCCTGTAGTTGATATCTAGTCTCATTGTGTTGTGGTTGGAAAAGATACTTGATATGATTTCAGTTTTCTTAAATTTACCAAGGCTAGATTTGTGACCCAAGATATGATCTATCCTGGAGAATGTTCCATGAGCACTTGAGAAGAAAGTGTATTCTGTTGTTTTTGGATGGAATATCCTGTTTATATCAATTAAGTCCATCTTGT
>NC_041214.2:90175075-90192266 GCF_002837175.3 Physeter macrocephalus | reverse complement strand
CCCCAGTGGCTAAGGTTGGTTCAGTGGGTTGTGTAGGCTTCCTGGTGGAGGGGACTAGTGCCTGTGTTCTGGTGGATGAGGCTGGATCTTGTCTTTCTGGTGGGCAGGACCATGTCTGGTGGTGTGTTTTGGGGTGTCTGTGACTTTTTTATGATTTTAGGCAGCCTCTCTGCTAATGGGTGGGGTTGCTTTCCTGTCTTGCTAGTTGTTTGGCATAGGGTGTCCAGCACTGTAGCTTGCTGGTTGTTGAGTGGAGCTGGGTATTAGCGTTGAGATGGAGATCTCTGGGAGAACTTTCGCTGTTTGATATTATGTGGATCTGGGAGGTCTCTGGTGGACCAGTGTCCTGAACCTGGCTCTCCCACCTCAGAGGCACAGGCCTGACACCCAGCCGGAGCACCAGGACCCTGTCAGCCACATGGCTCGGAAGAAAAGGGAGAAAAAAAGAAAGAGAGAAAGAAAGGAAGGAAGGAAGGGAGGAAGAAAAGAAAAGAAAAGAAAGTTATTAAAATTAAAAATAATTATTAAAAATAAAAAAATTAAAAAGTAATAAAAAAAAGAAAGAAAGAAGAGAGCAACCAAACCAAAAACACAAAAAAGGAAACAAAACAAAAATACAGACAGACAGAACCCTAGGACAAATGGTAAAAACAAAGCTATACAGACAAAATCTCACAGAGAAGCATACACATACACACTCACAAAAAGAGAAAAAGGAAAAGTATATACATATCATTGCTCCCAAAGTCCACCTCCTCAATTTGGGATGGTTTGTTGTCTAGTCAGGTATTCCACAGATGCAGGGTACATCAAGTTGACTGTGGAGCTTTAATCTGCTGCTTCTGAGTCTGCTGAGAGAGATTTCCCTTTCTCTTCTTTGTCCCCACAGCTCCTGGGGTTCAGCTTTGGATTTGGCTCTGCCTCTCCGTGTAGGTCACCTGAGGGCGTCTGCTCTTCTCTCAGACAGGATGGGGTTAAAGGAGCAGCTGATTCGGGGGCTCTGGCTCACTCAGGCCCGGGGGGAGGGAGGGGCACGGAGTGCGGGGTGAGCCTGCGGCAGCAGAGGTCAGCATGACGTTGCACCAGCCTGAGGCGTGCCGTGGGTTCTCCCGGGGAAGCTGTCCCTGGATCACAGGACCCTCGCAGTGGCGGGCTGCACAGGCTCCCGGCAGGGCAGGTGTGGATAGTGACCTGTGCTCACACACAGGCTTCTTGGTGGCGGCAGCAGCAGCCTTAGAATCTCATGCCCGTCTCTGGGGTCCGCACTGATAGCCGCGGCTCGCGCCAGTCTCTGGATCTCGTTTAGGTGGTGCTCTGAATCCCCGCTCCTCACGCACCCCGAAACAATGGTCTCTTGCCTCTTCGGCAGCTCCAGACTTTTTCCTGGCCTCCCTCCCAGCTAGCTGTTGTGCACTAGCCCCCTTCAGGCTGTGTTCACACGGCCAACCCCAGACCTCTCCCTGGGATCCGACCAAAGCCCGAGCCTCAGCTCCCAGCCCCGGCCCGTCCCCCCGGGTGAGCAGACAAGCCTCTCGGGCTGGTGAGTGCTGGTCGGCACCGGTCCTCTGCGGGAATCTCTCCGCTGTGCCCTCCGCACCCTGTTACTGCGCTCTTCTCCGTGGCTCTGAGGCTTCCCCCCGTCCGCCACCCGCAGTCTCCACCCATGAAGGGGCTTCTAGTGTGTGGAAACCTTTCCTCCTTCACAGCTCCTCCCACTGGTGCAGGTCCTGTCCCTATTCTTTTGTCTCTGTTTTTTCTTTTTTCTTTTGCCCTACCCAGGTACATGGGGAGTTTCTTGCCTTTTGGGAAGCCTGAGGTCTTCTGCCAGCGTTCAGTGGGTGTTCTGTAGGAGTTGTTCCACATGTAGATGCATTTCTGATGTATTTGTGGGGAGGAAGGTGATCTCCACATCTTACTCTTCCGCCATCTTGAAGGTCCCAACCCAAACTTAACATTTTGATGAATTTCCTTCTTGTTAGTTTCCTATGAATAGAGTTGTTAAGTTGTTGATGTTCTTTACATAGTTGTATAAGCAACTTTACATCCTGTCCTTTTTTCTTTTTTACTTTGTATGTGATAAGCAATTTGTAAGCTATTATAAAGCTTTATAAATACCTAATGGCTGCACAATTAAGCATTCACCTAGTGGATGTATCATAATAACGTAACCATTTCCTTCCTGTTAGATTTCTACATTCTAGTTTTAGGGGCTTTTCAATGTTGTAGTTGTGAAGTTTTTCTCATTAAAAAATGCTATTATGAACATCTTCATGCTTAAAGCCATATGAGTACCGCAGCCTGCTACCCGTATACTGCTTCTCATCATTTTACTTGGAAGGGAGTCATAAACACACTCTGCTTTGAGGCGTTTTGTGGAAAGGGACATTACTTAATGAAATGAGATTAATCTCTGATGGTGGGATTCCAGGTATTGGCAGCAGGCACAGGGGGTGTTGGGGGAGAGAACGACAGTTTTGAACAGGAGTTGGCAGGCCTTCTCTGTGTCCTTTCAACCGCAGCAAGTAGACACCTTCCAACCTCACATT
The DNA here is from genome assembly GCF_002837175.3 of Physeter macrocephalus. Taxonomy (NCBI): domain Eukaryota; kingdom Metazoa; phylum Chordata; class Mammalia; order Artiodactyla; family Physeteridae; genus Physeter; species Physeter macrocephalus. Next base: position 90,189,720 of record NC_041214.2, on the reverse strand, counting down.
TTTCCGGGCCAGCCCTGGCCTCCTGCATTGCCATTCACATGTAGACATTAGTTCACAGAACTCTAAGCCTGGCACTGCCTAAGCGTCGCGGAAGAATTAGATGTGGGAGTCGGAGCGCAGGCAGCCAGGAGAGGAAGTCTGACTTACCTGATGGCCACTCCTGGGCATGATTCCCTATCTGTCGGAGCATCAGATCCTAGTGCTTGGCGAGGCTGTGTCAGGAGCTGGTGATCACAGCTAGCAGTAGAGTCAGGTGGCAGGTACTGTGCCCAGTTAGATTCATGGGGAAGGAGAGTTTCTTCAGATGGAAGGTTCATGGAAAGCAGTGCAGAATGAAAAGGAAGTGGTGAATCCTCATTTTCCGTAAAGGGGTCTGGGGCCCCACCATTCCCTTGTTTTTAATAGGAAAAGCACGTGCTGACTTGGGGAACCCTTAAAGGTGTCCGTGTCACCTTCCCTAGACAGCTAGGGTCAGTTCTTCTAGTTGGCCAGGGATAGGGCAAGACTCCATTAAGATTTTTAAAAGGGGGAAAAAAATATTCATTTACATAATAATTTATGACATAATTAATACATATATACATCTGGTACAGTCTATTTCCAGACAAATGTACCATCAAATTGATTTATCTTTTCTATTTCTTCTCTACTCCTAACTTTCCCTTTAAATTTAAATAATAATTAATTAATACCTCTGGAATTTATTTTTAAACATTTAGAGAGCTAACTCTGCTCAAGGCACTGTCCTAAGTGCTTTGAAAGTATTTTAAAGTATTATCTCATTTGATACTTTAAAGGTGTTATCTCATTTAATCCTCATAGCAACCTATGAACTAGGTACTGTGATTTATCCCCATGCTACAGATGAGCAAACTGAGACCAAGAGGTTAAATAACCTGCCCCTGGTCACACAGCTGGTGAGGGGCTCCAGAATATGTGCCTTACCACTAGGCTGTGCTGCCTTGGGAGAATCAGGTTACCAGAGCACACAGAAGCTGAGGGCCTGAAATGACAAGAGTGGGGAGGGGTATAGTCCTATGTTTCTGAATGTCACTGGAAACCCCGCAGGGAGTAATCATGTTCATTCTCTGTAACATGGGGACGCTCACAGGGGTGATCTAGCTCACACTGTTTATACAAGAAGGAGGTTCAGTTAATCTCCAAATAGTAACCAAGCAAAAATGGACCTACATGAAAGCAATAGTTTCTGGCGAAGATAAGCAAGAACCAGGGCTGGTTATGAAGTCTCCTCTGGCGTATAGCATTGTACGCTGGAAAGAAGGCCACACAGCTGCCACTGAGGAGCAGGAGGAACGTGAGAAACAGGTTTTCCTTCTGCCTTCTGGGAAGCCTCGCAGAGGGTGGAGGACGATGTCCACCCAGGGACTGGGCAAGAGGGGAACAGGCTCCACCAAGAAAGGCTGGACCCAGAAAGGAGGGAGACTGGGAAAGGAAGCAAAAGAATCAGGTGATAACTCAGGGGCAATGGGAGGAGATCCAAGTGGCAATTAGCATCAAAGAGGTTAGCAGGCCTCACCCAAAGACTCATGCCAAGGCCAGACTGGGACTCCCTGGGGGCTGGGGGTCCCTGTGAAGGGAGAAAGATGGGAGATTACAGAAACTGGGGCACAATCAGAGAAGACTCCAACACACCTGACTCCATGCTGAGTCTGTGCTATCAGGTCAAGGCTCCCAACGTTTCTCTAGCAGGAATAAGTTTGGTCTTAGAATCTGGAATAGGATCAATGTTTGGAAGTTAAGCATCCATCCAAAACCACGATGCGTCCTCGGAGTTTTGAACAGGGCACGATAGCCCTTCCTGGTGCCCGAGTCACCTCTGACCTCTGTGGTGGTGAGAGATGGGGCTAAGGACACCCATCAAATGGGAATGTTGTTCATTGAGCGAATAACCAACGGGCTTATAGAAAAGACCCAACGTACATCGTGAAAAGACAGAAAATAGGCTACTGAGGGGTCATCTTAGAGAAATCAGGGACTCTGCTAATGGAGAGAAAAGTCAAATGCTTACATTTCAGTCAGTAAAAAGGGTCTACACCACAAGGCTTGCTTTTCTCTTGAGAAATAGTTAAAGAGAGGACCTGATTGTAGTAGCTTTGTCTTCTCTGAGGAAGAGCATAACGCAGCTCAGTGGAGAGCAGGGCATCTGCAGTGCCGGGAAAGTCAGCAAGTTGCCTGATGACAGATCTACATGGGGTAGTTTCGGAGTGAAGCCTGCAGTTGAAGAGGGTGAGGCTGAGATAACACAGGATTTGCGGATAGATGGCTGTGGCAGCAGGGGGGAGAGCAGGTAGTTAAAGCAGGCAAAGAGGGGCCAGGGGTACTGAGGAAATTATGACAGTAGTCGAAGTTTAGAGCCATGAAATGGGAGGATGGGGCAAGGGGAGGGGAGGAAAGATGCATCAGAGAGGTAGGAGTGGAGGCTGGTTAGGGGAAAGCAGGAGGAAGCAGCTATTCAAGGAATTGACGCATCTTTAAGTCAGTATGTGGGAGAGATAGCCATTGCGAGGCAGAGAGAGAAAGTGTTAAGATGGAGGGGCTTCTGTGCTGCCTCAGCTGTGAATGGCTGTACAGGGAGGGGTCCAGTGGCCAAAAGACAAGCCCAGCAGGGAGGCAAAGAGGGTAAATGGGCAGTGGTTTTCCAGCTCCATCCATGTCTCCGTGGTTAGTTAGTCAAGCAGGGGAACAGCTGAGAGACAGGTTATATGCGGCAGCTTTTTGTTGGGAAAGCACAAAAGGGGTGATCTCTGACAAGGGAGTGTTGAAAATGAAGCCAGATGTGAAAAATAATCTTCAGGCCTAAAAGGGAAAATTAGAAAATGAATATGCCAAGAAACATAAAATTAAAATCTAAAGATTTGCCAAGGAGGACATTAAAACAGTTCTTAAATGGCTATGGAGAAGAAAAGAATTAGGTGAAAACAAGAAATGTTCTTTGCAGCATTTTCTACAACAGGCTGTTTGGACAAACCTATTTAAGTTCCTGGGACCAGGGATTTAGCTCAGGGAGGGAGGTGGGAACTTCCTGAAGGTGCCACTCACTACAAAGGCAATGAGAAGCCATGAGGGTGGGGACACACCCACTGGTCCTTTGGAAATGGGAAGAGGAAGGAGAGAAAATAATGGTCCTGGGGCTCTGTGCGACACACGCCAGAATCGGACAGAAAGAAAAAAGAAACACGTGTACTTTTCTATGCAACTGCTAGTTCAGGATTTGTGAGGGATTTGGGTTTATTGGTTAATGAGGGGCACATTCTGTGTAATTAACATTCAGTAGGTGGTGTGACGCATCACAGTCCAGAAGGCATAAAGCACGAAGCCTGAATGAATTACTTTGAGGGTTGCTAGGAAAAGCCTCAAATGTGCCAAGATTCTTCAAAGATCTCTTGGCCCCTCTGCCCTTGACCCTTCCCCTAGCAGCAGGGACTCTTAGAACTTCCCAGTACTGTTCCTGTTGTGGGCTCTCTGAAGCAGTGTTTCTCAAGTGTGAAGCCCAAGTCCCCCGTGTACCCTAAAACTTCCCCGTTGCTCTGGGGAGAGGATAAGGGATTGTTCAGGGGGCAGCCATGCCTGGCCATTGCCTCATCCATTTCTCCTAATCCCCTCGACTGCCACTCTTTGGAATTCCCTCATTGCCATTGGGTGGGGACCCCGAGTAGTAATCTCTATGACCAAGCCCTTGAGGTGAGGGGAACCGGGACATCCACCCTTTATTTGACTCATAATGGGTTTGGCTGGATCTAGAGCTTGAGCACCACAGAAATGCCCATCCGTCATCTTCCACTTCCTCCTGTGTCTCTGGATGGGGCAGCCTGACAGCAGCACCTCGTGGTGTTTCCAGGCTTCTCTCCAGGACCTGGATCTTTGAACTGTACAAGCACACAGCCTGGCTCTATGCTCTCCTACCCCAACCAACCCTGGCCCCCTACCTGCCCATGGCTGGGTCTGGCTGTACCTTGCCCCAGGGGGCGGTGAACCTTGTGTCTGGGAACCCACCGGGCTCTTTGCAGCCAGAGCCTCAGGCCCTCTCTTCTTTGCCTCAGCCATCTGCAGAGGGCCACATCTGGCCCTGAAAAGGCTGCAGGTTATATCTCGGGCCCTGTGCACCCTTGGCCCCGGGAAAGAACCTGAGTACCTGAGGGTGGCACAGAGGAGACCTCCACGGAGGCACAGAAGCTCAGCAACAGAGCTTCTCAGAGTTAAGGAAATTTCGTGGTCATCTAGCCTAGCACCCTACAGATGGTCCATTCGTAGAAAGTGGAATCAATTTAGTGGGATGCCACCAGCAATTGAGAAAAAAGTTAAACAGAATATCAGAGTGCGGTTTGTGTTTCAGTGATACAGTTTTTCATATGTAGTGTAGACTCGTCAAGAATTGCAATCCAAAAAGCTTAAGAGACCTGATGGAGGTCTCCTAAAGCGAACTGAGAGGCGCAGTAGCTCAAGCTACTGATGTCTTCTTCTCTCCACGTGCCTCCCACCCTCTCCAACCACAAACATACCTGATAATATGTAATTTGCCCTGTGGTGTGTGGTTTAAGGAACATGGGATTTGTAGTTGAGGTCTGGGTTCAAGACTAGCTGGGTGACTGTGGGAAACCATCTAGCAGTGTTTCTCAAACAGTATCCCAAGGACCCCCTTTTCAGAATCGTGAGTTTCAGGGGGAGGGGAGGTTCCTTGTTAAAAATATGCATTTCTGGACCCTAACCCAGGCCTCCTGAATCATAATCTGTAATTGGGGGCCGGGGCAAGGGAGGGCCCAGCTAGAGTATCTGCATTTTCAATAACCTCCCATTGAGTGTGATGTTACGCACACCCAATGTTCCAACCACTGATCTTGACATTTCTGAGCTTAAATTTCTTGATACAAGAGGTAGAGGTGGAGTGGATAATGTATGTGAAGGTACTTTACACACTGTAAAAGCACTCCTCAGACTTGAGGTATTCCCATCCCATGACATCCTTCTCTAAATGACACTTCAGGGAAGATAGCACCAGGAGAGTGGGGTAGTGGGGTCTGTGCACTTAATGGGACCAGGAAAGTTAAACGGAAAAAAAATGAACTAAAACCATGTTTATTTCTTCTTCTGTCTCTTTCCATCTCCCACCTTCTGTCCTAAAGTTTCTCTTCTTGATCTAAGCCCAACGGCAGTACCGTGCCCATCCGTAGAAATGTGTTTAGAGAGGGCCCCGTGCTTTATGGTTGGTGATGATGCATATTGCGACCGTCAGTCTGATGCGTCACGTTAACCTTTTCAAGCCCACTGTAACATTCAGCTTCGTTTAATAGAAAATTCTCATAGGCCTGGATGCTGAGCTTGTTGATTCCCTACTCACCGTGCTTACTTACACTGTGCTTAGCGTTCAGCAGAAGCCTCCCTGAACACATGTGAAATAACTGCCCAACATATCTGGACTAGTGCATGACTGCGGCTGCTGGTGCAGACAGTGCAGGCCGTCAAGGCTTAAATCAGAGATGTGCAGGCTGAAGGCGAGTTACCTGGAGGTGGTAGGGGGCTTTCCCCCAAACCTTAGGAACAGGCTGCCGATCCGGGCCCCTGGGCCTTCCTTTCTTCCGCTTCCCTCCTTGTCACCCTGCCCCTAAGTGCAGCAGCTCTTCCAAGAGGGAGGCTTTATGCTGAGTTCTAGAAGACAAATGAATAAGTAATGGTTTCTCGTGGTAAGAGTGAAAGTCTCAGTGTTCAGCTAGTAGAGGGTGTTCCTATCTCGGTGTCTCTCTGCCCAGTTTTATTGGTTCTGCCCCAGGAGCAGTGCCTGGCCTGAAGGGAGGACAGGCTGGAGCACTAAGGACGGCGCCTAAGGAAGATGTGCCCCTTCTTCCCTGCCCATCTTTCCACTCTTCCTCCTGGTCCCCAGTGGCTGAACTAGTGTAAAACAATTCTATTCCCCTTCCAGATAAACAGTCTTCTTCTGCCTTTGAGTTGAGGGCTCATTCTTTTTTATGTCACTAGTGCCTCCTGTTTATGCTGATGGCTCCAGTGCGGGGTAGGGATGGGGAGGGTTGCAGGGTTGAGAAGGAAAGGAGGTCTTCTCTTCCATTATTCCCAGTATCAACTAGAGTCAAGTGAGAGTGAGCGAGTTAGAAATGATGCCCAGAAGAGTTCGAGAGGCCTGGGAGTGAAGGCAGGCGTGGGGCACGGGGCGGAGCCCTTGGAAGAAGTAAAGGGCAGGGCTTCCCTGGTGGCGCAGTGGTTGAGAGTCCGCCTGCCGATGCAGGGCACACGGGTTCGTGCCCCGGTCCGGGAAGATCCCACATGCCGCGGGGCGGTTGGGCCCGTGAGCCATGGCCGCTGAGCCTGCGCGTCCGGAGCCTGTGCTCCGCAACGGGAGAGGCCACAGCAGTGAGAGGCCCGCGTACCGAAAAAAAAAAAATAAAGAAGTAAAGGGACTACTGGGGAAGGGGTTGGAGGACACAGTTAGCTGGAAGCTCGGTAAAGGAATAATGAAAAGAACTCCAGTGGAACAAGAAGGAATTAGAAGCAAAGCCCCATTCTGGGCAGGCTCTAGACTGTTGCTGCAGGGAGAAGAGCTGAATAATTGAATGGCACTGTGTTAATTTCATGTTTTTTTTTCTTGTTTCCTTTTCTGTTCCCAACTCCCTTTCCCATCTTCTGCCTTCTCTGCACCCTGAATCCCATCTTTTCTATTTTCCTTCTCCCTCTCCTCTGCTCTCATGCACACTTTGCACCTTCCCCCTTCATCTCCTCCCCCCCACCCATCTCCTCCCCCCATGCCTTCATGTTTTACTCTACCCCCACCCCACCCCCAAGCTCTCTGGCGGCTGTGAGTTGACCGTGGTCCTCCAGGATTTCAACGCAGGCCACAGCAGCGAGCTGAGCATCCAGGTGGGACAGACAGTGGAACTGCTGGAGCGGCCGAGCGAACGGCCGGGCTGGTGTCTGGTCCGCACCACAGAACGGAGTCCCCCACAGGAGGGCCTGGTCCCCAGCAGCGCCCTGTGCATCTCCCACTCCCGAAGCAGCGTGGAGATGGACTGCTTCTTCCCCTTGGTGAAAGGTAGGGGCGGGCGGGTGGGGAGGGATGTGGACCAGAGGTCGCTGGGGACGTGGCCTGCTTGTTAGAAGAGCATCATAGCACTCACTTGTCTCAGGAACCCATTCTGACCTTGTGGGGTTTCTCTGGGACCCACTTGTGAAGAAAGTGGCTTGCGAGCTTAAAGGGAAAGAGCTATGGAACGGCCATGTGACTTTGGAAAAGTCCTTTAACCTTTCTGAGTCAGTTTCATCTTAAAAATGAAGGTTGACTTAGATGACCCCTAAGATCTCTTCTAACTCTCCCATTGTATCACCCAACCTCCAGAAAAGTTCTCTTCTACCCATGGCCCAAAGCCTGGACTCCTCCTTTCCCCGCTGACCCCCTCCCCCTCCACAGCTAAGGCAGGCTCCCTGGCCCCCTCACCCCTACCCAGCTGCTCATGCTTCACAAAGGACGGAGCAAACTGCAGGGGAGCACACAGCACAACCGCGTCAGGTTTGACCTTCCCCTCAGCCCTGCCAGGGCCAGAGACACTCATTTATGGGCCTTTGACAAATTACTGGAGCCTTGGCTTCTGTTTTATATAAGCTCTGTGTTCCTTCCACATGCTTGTTTATTCGCTTTTTCTCACATTGGGCAGACTGAACCACTGAAAACAGTGATTCTCCAGTGTGAGGGGTGTCTCTGGACTGGCAGCATCAGCATCCCCTGGGAACTTTTAGAAATGCAAATTCTCAGACCTCACTCCAGACCTTCTGGGCCAGAAACCCGGGGGCGGGGCTGCGGTCTGTGTCTTAACAAGTCCCCAGGGAATTCTGATGCACACTCGAGTTTGACAGCCACTGACTTCAGAAGTCAAGGCTGGCAGCGGCCTTGAAGTCACTCGTTTTACATGGAGGAAACTGAGGCCCAGAGAGGGACAGACCCAGAGTTCTCTTAGCTCTGAGCTTCTTTTTGTCACTGGTCAGGTAACCTGCATCAGGGTTTCCATGCAGACCTGTGCTAGGTATTTATGGGATGGGAAGAGGAAGGGACTTGGTTCTGTTGGGAGGAAGGGACAAGGGTTGCCACGGAGACCTGTTGATGCTACGGGACTAATTACCTTGTGAAGTGTTTTCCTTGCTGGAATTCCATCGGGTCCATCTCAGAAGCCTGGCCTCCTCCTCTCCTCCACGAGGTGGCTCTAGCAGGTTTCATCACTGGTGCTCCCTGGCTCTTCCAAGGGGCCTCGCGGGGGCGGGGCGGGGGTTCCATCTGGAGAATGGCAACTAAAACCTGATTCTCCTCCCTCCCCACACACCTGTGCTCCCCTCCACCGGCTTAGCCACCTCCCGCTTCTCCGCCTTTCCTCTGTGTCAGGAAGTTGTGTGGCATCTGTCATTGCAGGTACAGCTCCTCAGCCCTCTGAAGTAGCCCCTAGAGAAACTCGCGGGACCAGGGAAGGGAAAAGCAGGGGATCTCGGGAGTACGGTTCGGTTTGAAGTCTGACCGTGGGGAAAACGTGGGCACAAAGAGGTCAGAGTTGGGCACGTGAAATGAAATAAGATATACAACACACTTAGAACAGCGCCTGGCACTCAGTACATCCTAGGTGTCATGATAAGTTACAGTTTTTATATCACTTCCATAGATTATTCAGCAAAATGACTGAAAACTCCCATCTCCAGAGACGAAAGCAAGGACAGCGATTTATTTGCTGGGAAAGGCTAACTGGTCACTCATGTCCAAGTGTGGGGTGGTCCGGCAGGAAGGGCTTGGCTACAAGGGGAGACCGGAGGCTTCTTGCCCTAGGTCTGGCCTCCCTGGTGCCTGGCTGGGTGCACCCCTCCCTGGCCCGGCTCAGCGGGGGACGTGGGGGCATCAGGGCAAGAAGTGCGGAGGGAGGGGCGTTAGCGGAGAGTTCACTGAAAATGGAGCTGAGGATGCGGGGCGCAAGCTAGAGGGCAGAGAGAACACAGGGAGTGTGTCACAGAACTTTCCAGCTGCCTCAGACGCCATCATGGCTTCTTACAAGCGCCCCTCCCAGTGCCTATATCACCCATTTCCTTGGCTCTTCCTGTTGGCGGTCCGTTTGCTCTCTCCCAGCATAAGTCAGTTAGGCGGGGCCTTCCAGCGACAGCCCCAGCCTGTGAGCTCTCGCCTGCGCGGACTGCCGACAGTCAGGCTTAAGTCTCTCCTCCACGCGGCATCGCTACGGCCCTGACAAGACCTCGGCTGGAAGTCTGTGCGCTGATGCACACGCCTCAGCTTGGAAAAGCCCCTCCCCCTCCCTCCAGGGCCTGCCCAGAGCACTGGCCTCTTAGCGGAAATTCAGTAAGCTGTTCCTTCTCCCCTCCAGCTGGCTGCCTGCTGGCCACCTGGCCTTCTCTTCTCTCAGACTGATTTGTTTTCAGCAGTTGCTCCACCTTCTAAGTTATGCCCAGCGGGACTGCGGATGAGACGGTTCTGGGGGTTGTGGAGTAGGACGGGGCCTCCTCCGGTGTCGCTGGAGGTCGGGATCCATTTCTTGTTCAGTCCTTAGAAGGCAACTGGTGCTCTTAACCTTCGAGAGAGCGTCAGGCCAGTGCTCCTACGGGCTGTGAGAAGCAGGGGGTGTCCGTGTGATGTGCTGAGTGCCCAGGCCATGACTGCAGAAGGAGAGGCAGAAGAGCCCTGGAGTGTCAGCACGAGGAGGGGACTTGGAGAACCACTAGAGCGGGGCTCTCAGTCCTGGCCACCTAGCATCCCCTGGAAGCTTTACCAAATGACAAGGCTCAGACCCCACCTACAACAAGCGGCGTCAGAATTTCCAGAGTGGGGCCAGAGTTGTTTAAGTGCTCCTCAGGTGAATCCAAGGGACAGCAGGGTTGAGAACCACTGCACTGGCCAGTTTCCTCTCTTGTAGGGGCACCTTCGGGCATAGGAAAGCAAGGTGACTTCCCTGAAGTCACAGGGATAGTTGGTGGCTGAGCTGGAGGAGACCCAGGGCTCCCGCCTCCTTGCCCTGCACCACACACGCTGCCTGCTGGGCTCCCTAGAGGCCGGAGGCCCTTTCTCCAGTCTTTCCCTCCTGTGCTTTCTCAGGAGACAGTGGTTGCTTGTTTCCTCTTGATATATCTGTGGCAGCACTGTTCGTGGAACTGTGTGACAAAGTAGAGCAGCCTGCCTTTCCTCTTATTTTAATGCCCCCCTGACATTGTAGAGCTTCTCCCTTGGGTTGGGCCCTGTGGACCTAGTCATTCTCTTCCTAATCCCCTCTCACTTTCTCAGCAGTAAGTGGCGAGGGCAGCACCTCCCAAGGGACAAAGATTTTGTAGCGGTGGTTTCAATTCTGGGTGCATCTTACAACCACCTGGAGGAGACTTTAAAAATTACTGATGCCTCACACACCACCCCAGACCAATTAATTCAGAGCCGCCAAGGGCGTGGGCATCAGTATTTTTTAAGTTCCTTGGTAATTCTAATGGGCTGAGAGTCACTGCTTTAGGGGTTTGCCACCCCCCAAGTGTCAGGCTTAGAAGGGACTTAAAGATCCATTGGGGGCTTCCCTGGTGGCGCAGTGGTTGAGAATCCGCCTGCCGATGCAGGGGACACGGGTTCGTGCCCCGGTCTGGGAAGATCCCACGTGCCGCGGAGCGGATGGACCCATGAGCCATCAGCTTGGAAAAGCCCCTCCCCCTCCCTCCAGGGCCTGCCCAGAGCACTGGCCTCTTAGCGGAAATTCAGTAAGCTGTTCCTTCTCCCCTCCAGCTGGCTGCCTGCTGGCCACCTGGCCTTCTCTTCTCTCAGACTGATTTGTTTTCAGCAGTTGCTCCACCTTCTAAGTTATGCCCAGCGGGACTGCGGATGAGACGGTTCTGGGGGTTGTGGAGTAGGACGGGGCCTCCTCCGGTGTCGCTGGAGGTCGGGATCCATTTCTTGTTCAGTCCTTAGAAGGCAACTGGTGCTCTTAACCTTCGAGAGAGCGTCAGGCCAGTGCTCCTACGGGCTGTGAGAAGCAGGGGGTGTCCGTGTGATGTGCTGAGTGCCCAGGCCATGACTGCAGAAGGAGAGGCAGAAGAGCCCTGGAGTGTCAGCACGAGGAGGGGACTTGGAGAACCACTAGAGCGGGGCTCTCAGTCCTGGCCACCTAGCATCCCCTGGAAGCTTTACCAAATGACAAGGCTCAGACCCCACCTACAACAAGCGGCGTCAGAATTTCCAGAGTGGGGCCAGAGTTGTTTAAGTGCTCCTCAGGTGAATCCAAGGGACAGCAGGGTTGAGAACCACTGCACTGGCCAGTTTCCTCTCTTGTAGGGGCACCTTCGGGCATAGGAAAGCAAGGTGACTTCCCTGAAGTCACAGGGATAGTTGGTGGCTGAGCTGGAGGAGACCCAGGGCTCCCGCCTCCTTGCCCTGCACCACACACGCTGCCTGCTGGGCTCCCTAGAGGCCGGAGGCCCTTTCTCCAGTCTTTCCCTCCTGTGCTTTCTCAGGAGACAGTGGTTGCTTGTTTCCTCTTGATATATCTGTGGCAGCACTGTTCGTGGAACTGTGTGACAAAGTAGAGCAGCCTGCCTTTCCTCTTATTTTAATGCCCCCCTGACATTGTAGAGCTTCTCCCTTGGGTTGGGCCCTGTGGACCTAGTCATTCTCTTCCTAATCCCCTCTCACTTTCTCAGCAGTAAGTGGCGAGGGCAGCACCTCCCAAGGGACAAAGATTTTGTAGCGGTGGTTTCAATTCTGGGTGCATCTTACAACCACCTGGAGGAGACTTTAAAAATTACTGATGCCTCACACACCACCCCAGACCAATTAATTCAGAGCCGCCAAGGGCGTGGGCATCAGTATTTTTTAAGTTCCTTGGTAATTCTAATGGGCTGAGAGTCACTGCTTTAGGGGTTTGCCACCCCCCAAGTGTCAGGCTTAGAAGGGACTTAAAGATCCATTGGGGGCTTCCCTGGTGGCGCAGTGGTTGAGAATCCGCCTGCCGATGCAGGGGACACGGGTTCGTGCCCCGGTCTGGGAAGATCCCACGTGCCGCGGAGCGGATGGACCCATGAGCCATGGCCTCTGAGCCTGCGCGTCCGGAGCCTGTGCTCCGCAACGGGAGAGGCCACAACAGTGAGAGGCCCGCATACCACAAAAAAAAAAAAAAAAAAAAAAAAAAGATCCATTGGTAGGGGCAATATGCAGTTATATAAAGAACTCCTACAACACAACAAAAATAAAACAATTAGATTTTAAAATGGACGAAGGACCTGAATACGCATTTCTCCAAAGAAGGTATACAAATGGCCAATAAGCCCATGAAAAGATGGGCAAGATCACTGATCATGAGGGAACTGCAAGTCAGTATGGCAATGAGAAACCACTTCATACCCATCAGGAAGGCCATTTTTTTTTTTTCACAAACCATAGAAAATAACAGGTGTTAGTGAGGCTGTAGAGAAATTGGAACCCTCGTGCCCTGCTGGTGGAAAAGTAAAATGGTGAATTGCTATGGAAAACAGTATGGGGTTCCTCAAAAAATTAAACATAGAATTACCATATGATCTAGCAATTCCACTGCTGGGCGTATACCCCCAAAGAATTGAAAGCACGGACTCAGAGAAGTATTGTTCGTACACCCATGTTCATAGCAAAGGTAGAAGCAACCCAAGTGTCCAAGGGATGCATGGGTAAACAAAATGTGGTATATACATATAATGGAATATTATATAGTCTTAAAAAGGAAGGAAAATCTGACACATGCTACAACATGGATGAACTTTGAAGACGTTATGCTAGGTGAAATAAGCCAGACACAAGAGGACAAACACTGTATGATTCCACTATGTGAGGTAACTACAGCAGTCAAATTCATAGAAAGTGGAATGGTGGTTGCCAGGGGCTAGGGGAAGGGGAGGAATGTGGAGTTAGTGTTTAACGGGTACAGAGTTTCAGTTTTGCAAGACGAAAAAAGTTTTGGAGATGGATGATGGTGATGGTTATAATGTACTTAATGCCACTGAACTGTACCCTTAAAAATGTTTTTTTAAAAAAGCATTGGTCCTGGGTACTTCTGCCCCAGGTTCCAAAAAACAGTCTAGGTTCTTCTCCACCCAGCTCTAGAGGATACCTGTGTTGCTTTTCTTTTCCTGTACAGTTCTTGCCCTGGCTCCAGCTGAGCACCTGGAGAAGCTATAAGGAAACACCTGTTTGCTTAGCCAAACTAAACCAGGGCCAGGTGAGCCCTGGGGCAGATGTCCTGGAGGAGAGGGGTGGTGCCCATGGTGACCCTGGCTTGTTTACAGGGAGTCCTCTCTTATGGGGTCTCCTGATGATTTCTCCTGTTATCACCTAGACGGCCTTAGGAACAGCTTACCCAGGCTGGGGAAGGTGTCACGGTACAGAGCAGTGGAGAACAATGGGCTCTGGAGGCATGTACCGCCAACAGCCTGAAGATGCTGAGCAAGTCTGTGATACTGTGGACTTATATTAAGTGTGACGTCAACTCGTAAAAATACCTGACATTTACTGAGTCTTACTATGGGCCGGGTTCTGGGTTCATGCTTTAATGTTTTCCTCATTTTACAGACAAGGAAACCAGGTCTTAGAAAGATCAGGTAACTTGCCCAGAGTCACATAGCTTACTAGCGGTAAATCTACATTTGAACTCAGGTCTGTCTATTCCCCAAGGTCTCACTCTTCACAATGCTCTACGACCTCCCAAGCCTGAAGCCGTTTGAGAACAGCTACTTTAGTTTATTATCCTTCACTCTGACTCAGCTCCCTTGGATTTAACCAGTCTAGCTGGGTGAAGGTTGAGAGAGCGTGAGCCCCATACACACGGAAGCACATACTGCCCTCCCACTCTCTCTCTCCCCTCTGGCCTCCTGTGTTCCCTTCCCTATGGGCAGTAGCGGCAGACAGATTTCATCCTGTGTGTGCTTTGCCCACTAGAAAGAGCCTGGTGTCCCTGGCTGGAGCAGAATGACCCTGAGCAGCACTCTGGCTAGCAGGCTGAATGGGGTCCAGCTCTGCTAGGGGCCAGCCAACCACTGGAGCTGGTCCAGCCTGTCCAGCAGATTCACTGCAGGATGGGAACCCCCTGCACTTTCTGCTTCCAGGGGCCAAAATGTGCCTTTCCTATCTCCTCTGCTATCAAATGCAGACACTTAAAGGCTCCTCCTGTCTACCGACTCTGGAGGGTCTACTACAAGTCTCTCTCTCTTGCTTTTCAGTGTAATTCTGCATTAGTAGCAACTAGGCAACAACTAAACTCTCACGGTTTTCGTTTACTCCATAATGCCACCCATGGGGCTGTACCACGGGAAGCTGAGAAAAAAATTGAAGGATGAATAGTCCCCAAACATTGCCTTTCAAGAATGAAGTGACATGTTAAAACTACAGCTTGTTGGTCTCCACTCCTACTCCATTTGCAGAGGACCACATCTGTGATTGACCAGCTGTGAGGCAGCCACTTTGAAATCCAGGACTCACCCCCCACCCCATAGGACAAAATTATATATGAAAGTGTGATGAATGAGGATGGGAATAAGTTTCCATGCCAGCCTACAAAATTTTATTTAAGAGTAACATAACTGGGGCTTCCCTGGTGGCGCAGTGGTTGAGAGTCCGCCTGCCGATGCAGGGGACACGGGTCCGT
>NC_041214.2:90139594-90174859 GCF_002837175.3 Physeter macrocephalus | reverse complement strand
CCGCAACGGAAGAGGCCACAATAGTGAGAGGCCCGCGTACCGCAAAAAAGAAAAAAAAAAAAAAAAAAAAAAGTCACTATTGAATAAGAATAACTAAAACCAAAAATTAACACATTTAAATGAGAAATGTAATTAACCTGAGTGCTGATCCTTCTTGAAGAAAAGTGTGTTTTAAGATAGATGGAGATGTATTTGTAGAGACTCTAAAAGGAGCTCCTAGTCATTTTTCAGAATTACAAAAGGCTAGAATTTAAAATTTTTCTTTTTGTAATTGAGTAGAAGTGGTCCTTGATTAGATTTCATTTTACTTCAGAACCTTGAATTTTACGGGCTCTTAGAATCGTAGAATTGAAAAGCACCCTGAAAGTCTTCTGGTTCACTCTCTCCCCTAATATAGGACCCCCTCTTAAAATGTCTCTGTTGGGGACTTCCCTGGTGGCGCAGTGGTTGAGAGTCCGCCTGCCGATGCACGGGACGCGGGTTCGTGCCCCGGTCCGGGGAGATCCCACGTGCTGCGGAGCGGCTGGGCTCGTGAGCCATGGCCGCTGAGCCTGTGCGTCCGGAGCCTGTGCTCCGCAACGGGAGGGGCCACAACAGTGAGAGACCCGCGTACCGCAAAAAAAAAAAAAAAAAAAGTCTCTGTTGGGTGGTCAGCCAAGCATTATGTGAGCACTCCCAGGGATGAGCGGCTGGGCTCGTGAGCCATGGCCGCTGAGCCTGTGCGTCCGGAGCCTGTGCTCCGCAACGGGAGGGGCCACAACAGTGAGAGACCCGCGTACCGCAAAAAAAAAAAAAAAAAAAAAAAAAAAAAGTCTCTGTTGGGTGGTCAGCCAAGCATTACGTGAGCACTCCCAGGGATGGGGAGCTCCTTACTTCTAGAGGAAGCCTGTTGCATTTTAGTACCATTCTAATGGTTGGAAAATTCCTCTTACTTAGTGCTGAAATGCAGATACTTTCTGCCCAGTCTCCTCCTAGTCTCTCCTCCCCAGCCCCCCACTTGAGAGCCACCAGTCCTAATTCTCAGTCTCCACCTCCTTCTGTTCTTCATCTAGAACAAAGTAATTCGATTTGCATCTAAAATGATAGACCCTTCTTTCCTTGGGGAGAATTTCATTAGAGCCTATCAGTTTCTCCATACATCTTTTATTAAATCCTTAGAGCAGAAAAAAACATTATGGATTAAATTCAACAATCCTAGCTTGTTTAAGGTGATTATTTGTGTGTGTGGCTTTTTATTGAAGTATAGTTGATTTACAATGTTGTGTTAGTTTCAGGTATACATATTCTTTTCCAGATTCTTTTCCATTATAGGTTATTACAAGATATTGAATACAGTTTTCTGTGCTCTACAGGATCCTTGTTATTTATCTAATTTATATATAGAAGTGCGTATCTGTTAATCCCAAACTCCTAATTTATCCCTTCCCCACCCCCTTTCCCCTTTGGTAACCATAGCTTTGTTTTCTATGTATGTGAGTCTATTTCTGTTTCATAAATAAGTTCATTTGTGTCATATTTTAGATTCCACATATAAGTGATATCATATGGCATTTGTCTTTCTCTTTCTGACTTACTTCACTTAGTATGATAATCTCTGTGTCCATCCATGTTGCTGCAAATGGCATTATTTCATTCCTTTTATGGCTGAGTAGTATTCCACTGTATGTATGTATGTGTGTGTGTGTGTGTGTGTGTATATACATATATATACCACATCTTCTTTATCCATTCATCTGTCAATGGACAGTTAGGTTGCTTCCATGTCTTGGCTGTTGTGAATAGTGCTGCTATGAACATTGGGGTGCATGTATCTTTTCAAATTAGAGTTTTCATCTTTTCCGGATATACGCCCAGGAGTGGGATTGCTGGATCATATGATAACTCTGTGTTTAGTTTTTAAAGGAACCTCCATACTGTTTACCGCTGCACATCAGTGCCTTGGTCTCTCACACACGTCTGATCTCATCCTTTTCTCTGGGCTCAGGCTTAGTGGTAACTGCCTTCCACTCTGAGGCTCTCTATGGGCTGGTCTTTTTTCCTGGTTATTCCCTGCCGTCATTCATATTGTTACTTGTTCTAAAGTAGCATTTTTATTACCTTTTATCCATATCCTCCTGATTTACCTCTAGAATCCCTTCCAGTTCTAAAGCGTCTGCTTTTTTTCTCTCCACATCAGGAGAGAATCACTTTAGCAACCTAAAGTGATTAACCTAAGTATCCTATGTTTAATCCATCCAAGCATAGCATAAATATCCTCATTTTGAGGTCCAATTTATTAGGTTGAACCACATGAAATTCCCATTTTGGTAGTCAAAACTGGTTGAAAGTCAGCTATTTTAAATTGTTCAATCTAATACGTTACAATCAGCCTATCTTTTTCATAGAAGTGTACTTGCAAATCTTTGAGAAAACAGGGGAGGGCTTTGTACTCAGGGTGTCAGATGGGCCAGGAAGAGGACAGGGTGTGGAATGAGTAGAAACTCACTTCATCTTAGTTTCTGCATCTATAAGGGAAGCTGATAAAAATTACCCATCTCTCAGAGCTGCTGGGAAGCTCAGAGGAGGCAATGTTAAGGAAAAGTGATTTTAAACTGCGAAGTTGGTCTTTTTGTTATGTGTGCAGGCTAATTGTTTAGAATAAAACAAAAGCGACCCTGCTGTGCACAAGGCTTTACAATGGTATGTGGTAGACCATACCATGACATGATGAGAGGCGTGGAATAACTAAGAGCCTTGGGGTAGAAGACCTGGGGGGTCTGAATCCTGGCTCAGATACTGACTAGTTGATAACCTTGTACAAGATACTTAAAATCTATACAATGGGCAATAATGCCCATTTCCCTTGAGTTAGACTTCTAGCCTATGCAGTACCACCCTAGAGGCAGTCAATTAATGTTAATTTCCCTGCCTGTCCTTTGTTCTAGTTCTGATACCTCTGTAGGGAGGCATCTAGAGTATTTCCAGCCTGAATCTTCTCCAGGGGTCAAGGGGTCAAGGTTCTGTTTCTAGTTCCATCCATAGGTTTTGCAAAGGCCTGACACTGTCTCTACTCTGCACCCTCCCCTGTCTCTCAGTTTGCATTCCTGGCCTACTCCGGGCCCTTTCTGCAGTCTACCAACAGCAGGTCCATCTGGCTCTATGATTTCCCAAGAAATAATGGTTTACTCCTCTCTTCTAACTTTCTTTTGTCTTCTACCCAGTGGGTAGAGGTTATATATGACATATTTAAGCTGAAAATTCAACTTATTCCCTGGCTTGTACCTCTCAATGCCCTGTTTTTTCAGTGATTAACTCTGGTTGTTAAAGGTAACATTCTGACCACACCATAGAGATGGGCCAACCTAGTGAGGAGGGCTGTGCTGAGATGTTGAATGTTGGGCTGGGCATGTAGGTGTCCTTCCTCAATTCAAAGAGGAGAAGGGCATAGGGCAGTTTTGTAAAAACTGCGTTATTTTATTTTTAACTGAATTTCTTCCACTTACCTGTCTATGTTAGGATGGGCCAGAGATTGCTCAATAGTTATTGACCAACTGGAAGCCCTCCCAGGACAGTTTCAGGAAGAGGGAGATATAGGTGCCATCCAGTCCACACTCTTCCCTCCTTTTTTTCCATTTAAGACTAAGGGAGCAACAAAGACAATTAGAAATTGCCCTGAGACTACTTTGTTCTGGGTGAGATGTCCTGCCTAGGACCAGCTACCATCTTTCTGATACTATTTAGGACATCAAAGGGCTTGGAATCAAGGCCTCAAATAGGAAAATGTCAGGGCTGGCCACATCCTCCTTTAAGTACACCCCAGTGCAGTGCTGCCTCCAAGAAGGACTGGCACAGGAGGAGATGTTGCATTATCAAGAGAAGGAACTGATGTCTCTGGGGCCCCTTGCAGAGATCCTGCCCCTCTCCTTTATGTAGGTGGCCTGCTGAGACTTAGCTCATGACAAACACCTGTTTCAACAGCACTTTCATGCCTCCTGGTGTCCACTGTAAATCTGTGAAATCTGCATGAGCATGATGCCTCTTATCATCCAGAGCGGAGGGAGGGTGAGGCTTAAATAGCATCTTTGCTCCTTGGAGCCTCGTGAGCAAGCTCAGAGCTGGTGGAGCTCAGAGCTAAAATGAGAGCCTCAGATTCAGTCCTAGAGAAGAGAGGTTGCCACTGACGGCGCTTGCCTAGGAGAAGCTGGGGATAGATGACGGAGAGGAGGTCACTCCAGAAAACAGAACTTTCCCCAAAGAGAAGACGATGCAGTTTTCTCTTACTAGAGCTAGCTAAGCTGAAACCACCTTCCCCCCAAAAGAGCAGGGGACCCAGAAATGACATGCACTGGATGTGGCTTGGGAAGCAGAGAAGGAGCGACAGTGGTCTCGTAGCTGGGGGTGTGCCCACCCTATCTGCTTAGGGAAGGTCACAGGTGAGAGATCATGGAGGTCGTGAGCAGCAGCCCTTGCAGGCCTAGGCCTGAGGAGCTCTCAGCAGCGGGATTCTGATGCTGCTTGGCCAGTGTCAGGATCCTCCTCAGGCCACCTCAGTGCCTTCCCCTGTGTCACTCAGACCTTGAAAACAGCTACCCCTCCTCCAGGACCCTTGTAGGATTGAAACTGCAGTCTGAACCCAAACTCTGCAGCATGTATGAGGAGTGCTTCCGTTTCCAAGTCTTGCCATGTTTAATACCAGCTCCCTGCCCACCAGCAGCAGAGAGGCTGTCCACTCATGGACCAGCCTGCTCCTTTTCTTGTACTTGCCTTTGGGATAGGACTGGGCTGCCTACTTTCCCCACCATTGTCCCCCAGCCCAGCCAGGAACGCTGATTCTGATACCACGTCCACTTGCCTTACTCTCCACAAGGCCCTGAAGGCCACAGGAGGTATGGGTGCCCACTTTTGTACACAGGTGGGCATGTAGATAATTACCATTGCTGGCTCCCAGCTGCAGGGGGAGGCCTGGGCTCAGCTCAAACAGTCCATAGCTCCTGTCTCACTTCAAGTAATAACAAAGTCCCTTCTGTGGCTGCAAGGAGGTTCCTGCAGAACCTGCCCCAGAGCCTGTTCTCTGACTTCATCTCCTCTTAGTTTCCTTCTGCTGCTATAACAAATTACCACAGACTTAGTGGCTTCAAACAACACACGTTTATTCTCTTATAGTTGTGTAGGTTAGAAGTCCAACGTGGGCTCTAGGGGAGAGGCTGTTTCCTCACCTTTTCCAGCTTCTAGAGGCCACCTGCATTCCTCGGCTCATGGCCCCTTCCTCCATCTTCAAAGCCAGCAACGTTGCATCCCTCTGGTCCTTCTTCCAAAGTCATATCTCCTTCTGACAACAGTGGGAAAGGTTCTCTGCTCTTAAGGACTCGTTTGATTACATTGTGCTCACCTGGATAATCCAGTATACCCTCCCCATCCCAAGGTCCTTAATCACATCTGCAAAGTCCCTTTTGCTGTGTAAGGTGACATAGTTACAGTTTCTGAGGATTAGGGTGCGGACATCCTTGTGGGGAGGGGCATATTTTTCCTACCAAATCCTGCCACCTCCTGACCAGCCTGCCTGACTGAACTCTTCCCCAGTTGAGCCAGACACTCTGCTACGCAGTACCCACCCCTTCCGTTCCCTCTGCTTGGAACACTCCAGGTCCTCAGATACCTGGACGGCTGTCACCACAGTTCCTTCACATCTCTGCTTGAATGTCACCTGATTAGAGAGGTATTCCCTCACTCCCACCCCCTTCCATCCCACTGTGTACCCCTTTTCCTGTTTTACTTTTCCTCGTTGCGATTATGGCGCTACATGACATATTTATTAACGTTTATTGTCTATTCCCCATACTGCTGTCCCCCCAGATTTCCTGTACAAGTGCAGGGATTTTGTCTATTCTGTTCATTACTCTGTCCCTGGTATCAAGAACAGTAGCTGGCATAAAAGAAGTTACTGTAAATATTTATAGGAAGGAAGGGGGAGAGGGAAGAAGAAGGAAGGAAGAAGGAGGGAAGGAGGGGAAGAGAAAGGACCATGAATCCAGGACCCCTGAGAGAGTTCATGTGTGAAGGGCAAGGCTCAGTGAGTCCTCCATCCCCTGAGAACTGTAGAGGAACCCGGCCAAAGCTTTATCAGGGGAGCCTGAGGATGGGGGTAAGGTATGCTGTTCTGATGCTAGGAGTTCTCAGTGAGAAAGTCTTTGAAATCCTGCTTCCTGGGAAATCTTCTCTGGAGACACATGGGTTAAGCACCTCTCATTTATCTGGAATGGTTGAAAACTCAGAAATATAAGGATGGGCAGTGTCTTCCACATTCCCTCCTATTAACGAAATCTTCCATAAACGGACCTGAGTTACATCAAGGCAAAATCCACTTTGCATTTAATGTGTCAGTAACCTCTTCATTGCACCCATGAATCTACATGCTGCTGCAGCTGCTACTTCTGCCTGTGGGAGGGGAGGGGGCATTGACAGTTGGAATGAAAATAGCATCCCTCATAGTGGACACTTGGCAACGGCAAGCCTTCCCAAATTGGAACTCAGAGTGATAGACAGGCACTTCTTACTGTCCGAGTTTGGGAACACTTTGACCTACTTAGAAGTGAACGTTTTTGGAAGTAGATAAAACCTGGAGTGGTTTGTTTTTAGCAACTCCAGCCGCAGTCATCTCTCTCTTTGATAAATAGCTTGTCTCCTCCTGAGCTCGGATCTCCAGGAACCCGTCCTGGCTGCCCGCAGCTCCACCCCAGAAGGGCATGAGCACTGGTTGTTCTGGGGGAGACACCCGGGTCCTTTGTGAAACCCCACAGCCTTTTCAGCATCGCCTGGACTACCCTTACCTGGGGCTTGGGTCAGTCCAGAGGGTGATCAGGCGTCTTCCTTCCTGAAAAACAGAGGGTGTTGGCAGGGCGAGCCGAGGCTAAGCTTTTTGAGCATAAGTGAGACAGCCAGAAGGAGGCAGACACTTGTCAGCTGGGCAGGCAGAGAGGGGGCGAGGGACACCTTTACAGGGCATAGTTGAAGACAGATAGGACGAGCTCAGTGGTGGTTTAGTCCTTGGATTCTGGGACCTGTCACTAGGTGGATGGAGGCACCCACGGGGCCAGCAGGCGTGCAGTGGTTAGACCACACTAAACAGGTATAGTTAGGAGAAGAGATTACCCTGCGTAATGCTGGCAATCATGCTTTCCTGTAGACATTACTATTAAAATAACACATATAACCTGGGAATCGTTGTCCACATGGACGTTATACATCGGCAGGCGGACGCGCAACCACTGCGCCACCAGGGAAGCCCCATTATACAATTTTGAAAGACGTATTTGGAGTTCTAATTAAATATAGAAGCAACGTACAAATTGCACCTCCTTTCTTTTAATAAGTGTTTCTGGTCACCGATAATTATTATTCTTCGCACAAGGATGAAACCTCTACTTTATGTCCAGTCTTGGTCTGCCTCCAGTTTCCCTTTTCTGCCACAAAAAAATTGAACCAGCTGCTTTCCTAGAACTCCCCTTGTTCTTCTTTGTCTTTGCTCAGGGAACAGTCTTACTCAATTTCTGTTTCTCATATAATTTTCCCATTATAAATTCCCATATACAGGTTAACTTAGTGACTTGCAGATAGTAGATATTCAAAAACCAACTCTTTGTTGTATAAATGATCCGTACTTGACAAGAACCTCAGAGTTTTAAGCCACAGTCAGAAATGGAGGCCAGGACAGGATAATATGGGGAAAATTATGAACCACCCTGGTATCAGCCATCAGGCAGTTCACAGGCCAGAAATCTACACAGGGAGGATGAGGGTTAAGGAGCATGCAGTTAGTAACTAGAGAGTGTTGCAGGTCGTGGGAGGATGTCAGAGTCTGAGAAAGTGAAAACATTTGAGACCAGGTGCTCCCTAAACTCTGTAGGTACCACGCAGGAAGTAATCCCAGAGTCCCAAGGTCCATGGTCCTTTGCCCCACGGGCCCAGCCGCTCCGCGGCACGTGGGATCCTCCCAGACCGGGGCGCGAACCCGGTTCCCCTGCATCGGCAGGCGGACGCGCAACCACTGCGCCACCAGGGAAGCCCCTGCCCTGACTTCTTACTGAAATCACCTGCAGAGCTTTTTACAAACTCTAGATGGGAATCTGGGTCAGAATCTGGGAGTGGGTCCTGGAAGAGAGATGTACTGCTGGAGGAAAAGGCAGGTAAGTGACCGGTTGGGGTGGAGCTGCCCACAGTCCCCAGAAACCACGCCCACAGCCCTCACCTGGCCTGTTCTGGAGAAGGTGTGTACTGTACTTGTCACTGTAGGAAGGTTCTCACAGGAGTCTCTAGGCCTGAGTTGCGGCACAGTTGCTATTGCCTTCTGTCTCTGGGCTGAGCTCTCAATAAGAAATCTGGATAAATGTGATTTTGAAAAACTCAGTTCCTGTAAATCTGAGGAGAATAAGTCTAAAGGACAAAATTGGACACATGTCTGTTGGTGAAAAGGGCAGATGCCTGAGGTCATGGTCCAGCGTTCGTGAAACCTGTGGCTAACTTGGGGGGAGAAGGCAGACCCACTAGTCCCTGGTACCAAGCCCAGCATTGTGGTATACCGGGCCCAGTATGTGTGCAGGCTGAGACCAGCAGGAATTCTTTGGGGTTCACTGTTGTGGGAAATGGAGATGAGATAAAATGGACACATCGGTAGGCAGAGAGCCTAATTCATGTAAGATAGACTTTGACCAGAAGCACAACTGAAGACAAACTGCCAAAAATAAGAATAAGATTCAACCATCTGTTTGGAAATTAGGAACGCTCCAAAGATATTGCTATAGCTCAGAGGTTCTTAACCTGAACTTTGGGAGTGGGTCGAGTGGAGTTTGAAAACCTTGAGATTATAGAGGTTCAACTGCCTTATGCAAAAATAGATGTTTACTTGGGGGGCTCAGATAAGGTCCAGGGATAGCTGAGACTTTGGAGGAAAGTGTATTCAGGTGATGGCATCAAACTTCACACACAACCCGCTACCTCTCTCTCATTTCATCTCTTTCCTCCATGTTGGCTTTATTCTCAGGCAGCTCTGCTTATGTAGTTATGGCAGGATGGCCTCCAGCTGCTTTACATGAACATTCCACCAACTTAGAAATCTTCTGGGAAGGGATTGCTGCTTTCCCAGGAGTTCTTGCTAAGGTCTTCCGGTTTATTATCATTGGCTGAAATTGGGTCATGTGCTAAATCTGAACCAGTCCCTGTGGCTGGCTGGCCGAGCCCAGGTCATGGGCCCATCCTTAGAGTGGAGGGTGGACAGGTGGAGGATGTCAGCTACATCCACAAACATGGTCTGAGGATGGAGGAGAGCTGGTTCCTCAAAGAAAAATCAAGGTGCTCTTACAAAAAGAAGGGGGTGTAGATTACAAACAGATGGGAGAGACTTCGCTAACTAATGGTTCTCAAAGTGTGGCCCCTGCACCAACAACATCAACGTCACCTGGAAACTTGTAGAAATGCAAATCCTCAGGCCCCACCCCAGACCTACTTAATCAGAAAGTCTGGGAGCGGGCCCAGTAATCTGCGTTTGAACTCACTATCCAGGTAATTCTGAGAACCAGCACACCACACCAATGGTTCTCAAATTGTGCTGCATCTTACAAACACCTGAGGAACTTTAAAAAATACTGATGCCCAGCCTCACCCAAAGGGGAATTAATCTGAATCTTGAGAGGGTTGGAAGGAGGAAGACCCAGGCATCAGTGGTTCTTCAACTTGGTTCCACCCAGGAATCACCTGGGGAACCTTAAAAAAAAATTCTAATACCTAGAATTTAGAAAATCTTCCCTGGTGATTCTA
The DNA here is from genome assembly GCF_002837175.3 of Physeter macrocephalus. Taxonomy (NCBI): domain Eukaryota; kingdom Metazoa; phylum Chordata; class Mammalia; order Artiodactyla; family Physeteridae; genus Physeter; species Physeter macrocephalus. The sequence goes on along the minus strand of NC_041214.2, from coordinate 90,165,070 downwards.
ACAAGCATCCGTGTTTAAAAGCCATTTCCCTACCATCCCCTCCAAATTGTCCTGAGGACAATGAAAACATCTAGATGTAAGTTAGAGGATTCAGGCACCTATTTTCTTAAATCCCTCAACTCAAAACTTGGTCAGATATCTGACATTGATTCCCTTCTCTTTCACGTTCATGTTGAATCTGTCCTAGTGGCTAGCTCCACAAGGACTGGGATTGTTTTTGTTCGTGAATGTAGACCCAGTGCCTAGAACAGAGCCTGGCATATAGTAGGCACTCAGTAAGTGTTTGCTGAGTTAATGAATTGGTCTGAAATCAGTCAGTGTCCCAGTAGTGTTCAGGACTTCCTGGCTGGGTTGTAGACATCACTGGTATCATTCTGGAAGGCACACGAGGATGGCAGTGGGACTCTTGGGTTATTGGTGCCTAACCAGTCTCCAAAATGTGCGGACCATATCAATTCAAGATGGGTAGGTGTTCCTAACGGTTTTGTGCCTTTAAGTTGACAGTAGGATGGATTCCTGGGTTATAATAAGGACCAGTGGAAACATGCCTGATGGATCCTTTTCATGGAGACTAAGACTGCTTTAGGGTCTACTTGTACTCTGAATTTTTTTGAAGTATAGTTATACAATATTATATAAATTACAGGTGTACAACACAGTGATTCACAATTTTTAAAGGCTGTACTCCATTTATAGTTGTTATAAAATATTTGCTATATTCTCTTTGTTGTACAATGTATCCTCGTAGCATATTTTTTACCTAATAGTTTCCAGTACTCTGATTTCTGAAGCAAGGGGTGAACCTTCCTCAGATATCTAATTCAAGCCAGTTTCTACACGATGATGTTGTCAGCCTCTTGCAAAAGATTATGATGGAAAGATGATCCAGTGTTACTTAAACACAAAGGCCCACAGGAAGGTTTAAGTAAAAAAGGAACTGGTTACTCACCAAGCAACTTTGAGGCATTTTTGAATTCCTATCAGAGTGCCCCAAAGGTATTCAAGGAGGTGGATTGGGTGGGTAGACCAAATATGGACTCTTGTATCATAGCATCCAGACAGTGGATCACAAGCAAACAAAGTTCACTTTTCGAAGGGCTGAAGGTACTGGCCATTTTCTTCTCTGGGCTTGCAAGAACAGCAAAATGGGTGTTATATTTGGTGATATAGAAGAGAGAACTAGACAACAGTACTGGTTGCCACATCCTGCAGTAATTCAAGCTGTCAAGATGAGACTGACCAATAGGATGATCAGTGAATTCAGGAATCTGGGGTGTGGGCTGCATGAGCAATTTGAACTTTCATTTCGCTGTTTCATATGTGGAGCACCAGGGGTACATTTCCTGCTCAACAGTGAGATTCTTATATAACACTTGCCAGGAGGGGCCATCAGGGAGATGGCAGTGGTAGAACTAGAAGTTAGATTTTGACTTTGGGTTCTGCTCTTCCTACATGGGGAAGCTTTTTAGAGTTTCTCTTTAGAGTTAAATCATCGAAGCCTCATCATCATTCATTCATTTAGTTTCTTCAGATTTAAAAGTGGACCCTACCTTATAAGGTTTTTTGGTGTGGATAAATGAGCTAGTGTATAGAAGGCAACTAGGAAACGCTTGGCACAAATAAATGCTCAATAAATGCTAGCTTTTGTTACTCATGAAGCTGTGCTACTGTGTTTACTGAGCATCGACTGTGTTCCAGCCATGTGGCAGGTGCTGCAACACAAATAAATAAGGCCAAAACCTAAGCATGGTTCAAACTGAGAAAGGAAGCCCCAAATCCTGGTAACTCCTAAAAGTCTGTCCTGTGGCTGTCTTTCTTCCAGGTGGGAATTGAGGGATCAAGCTTCTGTTTTTTATCCCTCTCACAAACTTACCTTTTTTTTTTTTTTCCTGATGAATGGGCTCTCTCTACTTTGAGTGCTGTATGTTTCCAGCCATCCCTTTTCCTAAATCTGGACACAAAGGAATGGGAGAGATGCTTTGTGAGTGATAAACGCAGTGGTTCATGGGAAGGTCCAGTTGGTGTGGTGCAAGTGGGCTTCTTGGGGGGGTCGGGGGGATGTGAGCTTGACCTTGAAATATGAAAAGACTTAAAAAGGAAACAGATAGGGATTTAAGTAAACGGATGATAGACCCACTGGGTGTGGTTGGGGGGGGGTGAATGGACATCTTCCACCATGAGTAAGGTGTCTGCAGTTTCTCTGTAGGCACTCTCAACTGGAACTATAAAACATCTCTCTTAACAGCTACTTCATGGATATGTCTTTAAAAATTCTCTTAGCAATCCTATAACATGGGAATTCTTTTTCCTTCTTTTATTTTTTAAATGAGGAAACTGAAGATCAAAAAAGTGAAATGACTCGCCTAAGGTCAGACAGCTACTAGGTGACAAAACAGCTTTGAACTTCCGTCTTATGGTTTCTTTCCAATACTGAGCTTTCCCACAGCATCATTACCACCCCGGAGCCGATAAAAAGGGGAGGCACAATTATCATTATTAGTCTTAAATATTAAAAAGAAGGAACGAAAAGCGTAGGTGAAGGTGTTTTCAACACAGAGGGGGCTGTCCATGTTCGGAGGCTGAGGAGAAGGAGGGGGTGAACCTGTCAGAGAAAAAGCACTATTGAGCCTTGAACCTTCTAAATCTGCTTCTCTCCCACCTCTCTGGCCTCATAGGATTGCGAATTTTAAGCCAGAGCTGATTGTGGCAGCCTTTGAGTAGAGGAAGCTGCACTAAAGGGGAAGCACCTGTTTTGCGCCTAGGTTTGTGTGCGCTCCTCCTCCCCTTGCGTGCCCCGTGCCGGCGGCCAGAGCGGCCTTGCATAAGGCTCTGGGCCACGCCGCGGGCGGGACTCGGGCAAACAGCTGGACTTTGGAACTCCGCCCCCAGTGCCGCCCTCCCCGCCGGCCCCTCCCCTTCTCCCCAAGGTGGCCCTGGCTCCCAGAAAGTCGGAGTCGTTGTCGCGGTGCGGGAGAGGAGGGCGGGAAGGGACGGCCGAGGTTGCGAGCTGGCTCCGGGGCCGCGGGGCCGCGGTGGCCTGCCTGCTGCGCTCCCACAGCGGCGGGCACCCCGGGCCATGCGGGAGCGCTGGGGCCGCGCGGCAGCATGAAGGGCGGCGACCGCGCGTACACCCGAGGTCCCTCTTTGGGGTGGCTCTTGGCAAAGTGCTGCTGTTGCCTCCCGTGCAGAGGTGAGTGGCTGTCGGTGCTGCGCCTTCTTTTTAGGCAGAGACCGGGGCAGCTGAGTATGGGGTGGCGGGGTAGGGGGGAGTAGACCGTGGTCTGGGGAAAATGGGGGTGGGGAGGGGAGCACGGCAAAGGGAGGGTTTGCTCCCAACTGTGTTCATTGCGGTTTCTGCGGCACGAAGCGGTTCGCTCGCTCTCCACTCTCAAGGAGCTTCTGACTTGGATGCGGAGCTGAAGTTTGGGAACTCAAGTTGCTTACCGGCGACTTTGGATGCTGGGCTCCAGCCTGCAGAGGGGTTGGGGCGCGGATGCGAGGGAGAGGGAGAGGCCACTCGGAGCGTCCCTGTAGTGGCAGAGTCACACTTTCCTGCTCTCATTTACATATGGACCTTAGCCGCGGGGTTAACAGATGACTCTTAGCCATAGGAATGTGTTTGACACTTGTCTCTACACCAGGAACTATTTTTGCCAAGTGACAACTTTCTTTGGGGACTAGAGCGGGCTTTTCTCTGCCTGGGCTTTGGCAGGTCAGCGTGGGTCTGCAGTTCTGGGCCGGAGCTTGGCTCATTAATTAACCAAGAACTCTCTATGTACCCAGTTAGGACTGTATTTAATTATGCTGCTAATTTTAGTGTTGTCGAGGAGACTTGCAGGAAGCAACTAATTTCCCCAAAATCAGCCTGCAAAACACGATGGTGAGAAGGATGACAGAAAGAAAGTCATCAGCGTGTAGCCTATCCTGAAAAAGAAATCGAGCCCTTCCTAGACAGAGTTAACAGATGTTCCTAACACAGTTCATGTCACTTTAACACCTCAGCTTGGAGGGTGGGGGAGATTCTGTTTCTGTGTGGTTAGAAGTGAGAATATAGGCTCTTACTTGACATAAGCCCTTTTAAAATTTCACCTATTCGGTGTCTCGCCTCCACCCCTATTTGCAATGCCCCAGTCTCCTTACCCATCCTCGCCTAACGAGTCCTGATGGAACTCTCTGGGAGTTACTGGTGAATAAACTTCATCCAAGTGACCACCGCGTCCTCTGTGCTCACCCCACACATAGCCCTGACAGATTCTCCATCCTAAGCAGATAGGAGACTACAAAAACTAATTAAATCTGAGGGAACTTTCCCCAAGTCATTCAGTTCATAATCTCAGCGTCAGATTCTCTCAATCCTGCATTTAATTAGAATAGCTTGGAACTGAGTAGTAGCTAACTCTCAAAATCAGAATTCAGAGGGAGAAGGAATTTTAGCAGGCCAGGGACCCTCACAAAAATCCAAGCCTAGTTCAGAAACATTCAGAACCAAGGCTGGGAATTGAAGCAAGGGAGTATTAAAAGGGAGAGGAAGCAGGAAATGGCCAAAGGGAATCCGAGTGGGTGGGTTTGCGCTGAAGGCTGGGCTGCTTTCATGGTGAAGGGTTTCCAAGCAGGATTTCTTGGGAGTCCATTTCCTGTCCAAAGGCAGAATTTGGGAACGTGGGCGGTGCTCATCTAAAGGCCCTGCAGCTGCCTCCTTGAATCCAGATGTGTGGCAGCCGCAGCTCCCTTTCAGAGTAATTCTCCAGGGGTCTCTCAGCCTTTGCTTTGTTTGTGAATTGCCCTGGCGGGACCTTTGTGTGGCGGTGAGAGGAGGGGGCAGGGAGCCCCTTGGGGTGCCTGCTGGGTCACCTCCTGTCTGCAGGACTGGGAAAGCGGAGGCTGCAGGTTCTGTGGCTTGTGGGCGGGGGGGCGGGGGGGTTGCTGGAGCCAGAGCTGGAGGAGACCATCGCCTCTCAGCTGAAGACAGAGGGAAGGCAAAAGGCCCAAGAAGTAAAAGCAGCTTAAAAGGGAGAAGGAGGGTAACAAAGGTGGGTGCCTCTCGCCTTCTCTCTCTTCAGTCCGTATTCTTTGCCACATCTGAAACATGTGAAGATGGAAAACTGGGGCTCCAATCTGAGAAAGATGGTGGGGGACGTGACTTAGCCACCCTTCCAAGAGCCCCTGGCGGCTGCTGGGCAGGATGATGTGTCTGAGATGTTGGGCACTGCCCGGGGGCTCCCTGAGTCTGCTGTAACAGCAAGGAGAGCTGAGTCCCCACCCAGCCCGAAGGCATATATTCGAAGCAGACTGAAAAGATAATGTCTTGTACTGAGCTTGAATGCATTGTCCAGAGCCCCAGAACTCCGTAGGAAGAAACTGCAACACAGAGAAGGGCTCGGGCGAGAGTCTGAGAGGCTGATGGGAGTGCAGGGCATCTACACTAGGGACGATTGCCCTCCCTTTTCAGTTAAACCAGTTCCTCTGGTTGTACAGATGACTGTGAAGCTAATGAACTCACTACTATGGTTCCTGTGTCAAGGGGCCTTGACTAACTGGCTTCCAGTCACTCAGCATTTAAAGGACACCTCCTTCTAAAGTCTGGGACAAAGGAACCAAGAGGAAGTGGAATGTTCTGGTTATTTTTGACACAAAGCTAAGCTATCCTGGACTTGCTCTGGTGAATCCTAAGTGGTTGTAATTGTTAACACTAGGGTAAGAGTCAAGGATTTAGTGACGTACCTTTGTGGCCTTTAAACATCATATTTGAGGGCTTCCCTGGTGGCACAGTGGTTGGGAGTCCGCCTGCCGATGCAGGGGACACGGGTTCATGCCCCGGTCCAGGAGGATCCCACATGCCGCGGAGCGGCTGGGCCCGTGGGCCATGGCCGCTGAGCCTGTGCGTCCGGAGCCTGTGCTCCGCAACGGGAGAGGAGGCCACAGCGGTGAGAGGCCTGCGTACCGCAAAACAAACAAACAAACAAACAAAAAGGTCATATTTGAGAAAAATATGGACGAAGTTAGTGGAGCTTGTCTTTGGATTTGGAAAAGTGAAGAAGGCAAGTCTCTTGTGTTCTTCTGTTCCAGTTTTTGGTTCTGTTGAGTATGGGTGTGGCAAAGGGGTTTGATGAAAAATGACCTTCCTTCCGTACCTTGAAATAAGTGTTGAAGGGCAGGAAAACTGAAAACCAAGGGTAGAACAGAAATAGAGATGGGTGAGAAGGAAGAAGGACAGCAAATACATTTATAACTGCCTTTTTGGAAGTGAAAAATAGCCAGACATGAAATAATGGCATGTGTGTGTCTGAAGGGTGATTGATCACTGATGTCGCGCTCTGTGGGAAGTTTCAGGATTTCTTTGGCTACTTCGACTTTCCTCTATACCTGAAGAAGTGGGTCCATTCTGGATTCTTCTTTAGTGATCTTACAGTTTTAAAAAGCAACTTGTTTCCGAGTGACAAAAAGGATTTCAGGTCACCTGGAGGGTTGCTAAGTCATGTGCTGCAGAGCAGAACTTGTGACTTCTTAGATCATGGAGCCTAGAGATTTTTCAGACCTTGATAGTTGGAAGCCAGTTTTAGAGCCTTTAATTTTCTAGTCAATTAACTTTGGGTATAAGGACAAAAGTCCCTTCTTGGAAACCTTTCCTGACTGCTGCCCTCCTCTGCTTCTCCACAGTGTGCATGGCATTTATTTATACTTGCTTACTGTTGTATCATTGTCCTTGCTTCTCGAGCCCATGTGCCATCACATCTCCCCATTTGTACTGTGAGACAGTACCTGGTTCAGGAGACTGTCTTAGAAGTGAAGAGAGGAAAGGGTGGCGACTTATCCAGGCCGAGTAAGTTCACAGGAGAGGTGCTGGGATCACAGTCCCATGGCTCTTTCGCCACAGGGGCGATTGAGGCTGACATCACAGGGTACGGGTAAGAGTTATGGGGGTTTACAGGGCATCCCGAGTCATCCTTATCTATGATTTCTTTTTTTCCCCTTACGTTTCCCCAGAATCACTAAGCAGGAATCTTATGATTGGATGTGAATATTCCTTCTTTGGCCCATGAATTAATACAGCTCATTTTATAAACTGAATTTAATGTGGGAAACCATGACACCAAGTTCCTTTAGAAAGGTGTTGGTAACCTCAGAGAGGAACAAAAGTGACATTCACTTTTGTTTACTTTAGTTAACCACCCAAGGGCCAGAGAAGCCTTGGGGCCTTGAGGTATACATCCCTTTTTATTTCTTTATCTTCCAGGAAGTGCCTTTACCACTATGAAAATTGAATTGACCATTTAGCATGTATGTTTGTCCATTACATCTCTCGATTTTCTCTGCCTCCCAGGGATATACCTTAATCTGGGGAGAATTTCCACACATACGTACTGTTGCCAACCTAGATCTTATGGTTTTCTTCCCATACCTGATTCTCTGACTAGTGGGTAGTAACAAGGATATCAATTATTCCCTGCCTTCCAGGCATAATGTAGCCTAGTAGAAATAGGAGTATATGGATTTGGTTGGGGTGGAGGAGATTGGAAGCGGAAGCCAAATGTCCTCTTTTGGTACAACTGTGGGTCCAACAATCACTGATGGTGCTGTAGGCATGTCACCCCAGGGGTTCCATGTGCTACAGGTTGGTAAGTCCTAACCTGAGATAAAAAGATAAAAACTCAGACTCTGTGTTTTTATTCAAAATAAAAGGTTTTTGGTTTTGTTTTGTTTTTTCTAAAGTGAACATGGGGGATTCACTTCGGAGCCCAAAAATGCTGTAAGCCTACCTTAGTCTGGAGCAGTGTTTTTGGTATTCTACTTAATGAAGTTCCTCTTGAATCTTGGTGCTTCTCTTCTGCCCTAAAAAGACTCCCCATCCTTTTGAAGTGCTGCTCCTTTTCAGTGAATGTGAGTGGCTGCACGGCCTGCCCTCTCCTTCAGACCACGGCCCAGCTTTTCCATGCCCTAGAAAGAGCATGGGTCTAAAAGCTGAGGGGGGCTTCTCAAGCAGAAGGGGCTATACCATGGGAAGTTAGAACTGGAAGCAATCTTAGAGATAATTTAATAGGTCTTTTTTTCTACAGGAGGAAACTGAGATCCAGCCATTTAGTAGCAGAGTCAGACCTAGAGCCCTTTTCCAGTGTTCTTTCTGCAACTCCATTTTTGTCTTCCTGGGCATGCAGTTTCTCTTACTCTAGACAAAGGCACGGCTGGCCCAACTTAGAAGGGTAGAGGCTGACCCCAAGCTGGAACTTGGGTGTTAACTGGAATGATCTGTGGTTCTGGGGGTGATTGCATTGCCTGGAGCCCCTGGGATCTGGACCTCCCTGTTCTGCCTTCAGTGGCTGTTCTGTCCCAAGACCACAGAAGGCAGAGACCGCAGTCACACCTCCATCTTTCCCAGAGCAGCTTCTGCATGTTGTTCTTAGTAAATATCTGTCCATGTTTTCCCCTCTGGTTCAATTTAATTCCAAAGGCCCCTTTCCCCCGTCTTTCTTTCTTGTCTCTTTTCATGAAGTGTACCCTTTCAGGTGGAAATGAATCAATGAAATACATTCCTATCATTCCGTTTTTGAAAGTCACTGGTTTTTATGTAACACACAGTGTTTTAATCCATTTGACAAATGTTTATGTGCTGACTGCCTGCCAGCCCTGCGCTGGATACTAGGGGAGAATGGATGGGAATCATAATGGCAATGACCCCATTGGGCTGCTGTGAGGATTAGTTAAGACAATGTATGTAAAGGGCTTAGCGTAGCACCAGGCATATAAAGTGCTTTAAAAAGGTTAGCTACTAACGGTAACAGTAGTTGGAATATTAAACATAGAACCCATACTCAGGGGACTCACAGCTAAATATCTGTGGGTCTTCTAGGTGGTAATGCTGCAAATCTACATTCCTAAGCAATTTAATGGTCTTGGTTCAAACCGTTGTCAGCTGTGCCTCAGTGCTGTAGAGTTGCCACTGTGGGGAAAGAAAGCTTGTGATCTATAAGTACGATAGGGATTTCCTTTTTTTAAATTAAACCAATTAAAAATTTTAAAAAGATACAATGCTTCTGGTATTATAATCACTGTGGTTATGTAAAAGAACATCTGAGAGAAGGTACTGGCAAGATACCCTAAGCATCCTCGAGTTATTCTTCTCTGAGGGGAAACACAATGTACAAGAATTGGAACATGGCTACACCAGGATTGAAGTTTAGGTCCTGAAAACCTGTGTTATGTAAAAAGACATCACTTCCTGCCTGCCCCTTGACTTTGGCCAACAATCTAATTGAGAGCCATTTTTCTGATCCCATTAGCCAGCATTTGTTGCACACCCTTCATTTGCAAAGCTTTGCAGGTCCTCTTCAGGCTGTTTTTGCCTAGGTAAAAATCATGACCTGCCCACAGCAGCCCCCAAGGTTCTGGACATTCTCTGAAGTTTGGCCATTATCTTGTGTATTCCTTGTGGTCGGGAGACATGGGTAGCTTGGCCCCCCTGCTTGGTCTATTCAGTGACTAATGGAGTTCCTCTTTTGAGGTTGACAGAACCTTCTGTGTTATAATACTTCCTGCAAGGAGGTGAGCCCTGGTTACACTTGCAAGGCAGCCAAGAGGCTGCCAGGTTGGCTTTAGCCAGGTAAAAGAGCAAAGATCAGAGTTGTGCAACAGGTCCTTTCACATTCTTCTTGCTTTCCTGGAGACCATAGTGAGGAAACTGGCAAATTGAAAGGAAGGGAAACGCCTTCCGCTGCTTGGTTGAAACAGTACCTCATAAACCATCTCTGTATGCAGGTACTTGCTCTCCTTGGGGTGGCATTAGTTGCAGGCATCTGTTTGGTCTCTTACAGCATCTGGTGTTCAAAAGGCTCTCAGGACAGTCCCAGTTTCTGCTCTCCCACCGTTAGTCAGCGGCCATGACTCACGGGCCCAGCCGCTCCGCGGCATGTGGGATCTTCCCGGACCGGGGCACGAACCCGCGTCCCGCGCATCGGCAGGCGGACTCTCAACCACTGCGCCACCAGGGAAGCCCGAGAAAGGGATATTATCTTTCCCCATCCAAAAGAGAACCAAGCCTCACTGTTAAAAAGAATTGCAAACACTTCACTTCTGCACAGATTTTGGATGTCAGGCTCACACCTGGTGTGCTGCCTCCTCATCTTCTTTCTCTGCTTAGAGCAGAAGTTCTCCAAGAGTGGTTAACACTGGAGAAAATGTTGGAAATGCAGATTCTTGGCCCCATTGCCTCAAACTCCAGAGTGAGCCCCAGCAGTCTGTGTTTTAACAAGCCCTCCAAGAGGCTTAATAGTTTTGGTTTGTTCTTTTCTCTCCTCTCCACCCTCCCCACCTTCCTCTTCCTTTCCCCTGGCTCCAGCAAGGGCGTCTATGACCTGCTTCCTGGGGATTCTGCTTTGAGAAGTGGGGGAGGCCCTTACCACTCACTGTTACTTGCCAGGAGGGTCGGGGGTGACAGGGACGAGGTTGGAATTAGGAATCACCTACATCTTCCCTGAGCCCTTCAGCCTCCAGGGGTGAGTCAGGGTAGTTGTGGCATCATTCTTCCCATTTAAGACTCCTTCCCTCTTATGTTCATTTTCCTGAGGCTCTTAAAAGGTAACTATGCTTACTTCAGAAAAAAATCAAAAGTTAGGCAAACAAAAAAGACCATAAAAGCATAACTTTGTAGCATAATCCTTACTACCTCGTAACAACTACTTTATCCCTTAATGTATCCTTTTCTATATGTTTACCCCTTTTAAAATAAATGGGTTCATATTTGTAAATATATTCTGCCTTAAAACATGATTTCACTTAATCTTCAGAACGTCGTTCCATAGAGATGCATTTCCAGGATCTTTTTAGTGGCTACAAAGGGTTTCGCTGTAGACAAGAATTGAACTTGACAATTGCTGGTACTGATTTAATATAATGGCTAAAATTTGGTCAGAAGGGATGAGGAAAAGCCCTGGGTTAAGAAATAGATCTTTCCAGAATCAGACTGTACAGACAGATTCTTGTCCTGGAGTTTACGAATCTCCACTCCCTACATCCCACCTTTCCTTTCTGCGAGGTATATTTCACCCCACGGGAGGGGTACGACTTACCCCTCTCCCCCGTGAGACCAGTGTGCACGGGGCTAGAGCTGCATGTTTTACCCGCTCAGCCTTTTCTTGCTTTTGTGGTGTTAGGAATCTCCTCACTTCTGAGGCTTCTAATTGTGCAGTTGCCTTCGTGAGTAGGTCCAGGGATTTCTCTTTTTCTCTTTTTGAGACATGCCTCCAAAGATAGGTCATTTCAAAATTATTGTTACTGGGTAAGAGAGCCTTGGTTTTTTAAAAAAATCTGCCTAGCGAAGTCATACATAAACATTGGGAAAACATTTGAAACTACAGATAAATGAAAATAAAATCCCATTACCTAGAGAGAGCTATGTTAACATTTTAAATACATCCTTTTAATTTTTTTCCAGGTGTGTATTTTTTCCAGAAATAGGGTATAGTAGTGTTACAAACTTTTTTCTCGTAACATACTAAACAACTTCCACGACGTTTTTGTGGATGCATTCAGTGATATGCCAGCTCAGCTCAGGTTGGGATTGTTAAATATTCAATGGTTAAGCCATTGGTAGCTTGAAATCAGCCATGGTGGGAGTAGTTATACTAAGAATGTTACAGATACCACAAATCAAGGTTTTTTGTTTTATTCAGAGAGCTGGTTTATCAACATACTACTAGGTGCTCATTTTATCATGTGTAAATATGGTTTGTTTTTGTTTTCAACCTCCCTATTTTTGGTTGATTCTAATTTTGCTGTTATCAACAATATTGTAATAAGCATTCTTATAGTTAAGTCTTAACACACACCTATAATTACTTCCTTAGGATAAATCCCTTGAAGTGGAGGTCCTAAACGAAAGGACATCCCAAATTTCAAGCCCTAGTTGTTGCCAGTTATCCCCAATTTTATACCGGTTGAAAGGAAGAGTGTCCTGTTCTTTGTTTAAAGAGGATTTATGAGAAACATCCTCTGGGACCAGGAATTTCATGTCTCTCCTATTGTTTACTTCTGTTTACATTTTCTGAATTAACTTAATTCTTTTTATATAAGGAAATATGCTGGCTGAAAGCCTTTGATTCTTAAGCTACGTACTGATAGGGTGTAAAAAAATTCATCTTGCAGTTGTTCTGGATTGAGAGGCAATATATCATGATGATTAAGAGCTTGGACTCTGGGGCCAGAACGAGTTTGAATCCCAGTTCTACCAGTTACCTGTGTGACTTTGTGCAAGTTACATACGCTCTGCCTCGGTTTCCTTGTCTAGAAGATGGAAAGGATGATGGAATCCAGTCACGGAGTTTTTACAAGGCTTAGATGGGTTGACATAGGTAAATCACCTAGAACTGGCACATGGTGAGTGCTGTGTAAGCGTTGGATTATTGTTAGCATTCATGAGTATATAGAAGTCTCTGTGGAACTGTGCCAAGTATCACATTCAAATGATTTCATTAGTTCCTTAATCCTATGAGAAATTGAGCTGAGCATATTTTGTATTGATCCCCAAATATTTGAGTACCATGTGGCAGGTATTAGACTAGCAACCATAGAGAATTTAAGATGTTTCCACGCCCCTGAGGATCTTGCAGTCCAACTTGGGAGCTGCCCCATAAGCATAAAACAGTAAATAATGACCAAAAAAAGGAAAATAGTTGCTGAAGGCGATAAGAGGAAAGATGCTTCAAGGTCCTGCCTGATTTCTGACTAACATAGTTATGCAGAAGCTGATGAGAGCACAGTGCCGGGGGTGATCTGGGAGGACTTCTCAGGAGATGTAGGGTTCTTTCTGGGCCCTACAGGGGCTTTTAAAGGGCTGAGTATATAGTGTGAGCAAAGCAGCAGGGACGTGCAGGGGACCACAGAGGAGAGATGAGACCTGCCTTCTCAAGCTGTGTTGTCTAATTCTGTAGCCACTAGCCATATGGGGCTATTGCAGACTTGAAATGAGGATGGTCCAAATGGAGCCGTACTGTAAGTATAAATTATATACCAGATTTCAAAGGTCTAGTACAGAAAATGTAAAGTAGCTCAGTAATCTTTATATTGATTACATATTGAAATGATCATATTTTGGACATAGTGGGTGAAATACAATATATTAAACGTAATTGTACCTGTCTGTTTTTACTTTTTTACTCTGACTACTAGAAGATTTTAAATGATATAAAATTATATAATTTTATTTTTTATATAATATAAAATACGTGGCTCCCATTTGTGGCTTGCATTATATTTCCTTTAGATGGAGCTGTCCTAGACTTTATAGTCCATGATACATTGATGTGCCAGCGTAGAAAGGATATAGAGTTGGAAACTTTCACCCCATTCCAGGGCCGATCCAGGGCCGTCCTGCAGCCCCTCCATAATTCCGGGAGGATGGCAGTCTCTCTGATGCTTAAAGATGCCCATAGGCGTTCTCCACTGAAAATTTCAAGCAAAGCAGTTATACATTTTCCTTTCTGAGCAACATAGTTTGTGAGGAAACAAACAGGACTGAAATTGCAAGTTCTCCTCATGGAGCTCAGATTCGCCAGCTTTTAGGAACATAATGTGGGGAAGTCCTGGAAAGAATAGTGAACAGGAAGACTGACAACGTGCTACCATCTCCCAGCTGTCTAACCCCCAGCTGACGGACTTCACTCCAGTCCTGCCTCTTCATATGACATAAGAAGTGTGGCTGGCCTGCAAGTCCCCAGGGTCTCAGGGATAAGATGGGGCGGAGGGAGCCCGCTGCTCTGATTCAGGACCGAGGTCCAGAGAAGGCATGACTAGGTGGGTGCATGCAGCTCCTGGTTGAACTCGGGCAAGTTTCGTTTTGCCATTTAGCTGAATGACGTTTGAGTGTTTGATTCATCCTGAACAGCATTTCTCATCCCATTTTTGTCCTCCTGAAGCATCACCGAGTGCCTGGCAGAGTGCAGTGCTATACAGGCTATTGGGACCATCTCCCTATTTGTGTAGGAAAAGTTGAATATATAGCACGCCTTGCTTGTATGGCGTCATAGAACACCAGAATTCTACAGCATTGCAGAACATAAAGATCTCAGTTTTATCCATGAGAAGAGCACTTTGGAAAAGAGAAAAGACTTGCCTGAAGTCTCAGCTGGTAATGAGTAAAATGGTATCATTCTGTCTGTAGCATATTGCTTATACCTTTACAGAGAAGACAGTGAAACATAGAATAGTCCTGCCCTTTTTTGCGGGGGGGAGGAATGGAGAGGGTAGAAGCACTGGATCAAGTCTTCTGGGAAATCCAGCTCTTTGGAAGGAATCTGGTGGGGCAGGGATCCCAGTGAATCAGAAATCGCTCTCAGGTTCCTGAAACTATGTCCTAGCCACCTGCTCTAGATCTGCTCCCATAGGAATCTGTCCTACAGTGGCCACTTGCATCTGGTGTTTCTAAATATCTAGACGGATTCTGGGGGAACTTTACCACTCTGAAATCACAGCTGGATTCCCAGAACCTAGAGCTGAGGGCTAGATCCCACAGGTCCTAACAAAATCAGGATCTGTTCCACTGGCCTGGAGTCTCCAAGTGAGGCAAGGCTATATGGGGGACCTTCTTTAGACATGTCATGGGGTCTTCCTATGACCTTCCAGGCCTTATGGAAGGTCAAGGTTGATCCAAAGCCAGGCCTGGATAGCCAGTGTGCTCCAGTCTAATCAGGGTCCCATGAAGCCCTCCCAGACAACCCAGGGAGGTCTGTGGGGCACCACAGTATTCTGGGTGCCTTACTCGAAGTTTCCTGGGCTGGTCATCTCTGACTCCTCCAACACTGGGGGATCATTGGCAATCACAGCCAATGAGCAAAGTGGATGTGGCATTGCCCTTGTAAATTTGCAGTTTAGAGAGGGCAGCAGATCTCTCTCTCACACACACACAGATCTTTATAAGTGCTCCCAAAGGGCACCGTGAGAGTATCTGTTGGAGGGAGAGGGGAGGAAGTAGAATTTACACTGGGGCAAAAGGGACCTTGTTTGAGGAACTGACGTAAGTACTGAAAGTCTGTTACTGCCATTCTTCTGGTCCCCAAGTGGATCACATTTAAAGGGTCTTTCCAGAAGGTTTTGCTAAATATCATGGGAGAACACAGGGAAGTAGAGTAAAAGAAGCATAAAGCGAGACAGTTTATGGAGGTCACCTTGCTTGACACTGGCTTGCTTCAAGAGCTCATGCGCCATTCTTTGGTCCACAAGCACCTGGGGAACCTGTACTGTGTCCATAAGGGATCATTGCCGAGGCCCTCACTTCCTAATTCATGACCTGAGTCCTAGGGAGCTGTCGTGTTCCTACATATCTTGACACTGGGATCCACATGAAAAGGGCCAGATTCCCATTCACCATTACCCACCTTGGGCTTCCCCCCCACCCACCCCCACCGGCTCTAGTTTCTCCTCTGAGGTGTTGCCATCCACAGCTGCCATCTCCTGTAGGGATACACCCCCAATCATGCATGAGAACAGGTTTCAGCTGAGTCAGAGTGAACCTCTTCAGCAGTGCTGTAGACTTGACTCTACAACATGCGGGACAGTATACTCAGTGGCCTTCTGAGACCTTTTCCGGCTCCCATTCCACAAAGGGTTTAAAAAACAGACAATCCTATTTGTTTACTTGGATTCTGTGTGAAGGTGAGCGAAGACCTCAGTAACCTTCTGGGGTTTTTCCCAGCCTTTCTAATTTTTAAGTCCCTGTTTCTTTGTGCTTTGGTTTGGAAATTATATCCCCTTCCCGATTTAACTGACGCCCTGAATACCAAATAGTGCTTCCACTTGGAGTGTAATCAACTACCTCTCCCAGAGTGTCTGTGGATCTCCTCAAACAGCCAGTTTCCCAGCTCCTTCCCGGTGAGGTGGTCAAGTCTAAGTTTAACTGTGACCTTCTGCCAGCATACACAAGCGAGGACTGCAAGAGCAAAATCAGAGCTGGTCTGTTCTCAGGGGTGTGTGTGTGTGTGTGCGCGTGTGCTGGTCTGTTCTCAGGGGTGTGTGTGTGTGTGTGTGTGTGTGTGTGTGTGTGTGTGTGTGTATTGTAGGAGTTAGAAGAGTAGGTGGGCAAGTCTCCCCAAAAGACCAGATCAACCCTGGGGGGAGAAGTGGAGGAGTTCAGGGTGGGGAGAAGTATAGTCATCCCAAAGGATGATTGGGGTTTATCCTAGCTTGGCTGGGTCCCTGGGAGAAAGTCAGCCAAATTCTCCACCCTCTTGGTTTCCTCCCACTGTAAAGTATCAGCGACATAGCTCACCTGGCTTTGTAATTACCGTGGCTTCCTGCCAAGCATTATGCCACAATTATGTGCTCACTCTTGCCTCTTATTCCAAAGTCACCAATCCCAGGTTCATAAGATACAATCTGCACATTGTATTGTATAGATTTCAGCCCTTGTTTCGTTGTCTGGGGTGCATCTTTGCTGGGTTTGCATCTTTTTCTCTTTCAATGTGTACATATCTCAGAGACAGGACAGAGGCAGTGTCTGTAATTCTGTTGGTAGAATAGCTTTGCACATTTTTATACTAAAAAAATTTTTAGTATAAAAATATGCAAATGCAAAGGATTGAAACCGGTTTAGTTTGTAAAATATTTCTTATTATAACTTAGTCACACCTCCAATTTGTGTTTATAGTCATAATTAGCATCCTACACCATAAAATTCATACATACATATGTGACATTTTTAGAATGGTATCAGATTGTGACTCAGATAGGACAATCTTATTTTTCTGTTTGCTCTCTAACAAACAGAGGCAGGTTTGGAGAGGCCATGTGGAGCATATGCGTCTTTCCAAAATGCCCTGGCATGCACTTGAGAGGAGAAACAGATCACAAAGCTTCTAGAGCTGGGATTCTAGCACTTTGTGACAGTGTCCAGGTTAGTCTTACAAACAGGGACTTGTCTAAGAAGCGAACATGGGCCATTTAGCTCTCTTATGCTCCTCTGTCATTTTCTGTAAGTAAATGAGCAGGATTTTTGAGGGCAATTCTCTCTTGAGCTCAGGTCTCTAAGGGAAGACTGTGGGTTAGAGAGGGTCAGACTAAGTTCCCATCCTGGCATTAGAATTTACTAAATTACATTAGTCTAGTTACTTAGCTTCTTTATATTAATTTCCTCATCCTTATACTTGGGAAAATACAGGTATTTACTGGAGTGTGTGTGTATCACCTAGTATAGTCTTAGCTTTCTGGCACATAGAATGCACTCAATAAATGCTATTATTATTATGAACAATAATATTCTTTCTCATTATCAGATATTTCTCTGACTTACAGGGCAGTAATTTGAGATGGACCATTAAGTGGGGTGGAGGATTAGTGAATATTTTTCAAAGCTTTCCAGGAAAACAGACTTGTAACTTATTAGACCTTAATTACTGGCCTTTTGCCCAATTTTTGATCCCTGGGAGTGTCCTTGTTCAGAACAAGTTGCTGATCTGGTGGGGTCCTAGGGCTGATTCAGGATGACAGTTTTTCTTAAGAAAGAGGTAAAAGGTCTCCTGCCTACACCTGGCCAGCGTGTTGAATTCTTAAGCAGTTTCTCAGCAGGTCACCACTAAAGACCTTTATTTGTTTAGTTTGTGCCATTATCCTATATTCGTTTCCAAAGTTGATCATCTTGGATGTGTTCCTTTAACTACTACAGTTACCTGATATGCTCTGGTAAATATCTGATCTTCCATTTATGGCTTAGAAATTTCTCTTCTGTCCTTAGCAACCAATCAGAGCTTCTTGTATTCAGAAACCATATTTATCACTATTAGACAAAAACAAAGAGACTTGACATTTTGGTTAAATGTATTATTGGTTAGATTTTAGATTACTTTTTCCAAGAGTGAAACTCACTTATAGACCTTCATATTCAGCGGGCAGGTGGAAGTCAAAAGTCCCCCAAATTGACTCTCTTGGGACCTGTGTGGAGTCAGGCCATGTGACCGTCCTTGACTTAATCCCCGTGGCCCAGGGAATAAAATATTCCAGTTATTTTAGGACCCACCCCTGGGGTGGGGGGTGAGGCTAGAGATGGAGCAGGGACAGGGTTTCAGCTCACAAAGCTGGGAAGTCTGGGGGTGCTCCTGTGCCGGGGAGGCCAGCCAGCAGGCCTCGTCCCTGTTGACCCGTAGGCCCCGTGGTCTAATGAGAAACGGCCGTGAGTTTAAGGACAGCTGAAGCCTTCTGCCTCTTCTGTTGCACGTGCTCAGGGGACGGCGCGGCCAGCTCTTCGGGAGGGGTAAGGAAGTTGTGTGCTGGGGAGGCCTTGTGAAGAGGTGACACGGGGAGTGTGTCTTGAAGGGTCAGGCGGGATACTCTTCATCTAAGAAGTCGGGCAGCATGGGGAAAGGACGTGGGGTCGTGGATGGGAGTGGAGTATCTATGGAAATGATTTACCATGTGGTACTACAGTCTCCCCTTTGTTCTTCTTTGGGGAGTCAGCCTGCACATTTCACATATGAGAAGACCGAGGCTCAGACAGATGAAGCAATTTCCCCAAGAGCATGTGGTTAATAAACTGAGTCCTGGTCTCTTCTCAATATTCTACTCTCTCTCCCACTTACCCTGCTGCCCAGCTTGATTCTGATCTTTTTATCAAGTTCTGTATTTTTTTATTACTGTAATGGAATTTGGTACAGTTCCACATTGTGTCCCTGAAACTATGGGATGGGTTAGCAGTTCCAGAAGCAGCTTTTTCTTGAGGGGTATTACTTTTATTTGCATATGTAAACCCTGTGCCGCCAAAGCTCTTAACATAAGCATTGCCTGGCATACACACACACACTTTCATACCCTAAATAGCAGAGGCCTAGAAATGTTTGTCACTTTTGCCAACATCTGACTATGATTATCTTTAACCACAGTCACACTTGTTTGTCTCTTAAAATAGTATTGACTCTCCCAGGAAGGCTGTTTCTAGTCAACACAGCCCTCCCAGAGCCCTGTGTATTCCACCTGCCTTCTCCTGGTAGCCGGGACAGCCGTGATTGACTGTGATAAATTTCCCTGCTCCCTTGTGCTGACACTCCTGAATTCTTCCTTAGGGTTCACAGACCTCTCCTAGTGACAGGATTAGATTTCACCTCCAGAGCCCACCGGTTGACTCAAGTAACCGAAAGTGTAGCTCTCCCTGCGATGTCCATCAGCCCTTCTTCCTTCCTGTCCCTGCCTCTGCCCACAGGCCATGCCACTCTGCAGGGGTCAGCTTCCCCAGAGGAGAGCCGCCTGCAGGCCCAGCTGTGTCTGACCTGTGGGTGGACCCAGCCAACTTTTGAAATGGAATATACCTTCTCCCTGTTCCTCAGCATGGATATTAAAAATGTGTGTCCCTGCTTTGGGATTCTGTCTTAGAGAAAGTCAGTGTCCCCCTCTGCTATAGCCTGTAGGGTTCCTTTGCTTTAAGGTAAAAGTTGCTTCATTTTGACTTTGAACTTGAAGAGAGTTAGAGGGGGATGAAGGTGTTGTTTTACCTCACAGTTCCTATCTACGAATCACCCCCTCCCCACCGTCCCCCATCCCTTGGAATAATACATCATACCAAGCCAAGAAAACCTGCTCTCAGATGGGGCCCGGTGGTGGTCTTCGAGCGGGTCTTTCTCACAGCATCATCAGGATAAAGGAAATGAAAGGCATCAATTCACATGTGTGATTCTGGGTGGTGTGCTCTGGACTTGGATCCCATCGCTAAGAGATGCCTTTTCTGAAACAATCAAGGGGATATGTGGGTGGCAAACACAAAAACCCACCGGTAAGGACTGAAAAAAAATAGTTTATCAGGATTGCTTTTCCGTTTTTCAGGCTTGCTCTATGCTTTGAACAGTGTGTTCTCCAGAGTAGGGGCATGGAGGTCACCAACTAGGCTCTGAGAAGAGCCACTCCTGGTGCCATTGTTGGGCTGTATTGCTCATCCCGAACCACAGAAGTTGTTTCTGCATAACCTTGTGATAGTAGCGTTGAAAGGTGAGGTGCTTAATGGTAGAAAATAGTTTGGGAGATGTAGGTTGCAGATGAGCTCATGAAAGCCCTGTAAATATTTTTATGATCCTTAAATTATCCCGCTAAATAGAACGAGGACTGTGCAATTCCCATTCTTCTGGGTTAGAAATAGTTCAGATTTTCCGCACTTGAAATTTGAACTGGAAATTTTAAAATTCATTTTTGTGTGTGCAGATAATAGGGTGCATTAAGACACTTTCATCCCCACCCCTACTGAGGTCCTTCATCCAGATGAGGCTCAAAACTATGAGTGTAGATTTTAGAGTCCTGCATAGCTGCCCTAAACACTGGCTCTGTCATTTACCACTTCTGCAACCTGCCAGAAGGGACTTAACCTCTCTGTGCCACATTCTCGGTATCAAAGGGCATCATAATAGCACCTATGCACGTGCAGTGTTGCAGACATTACACGAGACTGCAAGTAAAATGACTAGCATATCTGTCATGTTGTAAGATCTCAGTAAAGAACAGCATGTAAAACATAAATGTAGAGGATGGGGATGGTTGCACAACACTGTTGTGCTCTTAAGTGGTTAAAATGGTAAATTTTATATTTATATATTTTATCACAATAAAAGGAATTTTTAAGCCTTACCCCCAAAAAGGTAGATGTATGTGTGAAAGAGAGCAATTTATTAATGTATAAAAGAATGGAAAGTAATTTACCAAAACCTGCTATCTGGAAGGATTATGGGTGATTTTTTTATTTTCTTCTTTAAAACTTTTTGATTTTTGAAAATTCCTACAATAACATTATTTACTTCTGCAACTAGAAAATATTAAGTTACAACAGAAGTCTAAGTGAACAATAGCATAGCTAAGTCAAACAATGACAGGCCACCCACATTTTCAAGCAGGTTCCTGGACTCTGTTTTCCACCTGCCCTACTGGTTCTTGGGGTTGATGGGGGCAGGGTGGCAAGTGCAGCCCCTCCCTGTCCTGGCCCTACCTGACCTCTAACCTAGTCAGCTGTCTACCGTGCCCATGGCCACGGTCATTGGGAGGATCGGGTGGGACAGTGCAGATGGTTCCTTGTGGCCCAACCCACTGAGCTGCAGTGACTACAGGTGCCACATCAGTTTTTGACTCCCAGTTGCAGAGTTTCAGTATCTTGGGGTTTTGGGGTTCATGTATTTAATAAAGATGCATATGCACTCACAGGTGTTTTTGGCCTCTGTGCTTCACACATGGCAGTGTGATGTGTCAGAACACCCAAGAGCAGAGTGGCAGTCGGCCCCGCCTCCATCACCCCACTACCCTTCCACCCCAGCTTTCCGTTACACATGACTGGGATTCCCCCCTCCTCCAAACACACACCCCCAGCATGTTATTCTTGCCACAGCTTCTAGCATCTCTCCTGAGGCTTTATTGGAAAATCTACTTCTTGTTAACTTTAACCCCCTTTATCATCTCAATGCCCAGCCGACTCCTGATTATCCCCATCATGAATGATTTAAAGATTTCACTTATTATGTTCATGCATTCATTCAGCAAATACTTACTGAACCTAAATATTCTGAAACATAAAACAGAGAAATAAAATCACGTTTATTGGAGTTTTTGCACGAGGGGAGTTATGCTTTGGAGTAATTACTACATTGTCCTCATGTGGGGCATTCCGAGGTCCTTAAACTTGGGCCTTATACCATATTTAGACTGGAGCGTATCCTCTCTTAGATGGGGACCCTCGCCGGTGACGTGCGACCCAGAGGAGCGGAGCATGGGAACTGTCCCTGGAGCCACAGCCTGAGCTCTGCTTCTCATGGGTCTGGCAAGCTTGGTGCCTGCACAGTGTGGTGCATCCACTGGGCATGAAGACACCCAGGCTGTGAGATGGGGGACAGGGCTGCTGCTTCATCTTTTCTCACAGTCCTGTCTCCTTAAAAGTTCCATGATTCTGATTTTTAAAATATGGGAAGCTTATAAGACAAGTGGAAAACATAGGTTCTTTTGAAGTTTAAAATATTTTTCCTGACATTAGAGTAAGGTAAATTATGTCCTCAAATAACATTATACATTAAAAAAAATTCCAGATGGATTTCAGGCAAATGTAATGGGCACTCTAAAGGAAGTAAGGCAAATGATAGACTGAGAGAAAATACTGGCAACCTACCTAACAGACAAAAATTAATATCCAGAATGTATAAAGAGTTCTTAGAAATCAATAAGAAAAAAGGCAACAGCCCAATGGGAAAATGGGCAAAAGTTAAAAAGAAGCAGGACTTTAAAAAAAAAAAAAAAAAAAAGCAGTAAACTTTTGGAAAAGGTAATATCAGTAGAAATCAGAGAAATACAAATAAAAATAAGAACATTTAACCCTTCAGATGAGCAAAATTAGTGGTAAGGGTGGGGAGAAATAGACAATCATACGCTGGTGAGAATATAAATTGATATAGTCTTTCTGGAGAGCCATTTCGCAGCATCTTCAAAAATTGAACATGTATATATTTTTTGACCTACTTCTAGGAGTATACCATAAAGAAGTTCTCCATTTGTCCCAGGATGCTCAAGTGGCAGTTTTTGTTAATAGCTAACAAGAAGATGGGCAGTAGCATTATTTCCAATAGGGGATTGGTTATGGTACAGTTTTATTGTGGAATACTGTGCAACCACTAAAACAAAAAAGAAAACACAGACATGGGAAGATCTCCCACTTGTTAAATTTTAAAAACTATATAGAAGCAGTCAACTATATAGTATGAACTGCTTTGCGTAAGAACAAGTCTGTGCGTTTGTGTGTATACATGGATAATAGTCTGAGAGTTACACACTAAACAGCCAAGGTTACCAAACAGGTAGGAGAGTGGAATTGGGGTATGGGGTTAGTAGCTGGGAAGGAATTAGAGATGGAGGACATTTTGCCTTATAATCTTTTATAATATCATTTGAAATTTCATGAGCACGTTTTTATGTTTGATGTGCTCTAAAAAGTAATATATATTTATAGCAGATAACTTGGAAAACATAGGAAAATAATATCACCTGTAGTCCGAGACACTTTGACTTTAGTTACTTATCTCTCAGTCTTTTTTCTGTATGAACTACCTATCTATATATGTATATAATCGCAGCCTGTTCAGTTTGTATACTCAATACTGTATTCTGCTTCTTTCACTTCATGTTGTCTAAGCATTTTCCCCCAGTTTTACAAATTCATAGTCTCTCATGCTACCTTTAAATGTTTATTATAAATTCAGACACTTTAAGGCTGAGGAATAGATGGCAGGATTTTCAAGGGCCACGACGAGAGGGTACCTGGAGACTGAGCCCCTGCCACCACCTGCCCAGTGGGAGTGGTAAGTGGAGGGTGGCTGAGTCAGGCTCAAGGACCAGTCACCAGAAGTCTGCAGAAGCCACACAGCATCCTGCCTCCCCTCTCGCCTTCTCTTTTTTTTTTTTTTTTTTTTTTTTTTTTTGCGGTACGCGGGCCTCTCGCTGTTGCAGCCTCTCCCGCTGTGGAGCACAGGCTCCGGACGCGCAGGCTCAGCGGCTGTGGCTCACGGGCCCAGCCGCTCCGCGGCATGTGGGATCCTCCCAGACCGGGGCACGAACCCGTGTCCCCTGCATCAGCAGGCGGGCTCTCAACCACTGCGCCACCAGGGAAGCCCCTCGCCTTCTCTTGTGTGAGGTCATCAACAACTTTATGCTTCTGCTTCTCCCCAGCCCAGGTTCTAACTCTGGCTTCTGGGAGCTGCCTTCTCTGCTGCAGGCCTGCCTACGAATTGAGGCCTCATTTCAACTGAGGATTTGAAATGTTGCCCTCCTCTGAAATAAGGCATCTGAAAGTCAGCTTAGAATACAAATTGCAGTCTTTCATATCTCTGACTTTTAAAGGTGAAAGGGCTGGTAAAGAGGATCTAGAGTTGTGCTTCCAAATGACAGATTGGTAAGATTGAGATTTGTCTAAGACTGTGCAGCAAGTTAGCAGTAAAGCTGGAATCCTCCCCCCTGGGGCTCTTGGTATGGCCAGTGCTCTTTTTACTATACTGCACTTTCCTTCTCTTAGGGAGTTGGGAGCTTGGGGCCTGACCTAGGACCGTGAACTTACCATAAAAGGGTTCCAAACAGCATTCAGGCTGCCTGAAACGCTGAGACTTAGCCAAAGGGACAGTGGGATGAAGAAAGGTCATCTTCTTAAGGGCTTAAGTTTTAGTTCATTCATTCAGCAAATATCCTCATCTAACACATGCTCAAAGAGGGGGGAAATGTTCTAAAGATAAAGGTGGAGTTATCACATGGTGGTGGGATTACAGAAACTTTTCATTTTCTTGTATTTTTTTCCTATAATGACTAAATATTACTTCTGAAAGCTTGAATTTTTTTTTTCAAGTCCTCTTGTTCATCTAAGCATTTTTATTTGTTGAAGTCATGATATACTTCCTAACTTTGAAATGAGAAATGGGAGGAAAAAGAGTCTGATAGTTCTGGGGTCTCCAACCTGAGTTGGTGGAAGTGCTAAGTGTGTCGTGCCACTCACCCATTCATACTTGTCGTGCATGTCTGTGAGTGCATATGTGGGATTGCACCTGCTGGGATCTGCTTCTGCATCTGTGACTGATGAGGAACAGCCCATTTTACAGAAGGGCATAAGGGGTAATGGAGCTGCTTGGAAGAAGGAAGTGCATTCTCCCTTTGCTGCTGTCCTGGGAAGGAAAGTGAGAGAGAGTTCCTTCATCAGTTGACTCAAAGCACAGCAGTCTGATGGCACAGGATCAGGGCTGGCCTATCTGGCAGGCCTTAGGCTCACTGGGCATGACTCTATTACAACACAATACTGTTTATTGTCATTCAACAGTCACTGTCATTACTGTTTATTGTTATATAATAACCTTTCATTATTTAAGTAAGTATTATGATCTCAGAGCTAGGTGTTGGTTATCCCCATTTTATAGACGACGAAATCAAGGTTCAGAAAGGTTAAGAGGTAGAACTGGAAGTCAGCTCCCAGGACATGTCCCTCTCCCGCTTGGCTCCGTATTTATCCATGCACACACATACAGGCACCTTGGCTTCCTTTCTAGTCATTTAATATTTAGAACATATTTATTGAGCACTTTCTATGAAATCTTTTTCCCACAAATGTTTATTGAGTGTTTTAGTTCTATGTCAGGCACTCTTCTAGGTACTAGAACCTCAACAGTGAACAAAAGCAGACAAAAATTCCCTGCCCTCAGGGAGCTTATACTCTAGGGAGGGGAGTAAGAGAGACAGAAAATAAATAAGTTCTACAGTAGGTTTTTTTAAAAAAAATAAATTTATTAATTTATTTATTTTTGGCTGCCTTGGGTCTTCGTTGCTGCGTGCGGGCTTTCTCTAGTTGCGGCCAGCAGGGGCTACTCTTTGTTGCAGTGCACGGGCTTCTCACTGCAGTGGCTTCTCTTGTTGCGAAGCACAGGCTCTAGGCACGCGGGCTTCAGTAGTTGTGGCACTCCGGCTCAGTAGTTGTGGCTCGTGGGCTCTAGAGCACAGGCTCAGTAGTTGTGGCACATG
>NC_041214.2:90107088-90135890 GCF_002837175.3 Physeter macrocephalus | reverse complement strand
GGGCTTCTCACTGCAGTGGCTTCTCTTGTTGCGAAGCACAGGCTCTAGGCACGCGGGCTTCAGTAGTTGTGGCACTCCGGCTCAGTAGTTGTGGCTCGTGGGCTCTAGAGCACAGGCTCAGTAGTTGTGGCACATGAGCTTAGTTGCTCCGTGGCATGTGAGATCTTCCCGGACCAGGGCTCGAACCTGTGTCCCCTGCATTGGTAGGTGGATTCTTAACCACTGTGCCACCAGGGAAGCCCTACAGTAGGTATTTTTAAATAAAATTTTGAGGTTCAGTGAGGCCAAGCGATCAGGAGTGATTACCCTGAAAAGATACTCTCTCACTCACAGTTCCCAAGAGGAAGGCAGCACATCACATGGGGCCATGGGAGAAAACACTGAGATTGGTTGCAGGGAGAGACAGAAGGAACTAGAGGGCCGAAGCCTTTAAGAGGTGAATCAGGGTAATCAGGTTTTGGATTGGCTAGTTTGAATAATTTCAGCAGGCTCTGGAGTGTAGGGGCTGTCCTAGTGTTCTGGTATCTGGCCCTGGGATGATTAGGGCAGGTGGATAGTGGCCTGAAATGAGAGCCTGCTAAAGAAGCTGACTGGGGGTATGGGCTCTGGATTGGTGGGTTTGCATATGAAATGCACAATCAAAAGCAAGTTGTTTGCTATCTCTAGGAATTAACCCGCCCTGAGAGGGGCTTTTCCTCCAGGGTCAACAAGGCCCCAGATATCAAAGCATCAGAATACAGAAAATTAAAAGAAGGTAGGCTAGATGGGAATAAGTGCTACAGGGAAAATTAAAGAGAAAGGGGATAGGGGGTGTCAGCATGAAAGGGTGGGATGCTGTTTTAAAGAGAGTGGTCAGGGAAGACAGGGAAGGTGGCATTTCAATAAGATCTGAAGGCAGAGAGGGAGTGAGCCAAGTGGGATCTGGGGGAGGAACTTTCTAGGCAGAGAGATCAGTAAGATCAGAGGGGGAACATATCTCATTGATAATATCACCTACAGCTGCATCAGTATGCCTTAGACCATAGCAGGAAGAATATAATTCAAAGATCAGGGGACATGTAGGTATCAGAAACACAAACTGATAGCAGGAAGGTTTGGGATGGCCTTATGTGTGTGAGCTGAATACGGAGTATTTTGTCCATAGGCCAGATTTGAATATCTTGATATTTCCCATTCATCCATATTTGGTCAGATGTTTCTCCCCAAATCCTCTTGGAAAAAAAAGGTGATTTTTGGTGGAAAGGTGATTCGAATTCATGAGAAACCATACAACATGGACCAATCAGAAGTTAAAAATTGTCAATTAAAGTAAATCAGGTCTTAGCACCTATCCCTCCAGAAGGTTTGCCGCTGCATTTAGGATAAAGTTCTAGCTCCCTGCCATGGCCTGCAAGGCTTGGAGTCTAGCCGCTGCCTACCTTTCCAACTTCATTTTACATCTGTCCACCCACCAACTGTGCCGCAGCCACAGGAACTTCCTGCGGGTAGCTTGAGCATCCCAGACTCCTTTCTGCCTTAGGATTTCTGCACAGGCTGTGCCCTTGGCTGAAGGCCTTCTCCCCGTCTTTACATGGCTGGTTCTGTCTTATCATTCAGGTCTCAGCCTACTTCTCAGAGAGACTGTCACCAGCTGCTCACGCTGAAGTTATACAGGCCCTCTCCAGCCCATTAGCCAGTTTATTTCTCCAAATGCTGCTCAACAGTACTGGAAATTTTTCTAACTCATTTCTTAGTTTATTGTCTGGCCCCACTGCCACCCCAACTAGAATGTCAGCTTCCAAAAGTCAGGGACTTTGTCTCCTTTACTGCTGTAGCCCAGCACTGGGAACAGCACTGGGCACCTAGACAGCACTCAGACATTTGTTGAATGAATGAGTAATAATACAATGTCTTCAAATATAAAACATAAATCGACCCAGCACTTAAGGAATAAGAGACCAGCACTTAAGGACCCAGCACTTAAGGAATAAGAGACCAGCACTTAAGGGCCCAGCACTTAAGGAATAAGAGAGCCATCATAGTGGGGCAGAGTCTAGGCAGTCTTCTAGGAAAGAGGCATTCTTATGGAAATAGTCTAATTGTATATTTTTCTTGCAAAGGATATCTCTAGGATATCTGGGGCACTGGATGGTACCCCAGCCCAATCACTGCTGATCAGGAAGCTGGGGGTTCCAGCTCTAGTAATGAGGAGATGGCCTTGTCACCACTGGACAGGCATGGGGGAGTAGCAGCCTTTGGGCCTTTGGTCCCAGGTGTGTGGTATTTGGCAGCAGTGTTTAGATTCTTTCTTAAAACATGAATGTGAATGTCTGGATTCTTTCTTAAAACATGAATATGAATGTCTTTAGCGGACCTGCACTCTCCATTTTGCCACTCCATGCCTCTCCTGTTTGTCTTATATCCAAACTCTTCTCATGTTTACCTTCCCTGTTAATCCCCGAGGATGTCTGAGCTTTGACCCCTGCCCTGTGTGAATAAGTGCTCTGGTCCCTAGCAGCCCAGTGGGCACTTTGGATGTTTTCACTGATTGAAGGGAAGTTGAAATGCTACTGGTAAGTCGCAAGAACCAGCTTATGGCTAGAGGACAAGGTGTCAGCTTGTCTCACCTGCCCCAAAGGCAGTGAATGCCTGCTAAAGGGAGTTCTTGGTCCCAATTATGCAAATAACCTATGTGGTATAATTAGGAAGTGACCCTTCCGGGGTCCCCGCTGTATGGTCCCAACCCAGCCTCTCTACCTAGCTTTTCCTGTGCCCTAGGGGCCAGCTAAGGTTCTCACTGATTATTCCCTTATCACTTACTTGCCATTTCTCCCACCTTTAACACTCTTACTCTGACTTGTGAGACAGGAGATGCCTCACTGTCTACCAGTATCTTAGAATCATGTTTCCATCCTTCAGCCTCTGGCCTTCTTAGCTGGTCAGCCCACATGCTCAAACTAGAACAACCAGCGCTCTTTGTCATGATGATATTTCTGTGCTTATTAGTAAAATATTGTAAACAATTAACAGAGCTAGTCAGAATTTTATGCCTCCCCCAAAACCTGCAGTATCATTTTCAGTGACAATTTCAAGATCTGTAGAAGGAACTCCTGGGAAGCTTCAACTTGACTGATTTTATATACCCACAAGGCTAAAATCAACTTTAAACAGCATGTCAAATAAAGCACAACTTACAAAATTTTAACAAAATCTAGTTCTAGCCTTTAGCATAATCACTATTTTAATTATACATTGTTCAGTCTGTTTTCAGTGGAACAGAAAATTATTCTCTCATATTTGTGATCAGGAAACTGTTTCATGAATGGAATTGGGTATTTTACCTAGGAATTATGTTCAAACATCATTTACAGTTGGTTTATACCAGACTTCGAAAACACCAGTACTAAGCATGTATGCAGTTTAACTTGATGGATGAGAAAATTGTGCCAGGACCAGATCCCACCATAACATCACTAGAATTGGATCAAATTGATATTGTGTGCCTCCTGGTAGGGTACATCGTGTTCAGGGATATTCCTGCAAAAATGCATTCTAATTTGCTGGATGTTAAAACATCCAGCAAGGGGCTTCCCTGGTGGCACAGTGGTTAGGAATCCACCTGCCAACGCAGGGGACATAGGTTCGAGCCCTGGTCTGGGAAGATCCCACATGCTGCGGAACGGCTAAGCCCGTGCACCACAACTACTGAGCCTGCGCTCTAGAGCACGCGAGCCACAACTGCTGAAGCCTGCACGCCTGGAGCCTGTGCTCCGTAACAAGAGAAGCAACCGCAATGAGAAGCCCACGCACTGCAACGAAGAGTAGCCCCCGCTCGCCGCAACTGAAGAAGGTCCGTGCGCAGCTGCCTCACTGTCTACCAGTATCTTAGAATCATGTTTCCATCCTTCAGCCTCTGGCCTTCTTAGCTGGTCAGCCCACATGCTCAAACTAGAACAACCAGCGCTCTTTGTCATGATGATATTTCTGTGCTTATTAGTAAAATATTGTAAACAATTAACAGAGCTAGTCAGAATTTTATGCCTCCCCCAAAACCTGCAGTATCATTTTCAGTGACAATTTCAAGATCTGTAGAAGGAACTCCTGGGAAGCTTCAACTTGACTGATTTTATATACCCACAAGGCTAAAATCAACTTTAAACAGCATGTCAAATAAAGCACAACTTACAAAATTTTAACAAAATCTAGTTCTAGCCTTTAGCATAATCACTATTTTAATTATACATTGTTCAGTCTGTTTTCAGTGGAACAGAAAATTATTCTCTCATATTTGTGATCAGGAAACTGTTTCATGAATGGAATTGGGTATTTTACCTAGGAATTATGTTCAAACATCATTTACAGTTGGTTTATACCAGACTTCGAAAACACCAGTACTAAGCATGTATGCAGTTTAACTTGATGGATGAGAAAATTGTGCCAGGACCAGATCCCACCATAACATCACTAGAATTGGATCAAATTGATATTGTGTGCCTCCTGGTAGGGTACATCGTGTTCAGGGATATTCCTGCAAAAATGCATTCTAATTTGCTGGATGTTAAAACATCCAGCAAGGGGCTTCCCTGGTGGCACAGTGGTTAGGAATCCACCTGCCAACGCAGGGGACATAGGTTCGAGCCCTGGTCTGGGAAGATCCCACATGCTGCGGAACGGCTAAGCCCGTGCACCACAACTACTGAGCCTGCGCTCTAGAGCACGCGAGCCACAACTGCTGGAGCCTGTGCTCCGTAACAAGAGAAGCAACCGCAATGAGAAGCCCACGCACTGCAACGAAGAGTAGCCCCCGCTCGCCGCAACTGAAGAAGGTCCGTGCGCAGCAATGAAGACCCCACGCGGCCAAAAGAAATTTAAAAAAAAAAAAACAAAAATAACTAAACATCCAGCAAACCCAAATTGAGAGAATATTCTACACAATAGCTACCCTGTACTCATAAAAGATGTCCAAGTCATGAAAGGTAAGACCTTCTTCTGTAAAGGACGTTGTAGGAATGATTGGCAACATTTGAACAAAGTAGAGGATCAATGTTAAATTCCTGATTTTGCTAATTATACCGTGGTTATGTAAGAGAACGCCCTTGTTTTTAGGGACCATACACTGAACTATATAGAGATATAGGGGAATCTTCTCTGTAACTTATTCTCAGACCGTTCAGAAAGAGAAAGAAAAGAAAACGCAAGTGGTAAAATGTTAATAGTTGGGAAATCTCGGTGAAGGAGATGTAAGAATTCTTTGTACGAATCTTGGCACTTTTCTCTAAATCTGAAATTATGTCAAAATAAAAAATTTATAAGAAATGATGCCAACGGGATCATACTCGTGAATTCATCCCCAGGTTGATGGGGACAGGAAGAACCCAGACAGTGGTTTTTCCTATCCCCATCAACCTGGAGATGAATTCCCTTAGTGTATGTACCCTTAGTGTACATCTGTGCTCTGGGTCCAGAGAGCCCAGAGAGGACCATGAGGGCGCTGCTGAGTGAAGAACACAGAGGGAAATGTAGAAGGAGAGCCTGGGCTTGCTTGGGAGGCCCAGACTGAACACAGTCATGTTTGCCTGCTGCTTTTCCCAAGCCAGGCAGCAAGGCCCTAGAGGCAAACTCACTTGGCCCAGGTCCTTAGGAGAGGCAGGGCCAGGCTAAGACTGCAGGGTCTCAAGCTGCCTTAAGTCCTGGAGACCCTAAATCTTAACACTTTCTTTCCTACCCGCCCGCCACACAAAAATGTAGTTTCCCAAAAGAGGACCCTGAAAACCCAGTCACCGATCACCTGTTTCTTTCTTCAGATACGCAGTTTCCTCCTCTTTCTTCTTCCCTCAGGTTCTCTAGGAGAATTTCAATTGTGACATTTTCAGTTAAGTAGCACTTAATTACAGGCTTAAATGTTCCTGTGGCACCCTGCTTAACTCTTTCCCTCCACCTCTGTAATTAAGCCTGGCATGGTTACCTTTGGTTAAGGTTACTTCTGAAGGGCACATTATAAGTTGAATCCAGGTCAGGCTTCCCACTGGCTCCTGGGTAGACTCTGATGTGATAGCACATAGCCAAAAATAACTGGCCTGGACTATAAACTCATCTCCTGCTTTGGTGTTCAGAAGAGGTTGAGTTTGACTGTCGACCCTGCTGTCAGGATACCATCCTCAGGAGTCGAGTCACCTTTTGTATTCCAGACTGAGATGGAAAACTAGCCAAGAACGATGCTAGCTAGCCACACTGCTTTCTACAACATATTAATAGAATTTGTTAAATGTTCCCTTTGGAGAGTCATCATCTACATGAGCATGTTAATTAGCATATTAAAGGTTCCTAGAAGTCCTGCAGAAAAGAAACAGGTAACTTCTTTAACCCATCTTAATTGACTGGGCGACAGTGTGAACATCTTAAGGTACAGGAAGCACGAGCCTATATTGATATTCACATTGCTAAGTTTTAGAGATGAGCACCTCAGCAACATTGACTTTTTCTTAGAGGTCTCTGGGCCTAAAAATAGTCAGACTCCAGTGATTTCTCTTGCTTTGTCCTTAGCTATTCATCACCAGCCATTTAATGAGCTCCTCTATGACTAAAGAGTTTGTGCTGGGGATACAAAGTTGGAGGACATCTCTGTCCTCAAGGACTTTCCTTAGAGTTAGGGAGGTAAGGTACATAAACAAGCATTTATCAGTGCCAAATGAATGGTACGAGAGGTACTCCCAGAGAAATAGGAGAACATGCTGCGCTTAGTCATCTAAGAAGTCCTAGGTAGGCTTTAGACAAGCCGAGAGGCTGCAGAATGGTTTGAGCAATGAGAAATGCAACATGGGTGGTGCAGGGAACTGAATAATTCGCCTAAAGCAGGTGGTTCAAATAGAATAGTTGTTTCCAAACTTGAACATACATCGGATTCACTTGGAGGTCTCGTTAGAACACAGTGCTGGGCCACCCCCCATAGTTTCTCATCCGGTACCTCTGGAGTGGGACCCAAGAATATGCATTTCTAACAAGGGCCCAGATGATGGTCACATTGCTGGTCTGGGGACCACAGTTTGAGAACCTTGGATTATCAAAGAGTGGAAGCTCAGAGAGCTGGAAAGGTGAGCTCAGGCCTGACCACGGAGTACTTTAAATGGCAGGCTGACAAGTTAGACTTTGTTAGTCCAGTTTTGAACAGGGACTTGCCCAAAGCAATAGAATTGTTCTGGTAGCAGAGAGATGTCGAATGGACAAGAGAAAAAGACTAGCTGCAGAGAAGCCAATTTGGAGGTTTTTACATAGTTAAAGCAAGTGGATTTCAAAGCTCTGAATTAGGGCAGTGACAGCAGGAATGGAAAGAGAAATATTCTTGCAGAAATCTTAGTGAATGAAGAATTAGCTTGCAGGACAGAAAAACTGAAAGATAGTCTTGGTCATTCTCTGAGTCTTCAATTATATACGGTAACTTGTATAATGTTATCTTGAGGCTTTGTGGGTATTACTGGAGCTGAACTTGTTTATGTTCACACATTCTGAAAAGTGGAAAACGTTACCATGTAAGGTAGTAGGGTAAGTTATTTTAGAGAGCTTACTTTAACCCACTTGAGGGCTTATTTGAAGGCCTAGGGGAAAGCTCCAGTGTGGATACATCATGGACTCAGGAGTGGCCCTATTTTACCATGGAAATATGACTTCCCTGCCAGGCATGTGCTTGGGAGGATGGCATATGAGGAGAGGCCAGAAGAAGACACCTTCCCCAGCCTTGGGACTTGACAGTTACCGTGTGTCATGATTAGAAGACCTCCTTGTACTCATGATATCTTTATAGAAGAAAACAGATCCCCGGTGACCTCAGTTCCTACTGATCCACTGATTCTTGTAGCCCTATTACAAGCCCATTACTTAAATAAAAATTCTGTATTTAGGTTTTATACTAATATGATGTGTCCTTTCTTCAGTCTCAGTTTGGAAGGCTTTACCATACTCTTCTGGTGGTGATGTTTTGAACAGTTCAGAAGCCTTTTAGGAGAGTTCCCTACTCCACAGTTTAGGAAACAATGTGCATTTCCTCTCCAGAGGCTGTGGACAAGTCTGAGAGAATGAAACGGGTGTATCGATGGAAATAGTATCTGGAATATTTGCTCTCTGAAGGGTGACAGAGCTGCTTTCACTGACTTTTGCCTGCTCTGACATGTCAAGCTGCAGAATCTACTCCTGGAACGTAGAGAGAGAATTTTTAACTTCTAAAGCCAACTAGGAGGACTAGTGAATCACGTGATCCAGTGTGACAGCCTGTCGTAGCACTGGCCTTGCGTGTTTAGGATGTGCTTGTCTGGGGTGGGGGAAGGGCACGGACTCAGTGCCCTTTGAGGTTGCTCCTCCCTCTGTCTCTGGCTCAGAGAGAAGATTACACAGGGGAAGCTGAGGCCAAGGAGACCTGAGGACAAGCCGTTGGAAACTTCATTTTACTCTCTGCGTCCAGTGGCATCCTGATGGAAGTCAAAGCAGGGCGGGTGGGGACAGGGCACTGAAGGAGCCAGCAATAGTCAAGGGAGATCTGGACTGAATTAGAACAGAATTCTGAAGAGTTCATTTAGATTAAAGCCAGAGGTGCTGACTTTTCACCCTCATGGAGACTGTTTTGTCTGTTGGAAAAGATCTTGATGTGAAGAGCTTATGTCCCAATGGGCTCTGAAGATGAAAAGGCTTTCTGCCCTATATGGATGCCACTGGATTTGGAATTGTCCCTGTGGTTCAGATTTCTGTGCACATGCTACCAGGATAGGAACAGCAGTATAGGGAAGAGAAGGGGACCAATAAGTAGGAATGAAGTAAGATAGAGCCTAATGCAATGTGCTTTTGGGACTCAGAGTGGTCCTTCATTTTGTGTTCTTAGTTTAATTGGAAAAATCAGACACAGACATTATAAATTATAGAGATTTAGATGTTAAAAAATGCATAAAAAACCCATAAAGCCTGAGTAGAGTGAACCTAGTTGCAGGGCAGGAATAAAGAAGTAGGCGTAGAGAAATGGACTTGATGACATGGGGTGGGAGGGCAAAGCTGGGGCGAAGTGAGAGTAGCATCGACATATAGACACTACCAGATGTAAAATAGTTGGCTGGTGGGAAGCAGCATAGCACAGGGAGATCAGCTCGGTGCTTTGTGATGACCTGGAGGGGTGGGATAGGGAGGGTGGGGGGGAGGCTCAAGAGAGAAGGGATATGGGGACACGTGTATGCATATGGCTGATTCGCTTTGTTGTGCAACAGAAACTAACATGGTATTGTGAAGCAATTATACTCCAATAAAGATCTATTAAAAAAAAAAAAAAGAATGGTGAGTTGGCAAAGGACTCATTGGAGAAGAAATTCCTGAACTAAGTGTGTAAAAGCTATGGCTTAGTAAGCAGGAGGCAGGGGCTTGCACTA
Source organism: Physeter macrocephalus (assembly GCF_002837175.3). Taxonomy (NCBI): domain Eukaryota; kingdom Metazoa; phylum Chordata; class Mammalia; order Artiodactyla; family Physeteridae; genus Physeter; species Physeter macrocephalus. The sequence goes on along the minus strand of NC_041214.2, from coordinate 90,126,510 downwards.
TGCATTTGAGACTTGAATCTGGCTAAGGGATGGGGGAAGGAATATCCTGAGGCAAGATGTTTGCCAGCTTTAGTCTAACATTGTGGTAGGAGCAATCGCAAGGGCAACAAGTTTCCTAGTGTTAAGAGACAGTGTTTCTGGACCAGGCTGATTCTCCCCCTCCCCCATGTCCTATTGCTGTCACCATAGCATCCTTCTTCTGGCACCAAGTGGCCCAGACACCAAGATGGGCAACCAAGTGGTTTTCAGGGAAGCCAGCCATGCCAGGACCTGGTGGTACATAGCCTCAGGACCTCAGCTGAAAGTGCAACCAGGAGGTTGGCTTTGCTAAGCGTTCTGCTAAAAGGCCTGCCAGGGCCATTCTCCTACATCATGAAAGATGTACTAATACTGTAGGTTTTGTGCTCTCCATTCTTAAAAACAATTGAATTTATGGATTTATTACCCAGAGAATTTTCACCCTGACCTTCCCATCATACACCCTTCTCTAGATGTGCAATTTCCAGTGTGAAAATAATGTGTGTGTGATACTTCTATGATTTTTATATTAATTGACCATAAGTGCATGGGTTTATTTATGGGCTTTCTATCCTGTTCCAGAAAAGGCTCTTGATAAAATTCAACATCCCTTTATGATAAAACTCTCTCCAGAAAGTAGGCATAGAGGGAACATACCTCAACACAATAAAGGCCATATATGACAAACCCACAGCCAACAACATACTCAGCAGTAAAAAGCTGAAAGCATTTCCTCTAAGATCAGGAACAAGATAAGGATGCCCATTTTCACCACTTTTATTCAACATAGTTTTGGAAGTGCTAGCCACAGCAATCAGAGAAGAAAAAGAAATAAAAGGAATCCAAGTTGGAAATGACATGATGCTTATATATAGACAATGCTAAAGACACTACCAGAAAACTGCTAGAGCTCATCAATGAATTCAGTAAAGTTGTAGGATACGAAATTAATATACAGAAATCTGTTGCATTTCTATACACTGATAACGAAATATCAGAAAGAGAAATTAAGGAAACAACCCCATTTATCATTGCATCAAAAAGAATAAAATAAATGCCTAGGAATCAACCTACCTAAGGAGGCAAAAGACCTGTACTCTGAAAATTATAAGACGCTGATGAAAGAAACTGAAGACAACACAAACAGATGGAAAGATATACCGTGTTTTTGGATTGGAAGAATCAATATTGTTAAAATGACCAGCAATCAGAGAAGAAAAAGAAATAAAAGGAATCCAAGTTGGAAATGACATGATGCTTATATATAGACAATGCTAAAGACACTACCAGAAAACTGCTAGAGCTCATCAATGAATTCAGTAAAGTTGTAGGATACGAAATTAATATACAGAAATCTGTTGCATTTCTATACACTGATAACGAAATATCAGAAAGAGAAATTAAGGAAACAACCCCATTTATCATTGCATCAAAAAGAATAAAATAAATGCCTAGGAATCAACCTACCTAAGGAGGCAAAAGACCTGTACTCTGAAAATTATAAGACGCTGATGAAAGAAACTGAAGACAACACAAACAGATGGAAAGATATACCGTGTTTTTGGATTGGAAGAATCAATATTGTTAAAATGACCATACTATCCAAGGCAATCTACAGATTCAATGCAATCCATACCAATGGCATTTTTCACAGAACTAGAACAAAAAAATTTTTAATTTGAACTCCTACCTAGGGAGACAAAAGACCTGTATGCAGAAAACTATAAGACACTGATGAAAGAAATTAAAGATGATACCAAAAGATGGAGAGATATACCGTGTTTTTGGATTGGAAGAATCAATATTGTTAAAATGACCATACTATCCAAGGCAATCTACAGATTCAATGCAATCCATACCAATGGCATTTTTCACAGAACTAGAACAAAAAAATTTTTAATTTGAACGGAAACACGAAAGACTCTGAATAGCCAAAACAATCTGGAGAAAGAAGAATGAAGCTGGAAGAATCACACTCCCAGACTTCAGACTATACTACAAAGCTACAGTATCAAACACAGTATAGTAAATGCTCACTCTCATTTTCTGTACTTATCTCCCTGTGGACTGGAAACATAGCTCACAAACCTTCACCATCTGTAGATCGCACATTGAGGAGCACAGCTCTCAACTCTAAAGCTTGTATTTCAAGGTGGAACTGCTGGGTTTTAGTGAATACACATCACCAACTTCACTAGGTACTGCCAAATTGCTCTCTGACTTACTCCCACCAACCGTGTGCAAAAGTTCTCATCTTCCTGTATTCTCCTAAGTGTTTCAATACGCACCATTAGTACGTAATTTTCCTCTGGAAAAATTAAATGTGCTCTCCCTAACCCAAAACACCTACTTCAAAGAATGAAGTTGAGATGAAACAGAATGTTTCAAGGAGAAGAAATAAAAAGGTAAAATCCAGTGCCTCTAGACCAATAGGAAATGCATCCTATAGTTGATTTCTCAGCCACAAACTGGAAAAATAGGAAGCTTGGCAGGGTAATCCATGAGGTTGGAGGTCCAACTTCATAGACTCTGAATTGCATGAGTTGAATGAATTCCCATGATTGGTCATGGGAATATGAAGATGCTAATGAAATCAAGAAAATCTAAATAATTAAGCCAACAAACAACAAACTCTTATCCACCAGCAGACTTCCATAATATTTTTTACCCATGCTTCCTTCAGTTCCCAAGCCACCTCTCTAAACTGCCCAATTTCTTCCTTAATACCTAAGAATAGAAGACTTGATGCATGGTCACAGAACACGTTCCAAAGCTTTACCAATGGAGAATTCTTGACACCAACACTCATTTTTTAATGATATTTTGTTCAAGTTGATTAAAAGAGAAAACTCTATTGGTATAATTTTCCTGCCCTGATTATATGATTCAAGAATAATCTACTGGTGCCTACTCTATGGATTGCAACAGAGAGATGGCAGCACTGGAGAGACACTCCGGTCTCTGCTTCTTCATCTACAAAATGGACAGATTAGACAGAGTGCATTCAAAGCCTTGCTCTACCACTGGCTAGCTCTGTGACTCTGGGCCAATTACTTGATCTCTGTGTATCTTGGTTTTCTCATCAGTAAATGAAGATAATATTAGTATCTATCCTATAGGGTTGTTATTAGGATTAAGGAGTTAATATTTGTGAAGTGCTTATAACAGTGTCTAATTCCACTGGAAGTACCATCTAAGTTAAATAAAAATCAATAAAACCATAACTATCTCCCCTAGTTCCATGTCTGTGATTCTATTCTGTATCTTCCTTCACTCCATCTGTATGCTCCTCTAAAGGCTAGACTAGATAATGTAAGCCATTTTTAGCCTCAAAGTACCTCATGAAAACAAAGAAAAACTTACGGCTACCAGTTGCCATTCCGTGTTACTCTCCCTCCCCACTTCAAATAACCACTCCTACTATCAATGCCTGAAATCTCATTGGAGAATAAGCTGGTCACATCCTTGGGCTACCATGTCATTGTTGTCCACCCTCCCACCATTAAGAAGTTTAGGCAGCACAGGTTATTCCCTGGAGATGACATGTGTCTCTTTATCTACAGGGTATCTGTCCCTCAGAATGCGAGCTTCTGTGGGCTTGATGACCAAGCAACTAAACAGCTGTTGATATTAGGGTCTCAGATACCATCATGGGGTTAGAATAAACGTGTCAATGTTATTGGCCTAAGACTTGGGACAAAGGCTCCATAATTTTAGGTATTTTAATCACAGCAGCACGTTTCTAAGCAGCACAGGAGATGAGAGCTGTCTGCTTGACATAAAGATGAAAATTGGAATAAAGCCCACGAGAGTTTACACACTGAACACATCCTAATAAGTCCATTGTCTATGTCAAACATTCCTTTAGTTGGGAAGCCCTTCATTAGCCATCAAAATATAAGATATTTGTGTACCACGTGCATAGTAACTGAATATACTAGAAATTTTTTTTTCCTTCCACAGTGGCATATTGTTTATGAAAACTTTCTTTTTTTTGAAATGTATTTTTTAATTAAACATACTGCTTCTACAAGAATCTACAATTTTCATTTTGGTGAGGAATTCCTGAAACCTCTTCATGATGTGCATGAACATACTAGAAACTTTGCTCATTTATAAATTCAGTTTTCTTTCTAAAATGTTTTGCCTCATATTTCTTTCACTTTTTATGTTACACCTAAAAAAGGCTTCTACCCTTTTTGGTTTCATGTAAATTTTGTAAAACTATTCTGAAAGAATACATTGTGTACAAGTCACCACAGAATGCAAATTTAGGATATGGCAAATGCCTTATGGCTGCATCCACAGGACTGATATCTATTATTTTTTCTAATCACAAAATATTGGTTCTGCTTTCTTTCCACTGACCTCACAGTGAGTTGAAAGTAAAGAAGGACCACATGTCCTAGACAAAAAGAGAAAACAGTTCTATTAGTTGTGTGGGTTTAATAGCCCCAAAGACCAGGAGTGGCATCCTTACAAGTGCTAGGCTGGGACCGCATAGAGTTCACATATATACAGGTGGCATCCAAGGTTTTGGTGGATTATGAGTACCCCAGATGCATAACTCACTAAGCTGGCCCACCATTTTCTACACTGACTTCAAAGGCACAGCTCAAGAAGGAAAACTCATTTCAGTCTGTTCTTCTGGAGTTCAGTGATGGAATTCAATCACACCCCAAAGGCATGTCTTCCACATACTGTATTATGTAATTGCTAAAAGATAGGGGGTCTAGCTGTTCTTTATTAGTCATACCTCATCATCCACCATCTAGTTGGACAATAGGTCTATAAAATCTCCCTGGTATTCATCATAATATTGTATTGGAAGCTTTGACTCCAGTAGCTGATATCAGAAGAAATCACAAAAATTCCTAACATCACTAGATATTTAAAGAAAAGTCCTTTAAACTCCTGTTCTTTTGTCTTGCTTTAGCTCCAATGATACAAGAATCATTGTAAACTCATCCTTATTGCTCTCCATGGCTTGAGCTATATAAGGTAAATGCATTTCAATACATCTGTCTGAATAGATTATATACCCAAACATTCTTGTTTCCTTTGGCTTTCTATAAATAATTTACTTAATATAATTTACTTAATAATATACTTAATTTACTTAATATTTACGTTCTATAAATAATTTACTTACTTATCCCTAGAATAACAGAAACAAAAGCAAAAATAAACAAATGGAACCTAATTAAATGTAAAAGCTTTTGCACAGCAAAGGAAACCGTAAACAAAATTAAAATACAACCACGGACTGGGAGAAAATACTACGAACGATGCTACCAACAAGGGATTAATTTCCAAAATATACCAATAGCTCATACAGCTTAATATAAAAAAACCAAACAACCCAGTCAAAAAATGGCCAGAAGACCTAAATAGATATTTCTCCAAAGACATAGAGATACCCAACAGGCACATGAAAAGGTGTTCAATATCGCTAATCATTAGAGAAAGGCAAATTAAAACTACTGTGAGGTATCACCTCACACTGGTCAGAATGGCCATCATGAAAAAGTCTACAAGTAACAAATGCTACAGAAGATATGGAGAAAAAGGAACCCTCCTACACTGTTGGTGCGAATGTACCTTAGTGCAGCCACTATGGAGAACAATATGGAGATCCCTTTAAAAACTAAAAATAGAATTATCATATGATCCAGTGATCTCTCTCCTGGGCAGATATCCAGAGAAAGCTCTAATTTGAAAAGATACATGCACCCCAGTGTTCACAGCAGCACTATTTACAATAGCCAAGACACGGAAGCAACCTAAATATCCATCGACAGATGAATGGATAAAGAAGATGTGGGGTGTGTGTGTGTGTGTGTACACACACAATGGAATATTACTCAGCCATAAAAAAAGAATGACAGTGCCATTTGCAGCAACATGGATGGACCTAGAGATTATCATATTAAGTGAAGTAAGTTGGACAGAGAAAGACAAGCATCATAGGCTATCACTTATATGTGGAATCTAAAAAAATATGATACAAATGAACTTATGTACAAAACAGAAACTGACTCACAGACATAGCAAACAAACTTATGATTACCAAAGGGGAAAGTGACGGGGGAGGATAAATTGGGAGTTTGGGATTAACATATACACTCTACTGTATATCAGTTAGATAATAAGGACCTACTGTGTAGCACGGGGAACTATACTCAATATCTTACAATAACCTATAATGGCAAAGAACCTGAAAAAGAATATATATATGTATATATATACACACATATATATGTATAACTGAATCACTTTGCTGTACATCTGAAACCAACACAACTTTGTAAATCAACTATAGTTCAATTAAAAGAAAGATTAAAAAAACTGAAGCAAATATGGCAAAAATGTCTACACTTATCATATCTAGGTGGTGGGTATTTGGATGTTAAATTTTTTCTATATTTTTTCTATTTAAAAAATATCTCATAGTGGGACTTCCCCGGTGGTCCAGTCGTTAAGACTCCGTGCTTCCACTGCAGGCGGTGAGGGTTCGATCCCTGGTCGGGGAACTAAGATCCCACATGCTGCGTGGTGCAACCAAAACAAAATGAAAAATATAAAAATATCTCATAGTAAAATCAGCCTCAGAATATTCTTTTTTCTGATCTAGGAGGCAAGTTGGACATACTAGGGAACTTTATTTCTGCAGTGTCCAAGGACACATTTGTCTTCCCAGTGACTTAAAACCAGATACCAATCTTATGGGCAGTTTTTAATGCCTCAGGGCTGAAGAGGAAGCATTGGTTCAGAACCCTGGAGAGATGTAGAGGTGCCTGAATTCTGGTCCTAGCTTTATGACTAACTAACTTGTGACCATGGGTTTCCCATATACAAGCTTTCATTGCCTTATCTGTAAAATTAGTGAGACTGAGATTGTTTTCAGCATTGAAATTTAATAACATATAAATTATATATAAATGTCCATATGAAATGTCACATAGACTAACAACTTGATGTTCCCCTGCATCGGCAGGCGGACTCTCAACCACTGCGCCACCAGGGAAGCCCTGATGTTCTTTTTTACAATAATTATAGAGGCTAACAGAATTCATGGAGTAGACACACATGTGGGAATAAGATTAAATATATGTGCAGTGGAGTCAGATCTGGGTTTAAATTTTGCCTCTCTGCCACACTAATGATGACCCTTGGTTTCCTGGAACACTCTATTTCCTAAGATGATACTCATACTTAGTACCTGTCTCAGATTGGAAAGATTTGATGAAATAACAGTATTACTGTTGTAGTTGTTACAAATCAGTCAGTTAACTGTTGTGCCCAGAAAGGTACTAGAATAAATTCTCAAACAGCTCATTGCAGCCATCTTCCAAAGATGGGATGAGCATCACATGCCAATTATTCTTTGAAGTAGCAATAAACTAAGTACACATTTTCCAGACTAAATGATGCCACATCTTTTTGTAACCATGCATTCAAAGTGATTTAGAAATAGTCCTGTCTCAATACAAGACCCTAACTAGATGACAAGTTAGAGATTGCTTCCAACTCTTCAGTTCTCTTTTATGTGGGCTGTGGTTGAATGGCCCTGATTGTTTACACAGAATAAACTTGAAACAAAATTGAGAATACTCTTGATTTTTAATTTGTACTTTATAATCTGTACACTTGCCATTAATTTGTAGAGAATGCACCAAAGCAGAATCAGATGATAGAGAGAGGAGCAGAACGGTCAGTCAAAATTTGCATTCATGAATCTCAAAGCCAGGCTGTGGTTTGTCATGGAACAGAAAACTTAGGCAGTCATCCATCTTGCTTAGTAACACAAGGCACAGTTAATGTGGCTGGGCCTCTAGCTCTGCTGACACAACATATGCTGATAAATCTAAGTTTTGAAGGCTTGGATTTAACCGAGACTTGTGGTATCACAGGGGTCTGGTGAATGAAAAGCCTCTGCGGCTTATCAGCAGAGAGATAAGAGGCCCAGGTCCCACTACTAGTGCCGCAGTGGTGCTGCTGAGATGTTTATCAGCCGGGCTTCTGAGAACAGGAGTTTGACCCATACCAAACACTTCAGAAATAATGTCAACACACCCAAGACCACAGCCAGCACAGAATTCTCTGAGATAAGATTACAGCTTTGTCCTTAAAGGGACTTCAACCAAGTCAGTCGATCCCTAAATATTCCCTGAGCTGAGCAACCCTATGAGTTATCCTTCATACCAGGGGGCTTTAGAAGCTCAATTTTTAATGCTTCTACATGCAGATATTCTGTTCTTGTTTTCTAAAGTATGCACAGAACTCTAACCCTATCTACGAAAGTTCCCGCAGGGTCAAGAGCCTGAGCTTTGTGCCTGTGAGATCAGCCGGTTATAGAAGCTGGAGGCAGCTCTCTACTGGCAAAAACATTTATTCTCTTTATTTTAAGATTTGGTTTCTAATGTATTGGACAGGTCTAGGCCGTTGGGCCTCCAAGGCCAGGTTAGACCTCTAGCCTCAGTCTGGGATAAAGTCATTACTGTATAGGAAAAGATGATTCGGTCTTTGAGACAAGTGGGTGTAAAAAGCCACAGCAGTACTTTTTATAAATACCTAGTCATGTGTTTGGTTTAACTACCAGTATGCAAACTGGTACCAGGGCCACAGGGCCCATCAGGGGTTGAGGTGAAGCTGGTCAGGTATTATCCCAAGACCTCTTTGGCAATGAAAAGAAGCAGCATAAGAGACAACTCACCTGTGATGTGTCATCCAGATACTAACCGTATCACTTCTTGCTTTGAAATGCCTCACATTCATTCCTTTGTCCTTGGTGTCCTCCTCGTGTGGGCTTCTGGATTCCAATCCCTCCTCCCAGGGGTATGCTCTCTGTAGTTACCAGATTAGTTAAAAAACAAACAAGCAAACAAAAGCCCTTTTTGCCCCCTTTCCCATTAGCGTCTCACAATAAAGTTCATACTCCTCTAGTGTACTATTAAATGTTTTCACTCTTCTTTCTGTCCAGTTTCTCCTTCTCTGTTCGTCTTTATTTCATTGAAGGGATCTGCTTAAGGGCTGTGTTAACTTGTATTTCCATTTTCCTGCCTCTGTGCTTTTGTTCCTGCCATCTCCCGCTTTTGGAATTCCTTCTCCCTTCCCTTCCCTTCTACTCAGACACTTCCGTTAAAGCTTTTCAGACCAGTCCTGCCTACGGTGATCTGACCCTCCTCTCAGCTCTGCTTCCTTATGGTCTAGAGTCCATGCCAGCCCTTTGGCAATTAACCACATACTGCTTTGTGCATTTATCTTTATTTTGCGTGCTCTGTCTTGCTCTTTGGCTCTTCTCTTTCCCTCTTTGTGTGTGTGTGTGTGTGTGCGTGTGTGTGTAGCTAGATAAGGCATCTATGAAAATAAAATCTGTGTCTTATACAACTTTAGAATACTCATAGGTGCTCTATGACATTGTTATTGGTTGATGGTTCTTGCTTAGAATCTTGATTTTGCAGGAGTCTTTGTCTTCTGTCTACTCCTGTATCCATAGCACCTGTGGATTGAGTGAGTGTCAGCTATTACCCTCTAGGCAGGGTTTCCTTGACCAGGCTCTGCAGCTGGCCTTGCCATTCTGCCTGGTGCCCTAGCTTCCTGGGGTTGGAGCTGTCTTTCTCCCAGGCTGGCAGCCTGCCTTAACTGCCCCTGACACGGCCGTGTCTGTCTATTCTTTTTCCTCAGATGCGTACTCTCATTCAAGTGAAAACGGAGGCAAGTCTGAGTCAGTGGCCAACCTGCAGGCCCAGCCCTCCCTGAACTCCATCCACAGTTCCCCTGGGCCCAAGCGCTCCACCAACACCCTGAAGAAGTGGCTCACGAGTCCCGTGCGGCGGCTCAACAGTGGGAAGGCAGACGGAAACATCAAGAAGCAGAAGAAAGTACGAGATGGTCGGAAGAGCTTCGACCTGGGATCTCCCAAGCCTGGGGATGAGACGACCCCTCAGGGAGACAGCGCTGACGAGGTACTTACTCGAAACCCCGGAGCCCTTCCATCGGGAGGGGTTTCTGATGTACCTCCTTCCTGGAACCTCGAGAGGCATCCTTCCCCGGGGTTTGTAAACTAGCCAGATTCTAGTTCCCAGTAGTTGGTCTTCTTGGGCCTAGGTGATCTTTGTATTCTCAAGACATTGCCAGTTTGAATATAGTTCCCTGTGCTATACAGTAGGACCTTGTTGTTTATCCATTCTAAATGTAATAGTTTGCATCTACCAACCCCAAACTCCCAGTCCATCCTTCTCCCTCCCTTCCTCCCCCTTGGCAACCACAAGTCTGTTCTCTGTGTCTATGAATCTGTTTAGTTTCAATTTAAAAAAAAAATTAAAAACAAATCAAAACAATAGGAAAAAAAAAGACATTGCCAGTGTGATTTGTGACTGGTTTAGAGACTGGCACCTAGAGTATCCAGCAGACAGACACCATTTTGCCAGATTTGGAGATGCGTGTCTGGGCCCACGGGGAGCCAGCTGGTCACCAAGTCCCCAGCCTCTACTAAAGACCGCATTAAACCTGCTAGGCCTAGAAAACAGAAGACTATCTTGGGAGATTATGGCTGTTTTCGAGTATATTGAGCAGTGGCATTTATAAAAGGGAGTAGACAACTCCTGGTTGCTCCAGAAGGGAGAATTATTATTAACAGGTGAAGGTTTACAGTAGCCAAAGTTGCAGGCTTTAATGGGGGCTCAACCAGTGATGAAATGGGGCTTCATGAAAACAAATGAACACCCATACTGAAAAGGTTTGGGAGCCTGGATGACCTCACATAACAGTTGGAGAGACCCGTGTTGGCTGAGAGGTCAGACTGGGCAACGACCTCTTATATCCCTTCAAAAACTGGGATTCTGTGATCAAAATATAGTGGGTATTTGGTTGGGGAATGAGATAATTCTTTTATCTGGCAAACTAACCTACTCTAGTCACTGACCTGGCTAAGAAATTCTTCCTGATGTGAAACCAGACTCTCTTTGTAGTTTTATGCTGTCTGCCTTTTCTCCCTCTGAATGGCAGGAGAGCCTGGTGATATTTAGGTTGTGGTTTGAGTCCTTCATAAACTTAAAAATTAGTTTCTCTCCAACCACTCTCTCAGCTTTCGCTCTCCCTGGCTAATCGATAAAGTAGATGTTTTTCGTGTGTGTGTGTGTGTGTGTGTGTGTGTGTGTGTGTGTGTGTGTGTGTGTTTTCCACCATTTGGACCTCATTGTCCTTTTGAGATAAGCAGGTGTGCCCATTCCACACAGGAGGACCCTGAAACTGAAAAAAATAGGAGTGTGTTGAGAGAGGAGGGTATCTTATGTGTTTCTCTTCTAAAAATCCCAAGTCCTGAACCAATTGGCATCTTTAACTATAGGAAACAGTGACTAATGCTGCTCTTTTGTTCTAGAAGAGCAAGAAAGGTTGGGGTGAAGATGAGCCAGATGAAGAGTCACACACACCCCTCCCTCCGCCTATGAAGATCTTTGACAACGACCCCACGCAGGACGAGATGGTAGGACTTCTTTCTCTCTTGGAAGAGCCATGTGTAAAACACGTGATTTCATTTTGTGTGTGTGTCAGGGGTACAACACTCTGTCTCCCTTGTTATCTCTTATGCCTCATGAATCCGAGGTGATGTAGATTCCATCTGTGTCAGGGAGGGATCCCCTCCCCCAACCCTGGAGGTCTGACTTCCTTCTGGGCAGTACAGGGGTGGGTGTAAAATACTCAAAGCGGAAATCTGCCTAGTATCTCGTCCTGTTGATGAAGGGTAGTGGCTCTGTCTTTGGAAGCAGCAGATCCCGAAAAGAACTATTGTCTCGAAGAGGAGTCCAAGATGGTTCTAGGTCATGATCATTTTGTTGTTCAACCGATGTTTTAGTTGATTGTTTTCCTCATCCTCAACTCTAAAATCCAAATCATGGTAACTTCCAGTCAAGCCCAGTGCAAACAAAGCATGAGGGATGGAGATGCTGCTAAGGGGAGGTTTTGTCAAAGTTGGACAAATCTAACATGCCAGGTTGCCTCAGTTCTTTGATTTGCAAAATTCTCTGGCTCACTGGCCTGCAGAGACTCTCTGGTGTCTGAAATGTGAATGTCCACCAAGCCTCTGAGCGCAGGGTCATCATCCCGATTGTTCTGGAGCAGAGGCTCAGGTTGAATGTGCTTCCTGGTACTGAGCTGAGGCTCGGGTAGGCCCCTGCTTTCGTTGTGTGCTCCGTCACTGGCCTTCCTAACTGTGCTGTCACTTCATTGCTTCTCTCAGCGTCACTGTCCTGGAGGACTCTGGAGGCTGAGGTGGTGGTTTCAGTTTTTGATTGTCCTTCCCATTTGCTTTCCGGAGTGTCGTTTTATTGTGCTGCTGGTGGTGGTTAGCCGTCCCCCTGGGGTCTCCTTGTGCTCTCCAGTGCTCTGCCCTGCAGTCAGCAGCCCCTTCCGAGGTGGTGGGCCCGGCATGCACGGGCAGGGAGCAAACCTTCACAACGCCATCCAGGCTACAATTCAGGAAGTGCTGATGCAGTTGCTTCAGTGTTTCTGGTGATATCCCAGATCTTGTTTGAATTCTCTCTGCTTTGCATTTGGGATTGGTGGCCCCCAGACATTAGTTGAGGTCTTCCTCTGTGCTAAGCTAGAGGGACATTTTCCAGGAACAGGTCCATGACTAAGATGTGGTCGCTGCCTCCTCTGTGACTCACCCATGAGAAGCACACAGTTACGGCCCCTCCTAAGGCTCTGTCTCTGGACTGTTGGGAAGAGAAGTAGAGGAAGCATGGCATGATGCCCATCCTGGACCCCAGAGGCAGAAATGCCTGTGCTTCGCCTTGAGGTGGGAACGAGAACCAACCTGCTGTGTTCCCAGAGGCCTGTTGTAAAATGTTCTAGAAACAGTGATAGTGTGTGGGGGGAGCAGGGCACTCAGGTCACATTATCTGCCGTCCCACACTGCCCTTCGCATGGAAGTGCCAGCTTACATAAGATAAGGAGAGGTCACAAACCCTCCCCCTCGAAGTCCCTCCAGCACGGTTTGTTTTGGGGAAAGGATGTTCTGTTGTTCCTGGATAATTTTTAACTGAGAATGCGGACTTACCCCCAGACATTTGTGTAGCCCTTTTCTTAGCCAGGATTAGGGCAGGTGGCATGAGCGCCTTTTTAGACACATGAACCTCCTCAGTCCTGCTGTTTGGTTTCTGAACATATGTTTTTCTGGAATATTTGGGAGTGGGTTGAGCTTCAGAATTTCTAGCAAATGGAGTTGGGATTCATTAAAATAATTTTTACAGTGGTGTAAAAGGAATTTCTAAATGTTCACCCATTCTAGTGTTGTGCAATTACTTTAATTCTGTTTCCTTCTATTTGTTCATATGCATGTATGTTTTATTTTTATAGTTATACTAGGCTTATGATGTGTTCATTGTTTTATATTTTTAATATTTATAAGTTAAATATTAATAATGTTAATATTTCCTAAAATCTTATTAATTTTACCTTCATAACTATAATTTTAATAACTGAGGAGTATTTCACTTATGTGATGTATCGTAATTTGCTTGACCGGGCTGTTTGGGGATATCCTGGATTGTTTCCAATGTTTGCTACTCTGGGTAATACTGCTACAGATCACTTGGTACATACAGCATTTGCTCTTTTGACTTCTTTCCTTGGAATAAGTTCCCAGAGGTAGGATTACTAGATCAAAAAGTAGATAACTTGGATTTCCAAAGAGATTTAAGTTCTTTTCCTGCTTTCCCCAGGAGAGGAAAAGAGTGTTGCTCTCTCTTAATTACATTCATTTGATTTTTTTTTTAGCCCATTTCAGAAGCAAAGACTTACCTAAAGTAAGTCTTAGATTAGACAACAAGAAGCTTCCTTTTAGAAATTCTTCCCCATAACTTCAGGGACAGACTTGAAGCCAGAGCCTGGCCAGGATGTCCAACTTTCTACTCCCACGGTCACTGTGCCCATGCGTCCTGGGCCCTGGGAACTCCATTGTCCTCTGCTTTGAAGCACGGGGTGGGTTAAAGCTTACACAAGGTTAACCGTTTCTCTCCCAATTTCTTCTCAAGTAGGAGCAGGAAGAAAAACAAAACAAAACAAAACGCCGTCCCTCAGTGAGCAGGAATGCCCAAACCGTTGACCAAACAGTCCCGTGGACCAGTCCTTATTGCTGGTGTGAGGGAAGGAGGAAGGCCCTGGGCTTGAGCCTCCTTTCACTGTGAACAGGGTAGTGCCTGGCTGCTCCAGCATGAGACGCACAAGTCCTGCTAAAGCCCTTTATTACTTCCCTAGTGTTTCAGTTCGGGGGCCTTACCAGAAACAGCAATGTTTGTGGAGGAGTGCGTGTGTGTGAGTGTGTGAGTGTGTGTGTGTGTGTGTGTGTGTGTGTGTGTGTGTGTGTGTGTGTGTGAGAGAGAGAGAGAGAGAGAGTGTGTGTGTGTGTGTGTGTGTGTGAATGTGAATGGGGAGGCGGTTTCTGGTCTCCAAGTGCCCTGCTCCTAGCATTTCTGCTTGACACGTGGTGGCAATCTGTGTTAAAGATCTACATCTAAGTAAAGTAAGGACAGTTCCTCTTCTTTGGACACACTCGAGGCTAGGTTTATTGACCCTCATTTCCTGGAACAGCAGTGGGCAGCCCTGTATGGCCAGAATCCTGTCTGCCCCCTCCCCCCTTGCTATCAGTGGGTGCAGCCCTTCCCTGTTGGCCTCCTGGGAACTCAGGGTCCCCTCCCCTCAGCTCCTCAAGAGGTCTGACTAAAAAGAGCTTCGTCCCACCCCTGCTTCGCTGCCCCACACCCACACTACCCCCATCTCCCTCTGTCATCTCTTCCGTCTAAACAGAGAGCTTTGCCTCCCTTGCCTGCTTGAAGCTTTGGATTTGCTGTGTTGCTTCCTAATTGCTATTCCTCATTCCTCGCTAATCTGCTTTTCCTTTGCTGCTCAATGTCTTGCAGTCCTCCTCTTTGCTAGCAGCCCGGCAGGCTTCCACCGAAGTACCTACTGCTGCAGACCTTGTCAGTGCAATAGAACAGTTGGTCAAAAGCAAGCTGGTAAGTGCGGGTCCTGGAGGCAGTTCTGCGCGTTTCACCTCCATGCGGCTCCCTGGGACTGACCTCTATCTGCCATGTTCTCCTTTGCACCTGTCCTCATTCCTCCTGTAGGATTGTTTCCAGCTAGTGATGGTTTCTAAAAAGCTGCACCCCAAAGTCCTTTTTGGCTTTGTTTGGGAATGAGCATGGCCAATTAACAGGTCTTTTTGGGATTGTGACATTGATGATAGGTAAAAAGTATCCAAGACAAAATAGCCTCCTTATAAGCCTGGTCCACTGGCCTACGGGGCAGTGCCTCTGGACAGTGGCTGATGTGTGTCCGGTTAGCCCTGAAGCTAACTTTGCTGCCAAGACACAGAACGTGGATTGCATCTTTGAAAGCACTGGATAATTTTATTCGGGGACCTCAGATAGTCTTCTAGCTTGCAAAGTCTTGCAAAAGGAGGTTGCTGATGATAAAGGGGAATGGGAAAAAGTGTGCGGACACCTCATCACAAGAAATTAAGGGAGATGGTGCATATCCCCATCATGAACGTACGTCAGTGAAAACTGGTCTAGCTTGTGACTGTCTCCTGGACAAATCAGACCATTGGAGGGAAGGGTTATGAGTCTGAGCTCTTTCAGGGTTT
Organism: Physeter macrocephalus; assembly: GCF_002837175.3. Classification (NCBI taxonomy): domain Eukaryota; kingdom Metazoa; phylum Chordata; class Mammalia; order Artiodactyla; family Physeteridae; genus Physeter; species Physeter macrocephalus. Next base: position 90,110,843 of record NC_041214.2, on the reverse strand, counting down.
TGGCATCATGCTGGTGAAAGAGCTCCTTTTTGGATAGCTCTTTTGAATAGGGCTGTTCCTCTCCTCCCATATTTTTACATTTGAGTGTATCACTACAGGATGACAATTTGAAGCATTTTCCTTTCCTTTGCTCTCATGCATGTCACTCATCTGGTTTTTCCTGCAGCTCTCATTAGGATAAATGTCTGTGCTTCTGCCAGACTTCTGTTGGGCAGTCCTGTCCATCAGCGCCATTTAAACCCTTCTCCACTTGAAAATGATGGATACTCTCTAGGGAAAGCTGCCTGATCATAATTTTGATTACAGTAACTCTTTTCAAATATCCTAGCTTATAGAGGACCAATGAAATTTCACACATATGACCTTCTTCTTTTCTTTCTAATGTTTCTTACTAATTAAAAAAAAAAGTTAGCTGGTATTTTTAGTGCTAGTGTCAAACTCCTGAAGGTCGTGCCTTTTCCTGCCATCTTTCCCTGTCCCACGGCAGGGAGTTGAGTGCTCTCATGGGCGCTGCATTGACTTCTCGAAGCCCATCTCCCTGACCACTCCTCACTACCTCTCCGTCCCTCTCCACACTGACCCATATACCCTCTTCATTTTGCAAATAACCATTAAAATTTTTTTTCCTTAAAAAATCATCCCTTTTTTTTGCATTTTCTCTTTCACCACCTGAGCATGGGCCCCGACCTCATGCCCAGAGTAGCCATTGCTTAATCCTTCTCTTCACCATCTGCCTCCCGGCCTCAGGCTCCCATGATTGGCTCCCTCCTCGGTGAGGGCTCCCTGTCTCCCTCTTGCCTACACGACAGTGGTCTCCAATGTGGGGGAGACTCGAAGTACACAAGATGGTTTTTTGAGGTGCTGGAACAAAATATTAGAATCTCTTTAACTCATTTTAAAATGGTTTTGTGTATGTTTTATTATGTACATAAGGGTAATACAGGAGTACAGAAATATAATTTATAAATAAATTACATGTTTGGGGAGTGCGTGACCAAAATGTGTTTACTAATTGAAGTCTGTAATCAAAGTTTGGAAATCCCTGGCCCATAAAGTCCACACTTAACCTAGTAGTCTAATGTTCTGCAGCCTATTCTCCAACTTACCTTCCCAACATCCATGTATTATTCCGGAAGATGAACTCGGCTCCAACTAAATTATTTTCTTCACTGTCCCCAAACATGTATTTGGTTTTCCTCCCCCCAAGTTTCTGTTCATACCACCCCAATTCTCTAGAATGTTCTCCTTCTTAGTGTGGCTTGTCTAAAGTGTAACAGCCCCCCAAGGTCCCACTCAGATCTCATGTCTCCACAAGAGCTTCCCTGGCCAGCCCAGGGAAGTGTTTACATCAGTAAACACTTGTTTCTAAAAGTGTATATATATATATATATATATATATTTTTTTTTTTTTTTTTTTTTTTTTTTTTTTTCTTCCCAGTCTCCCCGGCTCCAAAACTTGGAGTCATTCCTATTTTAGCTTCAAATGTTTTGTGTCCCCTATCAAGTGCTCAACACATCTTGCCCTTTCGTATTGTGTAGTGTGTCCCAAATTTTCAGTTTCCCCTCTACTCTAGGAGTTCATGTCTCAATACTTGCATTCTGTCACCATCTCTTAACTGACCCTCTGAAAACTCCTTTATTCTCCAATACATCCCCTTTATTACTGCTTGGTTAGTATTTTTTTTTTTTTTTTTTTTTTGCGGTACGCGGGCCTGTCACTGCTGTGTCCTCTCCCGTTGCAGAGCACAGGCTCCGGATGCACAGGCTCAGTGGCCATGGCTCACGGGCCCAGCCCTCATGGCTCAGCGGCCCAGCCGCTCTGCGGCATGTGGGATCTTCCTGGACCGGGACACAAACCCGTGTCCCCTGCATTGGCAGGCGGACTCTCAACCACTGCGCCACAAGGGAAGCCCCTAAAAGTCTATATTTTTCATATTTTGGATTACCATTTTCCTCCTGCTACTGTTCACCTACTGCTACTGTTGGGCACCTCAGTGGGCCTCTAGTTTGTGTGGTCCATGGGTCAGGTGTTAAACGTGTGAGTACAGGCATTGAGAAGTCCCGTTAGAGCAAATGTCCCAGAGTAGAGGGAGTATAGGGTAACGCTGGAGCTGATCGGCCCTGTAACAGGCTCTTTACAAATGGCTATTGGATGAACGGCCTTTCGGTGGTGATTTTACCATAATAAGGGCTTTAACTTTTTCTTCCACCACTAGCTACTTCTTGAGGACCTGCAGTGAACCCAGAATTATAGAGATTTCTTTGGCCAAACATATAAAACCAAGCATACGTCACGGAAAGGAATGCAAGAGCAGTAGTCTGATTTCTCAGAATCTTCTAACCAAAATTCGATCCTTTCTCCTTTTCTCTACTTTCTCTTTCTTCCCATCTCAATACGTACCCACTGTGGGATAGTGACGGAGTACCAGTAGTTGGTTGTTTCCTCAGCCGCGTTTGAGAATACAGAGTTACGTCTTCACCTCCGAGACTGGTATGCCTATTTCTCATGAGCTCTCTAGCTTAGAAGAGGATAAGATCTAGAGCCTGTAAAAGTTCTGGAGTTTTTATTTGATTGTAAGTACAAGAGTGTTCCAGCTGCCAGAATAGCCAGTGTGGTCATAGGCTGGGTTAATGAAAGTACAACGTACAGATCCAGGGGCGTAATAGCCCCATTGTACTCAAAGCTCTTCAGACCATGCCTGTCATGAGTTGTGTGGAGTCATGTATTGGGTTCTGAACTTGGCATTCTAAAATGCTCTTGAACTCAGTGGAAGGGCCCTCCCTGGAGGAGGAAACCAATACCATGTGGTCCATGTCATTTGATGGAGAGTTGCAGAAACTGGGGTTAAGAATGGGGAGAAGAAGTTAGGAGAGAGAAGACACACGAGAGCTGTCTTCTAATAATTGAGCACTGCTGTGGAAAAGAAGGGCTGGTCTCACTCTTGGTTGCTCCAGAGGGCAGAACCTGTGGGTGGAAATTAGTTCAGTATAAGAAGAACTAATAAGGTCCTTCCCAATTTACAGAATCTGGAAATATTACAGGAGCATATGGCATACTTGGACTTTTATATCTAGGGCTTAGATTCTTTCTGATTTCTATTTTGGTTGCTCAAGAGATGGCACTAAATGCTGTAGTTAGAAATCATTTCCAGGAAGGACCCTGAGTCAAAATGATTGTCCAGAGACAACCCGAAAACTAATCCCATTACCATAAAACCTGAGACTTCAAGTCACGTGACAGAGCAGTTCTCCTGCGTTCCCTTACCCTGCTGCTCTCCGCCTGGGTGCACCTTTCCAATAAAGTCTCTTGCTTTGTCAGCAAAAAAAAAAAAAGAAAGAAAAAATAAATCATTTGGCCCCCCGGCTCCACCCAGAAGCCATAAGATCCCTTGTGTCCCTGAGTCCCAAAGCTGCCCTTGGTGCTGTATGGTCACGTGGTCATGACTGTGCCAAGGCTGTGGCCTCCAGCAGTTGTGATCTGTCCTGCTGGAAAGCTGCTGTTAGGCAACCAGGACAGCCGTTCCCCACTCACCTGCAGTGCAGTTAAAACCCCGAAGACCCCCGGAAACTCCTTTGGCGAGTCCCTCTGGGCATTAATAGACACTTCTGAGGTCTCACCTGCCAGCCTTGGTCTTTTTTTTTTTTTTTTTTTTTTGCGGTACGCGGGGCCTGTTACTGTTGTGGCCTCTCCCGTTGAGGAGCACAGGCTCCGGACGCGCAGGCTCAGCGGCCATGGCTCACGGGCCCAGCCGCTC